>NC_068288.1:29657348-29971085 GCF_025860055.1 Xyrauchen texanus
AACATCCTTTGAGCCATGTAACTGAGGCCTCCCGTTAGAACCAGGATCTCTTCATGGTACTTAGCTATAATCCTTGAGGGTCTGTTTGAGACCCCCTTTGAACCTCTAGAGTCGGTGTCTGACAAGATTCTGACTTTGAAGATGTTTTTCTTATGGCTATTACTACTATAAAAAGAATTGGGGATTTTCAGGCTCTGTCTGTCTTGCCATCCTGCTTAGACTTTGCCCCAGGAATGGCGAAAGCGATATTGCATCCTCATTTTGACTACCTGCCTAAGGTTCCTTTCTCGACCGTACAGCCAGTCACTCTTGAAGCCTTCTGTCCTCCACCGTTCACAATGCCGGTTAAGGAGAAACTTCACAGACTGTGTCCAGTCCATGCTCTTCAGGCCTACATCCACCGTACTTGCTGGTGGCGTAAGTCAGGGCAACTATTCGTTTGTCATGGGGGCCATAACAGGGGAGCGGCCGCCACAAAACAGACAATGTCACATTGGATGAGGGATGCTATTGCCCTTGCATATGAGGTGCACGGTCAAGCTTCGCCAGTAGGCATCAGGGCTCATTCTACCGGGGTCACTTCTTCTAAAGCTTTGTCGGGGGTGCCCCTCTGCAGCATGTTTGTAATGCGGCAGGCTGGTCCTCTCCACACACATTCATAAGATTTTTTAGTTTGGATGTTCATGCTACTCCGGGCTCTCACGTCCTTGAGTCAACATCACAAGCTCATGTCTGAGACTTTTCGCGTTCTTGTGAGCACTCACTACACAACCGTAAGAGGTCCAGAGACCCACAGTACAGCGGCGTGGGTATTCTCGTTCCCAAATAATTTATATTTTCCATTTATTTCTTAAATTGTCTGATAGACCAGCATTCAATCCAGTTTTGGAGCACCACCAACATTGCACATTTTGGATATCTCCCACATTTTATATTGACAGTTTCTGTCAAAGTCTTTTCTGATGAGCTGATGATAACAACCTGTTAGCGTATGATGTAACAAACTAGTTTAAATGCACTTACACTGTCAGCCAAAAGTTTGGAATAATATACAGATTTTGCTGTTTCAGATGGAAATTGGTATTTTAATTCACCAAAGTGGCATTCAACTGATCACAAAGTATATTCAGGACATTACTGATGTAATAAACAGCACCATTATTTAAAAAAAGTAATTTTCAATCAAATCTAGATAGGCCCTATTTCCAGCAACCATCACTCCAAAACCTTATCCTTGAATAATCATGCTAAATTGCTAATTTGGTACTAGAAAATCACTTGCCATTATATCAAACACAGTTGAAAGCTATTTTGTTCGTAAAATGAAGCTTAACATTGTCTTTGTGTTTGTTTTTGAGTTGCCATAGTATATAATAGACTGATATGTCTTAAGGTCAATATTATGTCAGACATGGTAAAAAATGAAAATAAACTAGAAACTCAGTCAACATTTCTTTTGGAGGATTGAAGGCTATTCAATGCTTTCATACAAAGGTGTATACTATAGTTTTCAAAGATGAAGGACAACTGGCTGGAGATGTGGAAGGCACAGAGTACAATTAAACAAGAGGATAAGCACATCAGAGTCACTAGTTTGAGAAATAAAGAGAAGACTCAGGGGTGTAGGCCTTTTGAGAAGAATTGCAAGGAAAAAGCAATTTTTTAAACAGAAAAACAAAAAGAAAAGGTTAGAGTGGGCAAAGAATGTCTCAGTTACTGTCATAACCTCTGTTCCCTGATGGAAGGAACGAGACTTTGTGTCAATGTAGTGACACTAGGGGTCGCCCAAATGGGGGGGTTAACATGTGGCAAATACGTCACATGGGCTCAGGGCCGCACATGGAAGGAGTGCGGCGATAGGTCCTGCCCAAGGGGGAGGAGCTCTATTTACACAGCAACTGGTTCAGAGAAGGCTCTGCCCAAGGGAGACGCGGGTCTACCAAAGGGACACCGTGCTGCAGAAGATACATCACAGGAGTTCTATCGGGAAGACACGCAGGCTTGATAGACGGTGGGCCGGGGGCCCGTATCTGCTTTACTTTTCGAAATGGATGATCCCCATGGAGGGAGAACCTGAATTTGTAAAGTTGGGATAGTTGTTTTATTCTCAACGATATGAGAAGTGTTGCCACTCCCATTTATTGCACATTTTCCCCCGAAATCATAATGCACGACCGTAAATATGGAGGCAAACGCGGTTGCCTACTATATCAGTCGAGCCAATAGTGTGGCAAGATACTGACATAGGATTATTATTAACCAATCAGATGTAGCTTATTTAGAACAGCTGTTACACGGATGATTCAGCTGTCAGACACGAGCAGCATCCGCGGCGGCAGCACAGTGACTATCGCCAAGGACATTGTTTTTGTGATTTTAAGTATTCATTTAATTAGAATATGATATCTATAAAAAAAAATGTTTTGTACACTGTGTTGTTCAAATGTATGTAAGCGTCTTGTTAGTGTCGTTTTAAGTAGGGTAGTTTCAGCTGGCTAACTAGCAGTAGCTAGCATGTCTAACGATAGGTCACAGCTCTGAACCAAAACTACGACATTACTATTAGATTAATGCATCCTTCATTTTAATTCTAAAATCTAAACCAAGCTAATCACACTATATATATATATATATATATATATATATATATATATATATATATATATATATATATATATATATAGGCCTATATATTAATTTTAATTCCAAAATCTGAAGTGTCATCCAGTCCACTCCGTAGAAATCTCCTACCATCTTCCAGCCATGATTTACAGGAGGAGGAATGTCTGGCATGCACTCAAGACTCCTGCTGTGTACTGCAGCCTGATAGCTTGCCCGCTGGATGTGTTTATGCAAGGAGTCTTTGTTTGGAGGCAAGTCTCTCTCAGAACATTTACCTGATTTGAACAGTTTGGCCCTCGCAATATTGACATCTTGGCAGTCCTTCTGGTCATATAGGTCACACGTGTAAACTTCCAGAGCCTCACATAGTTCTGGTGATGGGGTGAAACTTGTTCCTAGCTCTCTAAACATAGTGATGTATTCTGTTTTTGAGCTTAGTTTTTTGTATGCTTTTGCTTTCCCAACCTTATGCAGAGCGCTCACAGTGTCACATCCAGAAAAGGCATGTAGACCTACAAGGGCATCACATTTGTCTTCGCCAAGATGGGCATGTAGCTTGGTAATGTCAGTAATGTGTGTGTCTCTCCCCTTGGCAGTATGGAAATGGAGGTGGCCATCAATGTGGCTACAGAAAGCTAGAGCCAGCACAAAGACATCGGTGTCTGGGCTCTTGATTACCAGGTCACGGCTGTGTTTGGCTGCATGGACCGCGTGCAGTATCATTCTGGTGTCTGCCTCCTCTTGACTTGTCTCTAGGTCTTTGAGTTCCAGTATCTCAAGGTCAGTATAGCTCACATTCATCTTAATTGCGTGACACTTGCTTCCATGTGCAACAATGATGGTTATATTGTCAATTATGTTCTTTGCAGATGAGCTCCAATGTTGGAAGAAATACTCCAGTAAGTTTTCTTTATTTTGGCCACATGCCAGGAATTTTTTCCACTGCTTTGGGGTTTTTTGGTCATCTCCATATATTTGTATTTTTTGGTAGCCCTGTTCTGTGCGCCGACTACGCTCAGCATTTTTGATGCTCAGGTCGCTGTATGTGTCGCATACAAAATGAAGCTCTGTTGACTTGGTTGCCTTAGCTGAGTGAACTAATGTCCTCAGTACATGATCCGCATTCAATCCAAATGTTGGCTGTGGCTTTAGTTGTTGCACCAGAGCCATAGCATCCCAAATCCAAACTGAGCCATCAGGAATGTCACTCACTGTTGCAGGCGGGTTGATCTCATCGAGCAAGATGTGCATCAGCTTAGCTTTGTTGGTTTTGACCAGAGACCCATCAAAGTTTGAAACTGACTGTGGAAAAGAACCCAAACTGTAAGTGAGCATTTCATCGATGTTAATTTGCCTAACACTGCCCACAACAATTAGCCTTGCAAACAAGTTGCGATGTGATGTTAGGGTGATTTCTTTTCCTCTAATTTTTGTGACTGTACTTTGGCCAGTGTCTTTGAATGTTTTCATTTTCATTTTCTTTATAGGGTCATGGAATGATGCTTCGCCATTGATGATCCTTTTTTCACAGAATTCAGTGAGTGCCATTACACCTCTTTGTTTAGCCCCTAGTAAATCTGTGGCAACATTTTCTGATGCCTGTTGGCCAGAAGAGATGTGACAAAGAGACTCTCCATCCAGCAATGGGTCAAAAGGATTAACCATATTTTGGATAGTGGCCACAATGTTCATCACATCAGCCTGATCTCTCTGCATTCGGGTGTTGTCTAGCTCGGAGTTAAGATGTCCTACCGGGCACTTTCCTGCCATTGTTTTGCATTCAAAAGTGATTGCTGCCCGCTCATGTTGTGTTAGGGTCCAGCGGTGAACTGCACCCTTGTTCAGAGAGAACCCACTGATGCCTCCCTTTGTCTTTGAGTCACGATTGGCTGTTTGCTCAATGACTTGATCACATGCAGTGCCGGCGAAACCATGATTTTGATGTCTTTGTGCCACAAAGTCACCTGAAAGAAGCTGCTGGTGTGCTGAAGGGTGTGTGTCTTCCAGGTTGATCATTTCAGCCCAATATGCCGTCAAATACCTGGCATAATTTACTTTGTCACAGGCAAAAAAACAGGGCAGCATACTTTGCACAGTGGACAAATGGAGAGCCCAGTTCCCCTCTCTTGTTGCCCTGATGAAAAGAAGCAAATCTTCCATCATGTCAAGGTATGTGCTCCAACATGCGAATGTGTGGTTACAGTTGTTTTTCACCACAAATTCTTCATAACCTTGCAGTAATTGCTGAAATGTGTCTGATGTTAGCATGACCTTAAACTCTTCACAGGGAAAACAATCCTGCATATCTGTTGTTACTTTTAAAGCAGCTGCATTTTGTTCTTGTGTCAGTGTGTCCAAGTATGCCCACCAGCGCAGTTTCTGGAGTGCTTCCATCAGGAGTTTGTGAGCCAGTATGCTCCTGTTATAGTGATGGCCGGAGATCACTCCATCGATTGAGCCTGCTGCCACCAGGTCAGACTCGATCAAGATGTCCTGAAAGCCAGCATCACCATACAACTTTCCTATGCATGAAAGATATGCCATTGCTGTGTGGAACTCTCCCATCCTCACTACAATTCTCGCAGAGTAAGAATTTGTTTGCCAACGGATCTCTTGGGCCTTGGCATATATGGCTTGATCCATAACTAAAACAACTAATTTTTGTTTCAAGCTGTCAGCAATGGCAATGGAGCGGCTCAGGATGGTGTGGACAGTGTTGAGATCAGTCGGGTTGGCGTCAATCACTGGCAGGTAGCCAACATATGTAGATGGCAGGACTGTGTCTTTCTTTAACATGATATTAAACCCTGTCCATCCAGGAAGGACTTTGCCCTGGGCCTCAGGTACTTTCAGTAAAAAGAATGTAGCATCAATTCTTCTACCGGTAGTTTGGGCATATCTGTATTAGTCCTGCTGGAGATCTATCTTCAATGCAAAATGCTGTGGACCAGACCGCTTTCCTCTTGTGTAGGTTGAAAGATTCTGTGGAGGAGGATGAACAGACCGTTCTCGTGTTCTCTGTCTGAGTAATGTGTCTGGTAAGGATGCTGTATAACTGTTTATGGCTCTCTGAATTATTATACCATTGGTGTTATGTGTTGTCCCTTTACCTGAAAGAGTTTCCTCTCCAAAGTCATTATTATCCCAGACAAGAGTCACAGGCACTTCAGCACTGATGTTTTCAGGGATGTATATTTCTCCTCTCTCCATTTGTAGGTGAGCAAGGGCAGTATCATGCTCAAGGACCTGGGAATTGGATGAGCAGTGACCCAGACCATTTAACAACCCTATAAGCTGTGCAGAGCCAGTCATATGCCAAACTGCCATTGCAAGTGAGCACTGTTTTGGCATGAGCCACCGTCCTCTGGTTGCCAGGGTAATAATGTCCTGACAAGTGGACACTATCTTTCTGCTGTCCTCTGAAGTGACATCAACACGTTCATCTGATGGTTGTAATGACATTCCTGATGTCCATGCAATAAAGTTAAAAAGTTGGTGAGGCACTACACTCAGGGCATTTTCCAGTGTGAGGTCACCTGCTGTGGGAGGCCATGGAAGCTTTGGTGATCTTTTTGATGTCTTTTGTATGATTTATTTGAGTATAATTGCTGCATGATATAACACCCGAGAATCATTTGTGTTGATGGTGGCATTTTCAATAGCTTCTTGACTTGTCATTTCTCCTTCACTTTCTTCAGATGAGGAGGAAGCAGAGGAGACAGCAACTTCATGCACAATCTCGTCAGCTGACCGATTGTCCACATATACAAGATAGGTTGTGGATGCCTTCAGGAATTTCAAGAAGGGATGAGACTTTCAAAGTCTTGCCTTAAGTGAATGTGCCTTATAAGCTGCAATGTTCACTCCCTCTGTTTCTTCCACAGTTTTTTTGAATAGCAAATTCAGCTTTGACAGTCGAAGCACTTCGCAGTGTTTTAAAAGCCTCTCCTCAATGACTGTTTTGCAGAAGTGCTTGTATCCATTTTCATATATGTTTGTTTCTGTTCTCTAATTTTTTTGTGTGGTCAGATACCAGGTATAATCTCGATAGCAGGTGAAGTGATACCGTGCTTCACTTGCCACCAAGTCCCTGTCTTGGATATGGAGAAGGAGAGACTCATCCCTTCTCCCTTCAGCGGTGAGAAGCAGTTTCCCGGCATGGGAAAAACATGTTAGTTTTTCTTTTACCCTTTTCCTGCTGTGTGTCTGAACCTTGTACTTCTCATGTTTGCAAATAATGCATTGTACTGGAAGCAGGTGTGGGGCCTGCTTGGACGTGTAGATATCACGGGCATTAGACCTTAGAGCCCGTGTTTTTACTGGAGTTGCCTCACCATCCTCTGCCTCTACCACAAAAAAAGTGCAAAACAATAGATTGAGGTTCTGCACCCTTCCCCACATCACTGATTAAAGAAAAATGGTTTGTAACTTTCAGCAGGGGAAAACTCATGCTCCATATATTGGTTTCACCTGTTCCCTTAACATGGTTAATAAACCAGTTTCACAGTGTTCAGGTGTCTGGCCTTGTTGATGTTAATAATACACTGTATATAACTATATTATTTGTACTATTATACTGTTACTGCTACTACACTGCACATAACTGTATGTGTTTTTTCATACTGCATATCCATTTCTATTATGATCTATTATGCACATTTATGTAATTTATATTACTGTAAAACATACTACTTTCTTAAATGTATACTACTGTCTACACTGTACTGAATGTCTTAAACTGCACCACCTATCTATACAATATAATACTGCACTGTATGTCTTTTACTGCACCTCCTGTCTATACAATATAATACCAACCTTCATTTGCAGTTTCTTCAACTAATACTGCCTTCTCTCTTCTCCTTTGTGCTCATTCTATCTTCGTGATATTTGTGAAATGGCTGTAGCACTCCCTGTGGTAGCCAATGTTAGCTGGTTTGACTAACTGGTTTGTAGGTTCCTGGCTTTGTAACTTGTATGCCTGTACTGCCTCTTCTGCTATAAGACTTTCTCTGCATTCAAGGTCTTTCCACAGAAACACCGATTTAATAAATTTCACCCAACTTATGTCTGTGAAGGGAATGGTGGGTCCATTTCCCTCACATATATGCATGCAGCACTTCATGTTTTTGCCATTTCTTCCACAGTAAAAATGTGCGGGAAAAAGAGTATTGTCTGGCTCGTTTTTATCATAGACATAATAAATACATAGATGCCCAATTGCCCGCTGGAGCGTACGTCAAAGGTGCCGCCACATTGCGGAGGGCAACTTTCCCATAACTTTCATACCGGGAATTGAGAAAAGTGTGTTTTGTGTGCTGCTTGGGGCTGTACAAATCACCACACAATTGAAAACAGGTCTCGAGGAATTACCTTTCACAAGCAAGACTGAACATATGTTTCTGGTTGTATTTGGCCATTATATAATTAGTAAATAATTAGAAATTTCAAAATACTACTGTTATTGTGTCACGAAATGTAGTTTTAATAGTTTTTCAGTCGACAATGTAGTTGTCTAAAGCTCAAATCTATGGTTTATTCATAAAGATAGAGCCTATTTAAAATTTTGATCTGACGTTTTCGGAGTGAGAGATCCAGGCGCTCAGCGCTCATGTACCCCACCTGGAACAGCCTTAAGTCGGCTAGTGCTTCTGACGTTTCGCGCTGGCTCTGATGTCTAGTGGTTAAACATGAGATATAATTTGTCTTGTGTATATCTAACGGGCGATCTTTGGTCTCATTAATCTATAATTTTTTCCTTGGCAAATCGTTTTGGCTGAGGGCAAAGTGAAGTTTCATAACTTTATATTTAGGCTATTTTAACATTGTATCCTGCTGTAGATGTCTATGGTTTTTATGATGTTGTGTTTCCAAGCAATACAATGGATCAAATGTGTGAAATCAGAACGGTATATTTATTAAAGATTACAACGAAATGACAGGACATCGTATGACAAAAGATGGTTACATAAAATAAAACAGTGAAAATGCATAACGTTACCTCTACATTCACATTTTGTGTCAAACTGAATATGTAGCATAAGTGGGCAAAATGAGTTAACAAGTTCAATTTTTCCTGGGCTAAAATCACTTCTCGAAAAGATGTGCACAGACAGCAACTTCATATCAGCGCGCCAGTGTGTTGACAAACGCGTCACCAACACCGACACTTTCCCACGCACGCTATTGGATGAAGGCAACAAATACGTCATGCATGATATTATAGTAATGTGCAAAGTATGTGAGTGGCAACAATTTTTATTTGCTTTGTTGAGAAGTGTAGTGGTTATATATAAAAAACTGGGTTATCCATCCCCACAGATCGTCTGAAAACACGAAATCTCCCCTCGGCCCACCGTCTATGAGTGAAGTTTGAGATGCCATTTATTTGATAGCTGTAAAACGGGAGGTGCCCGTTTTACATCCGTTTTCATACTTACGAAGAGAGCGTCTGGAGCGTTGGAAGCTATATTGAAGAAAGTATAATTCTGGCCATTCCCCGGTGAACCATGGTCCTAGACGGCAACCCCTGAATCCTATGGAGGGAGCCATGTCCAAGAAATAGGGGCGTGTCATCCGGAGATTCTCGCAAGCCATCATCAATTGGTGGGTAGGAGAGGCTGGCTATAGAATGAGCCAGTGTGAGGAGGCGGAAAAACGGCGGAGTGGCCTTGAGGAATGATAAGCATGGCAAAATTGAGTAGGCCTGATGGGGCTGGAGATTGCGTAAGGAGACCCAAACTGACCAGGGAACGACGTGAAAATAGACCTGATCCTGTCATGTTTCTTTAGGGGGGAAGCTTGCATGGTTAGAGAATGTGTGTGATGTCTAGAATTCTAGAGACGTGGCTTGTTGTGGGTTGTTTTTTTTTTTATTATTCTCTTCTCTCTCGCTCTCTCTCTCTCCTCCCTCTCATTCCTCGAGATGTCACATTCCTAATGTCTCAGATTCATGAGAGTTTAGTTGTTGGCTGTAAAAGGAACATGAGAGTCTTATGTACTCCCAGCATAGAGCCCTGAAGGTGAAGTGGACGGTTTCGTTTTTGAAGGAGGTGTGCCCCAAAACATATGAAAATGTGTGCATGTTTGTGCAAATCATCTTGCACAAGACTGCTTTGTGAATGTGTTTCGATATGAATCGGGATCTTCAAGAATGTGATTCTCGAGCATTGATCAGTTCCGGCTGTTCATGTCCCACCTGAAGATGCAGTATCACACTTTATCTTTTGTGAATATTTGCAAATCTCCTTCCGAAGGTGTTTGATAGCTGATTCGACAGCTGATGTGCCAAGTTACCATTGTCTCTGACATATTCCGGAGACCAGATACACATGCGATTAATGTTAACAGATTATACGTATTTTCGAATGTCTAAGTGTTCGACGTTGATATCCGATCTCTGTTGCGTGATAGCAGTCCTCCAGAAACAGCAATTTGTTTATTTGTGCCGGAAGTACGGATGACAACCTGCAATATCAAAAATGGGACTTCATACCTTATTATGAAATAGCGATCGCCAGATGAAATTCAGTTCGGCCTGCTTGGGTCAATTGTCTGTGACAGAGTTCATTCTATAACGTCCAGTAGCACTTTTGTACGCAATTATAATTATTGATATGTTCTCTATGTTTACATGAGATCTCACCTGGAAGAATTACACTTCATCGTTGTCATCACTTCAATTATTTTGAGTTTTCATTAACCCTTGTGCTGTCAAAAATGACCGGCCTATTAAAAATGGTTATAAATCTCTCATTATGATATATTATCAAAAAAAAAATTGGATTATAACTTTTTGTCTACTTGTTTTCTTTCAATTAGCACAGGTTTTGTATTTCTATTTGGAAATTACTGATTATAGGCCTCCTTGACCTGAGCTTATGCACCTAAGTTTTAAGTGAAAAAAGCATTATTTGTGGATAATTTTGGCAATATTAAATAAAATCTGAAAACATGCTATACTATTTGTAGGAAATTTGGTAGTATAAATGTACACAGTATGGGAAAAAGTGCCCACCTACCTCCATCATTATTTAGGGAACAGTATGTGTTAGGAATTAACTGTCCTAGGAACTGTCCACAAATCTACGTCATTATGTAAGGAATTTATAATGAAATTCACTGCATTGGACAACCATTATAAGAAGGATAAATGACATATAATTAGATTAACATCATAATAAAACAACTCGTTGTATCCACTCACAATTTCTATTGTAAGGAATTAGCTTTAATATGGGAATTACAATTAATTCACATATTGGAGTAATATTATTCACATGGCTTATTGAAAGTAATATCACAAATATTTTAGGTATAGCATGTCATGGTGTTTCCTTGCATTGCTTTGGTTCTTTGGCTCTTTGTTGAAAGTTCTGGTTGTTCCGTCAATGTTTTAGTCCGTGGATGCCTGTTGCTGGTATGATGAGGCGCGGCTTTGAAGCGAGGCCTTCGGCGAGGGAGACTCGTGACTCCTGTAGTAGCGCAGAGAATAGCTTCCTCTGAACTTTGTTTCGAGCCTTCCTGACTCAACAATGTAAGGGACTTGAGGGCAGCCGAGGCGAGTCTGCAAGCCTCGAGGGCCAGAGCGAGGAGGATGCAGAGCTGCAGAGGAAGAGAAGAGAAGAACCGAACATTCTTCCTTGGTACCAGAGTCTTGAGTGTAGACTGGCTGCACCCAAAAGGTGTCTTGAGCCAATCATGGTCAACTCCTTCCTTCCTTTTCAAAGTTGATTTCCAATCCTTTGTGTAAAGGATTGGTTTAATCAAACATTTTATATCTTGAAAACAGTGCAGGAGACATGACATTTGTTAAAATTCTCTACAAAAACAAGCAAGAATTGATATGCTAAATATGACATATCTTCATGGATATTCATCATGAAAGTAAAAACATAAAAATACCTGATTAAAAATCATAATAGTTCATTCATTGGTTTACAAAATTGATAATACAAGATTAAGGATTATAATCATCGATTTGTCAGTTATAAGTGATTACAAATCACTACACATATTTTAAAAGGTACATCAGGCTATAATCATTAATTCCTCATTTATAAAAGTGATCACAGGTCATAACATCCTTTTTGGAATTAGCAAGGCTAGGTATTGTGTACATTTTGGTACAAACAGGTAGATTCTGTGTATTTAGAGGGCTAAACCACAAGTACTGTGACTTGTGTGAAATATTTATGGCTCCAGATCTCGCTCTCTTGAGTTTAACTTCAAGAAGGAGTTTCCTAACAGGATACCAGATTAAAAATGTATAATGTTTACTCCGTTAACTTAGAGCTTGATTATCTGTTATTGTAGATGTTATAGTCAGGCTAACCCTGGGATATAAAATTCTCTTGTGTCCTTTGTCCAACATACATTGAGTCAAAATGTCGGTGCCTGTGTGGAAAAGTTCAGAAGGTCATGCTATGTCCCATGTCACTGTACTTTGGGGTGCAGGGACCTCTCTGACCAATGGCCCCTTTTTTAAAATCATACTGTTTTTCTGTTTTAGCAGAATGGTAATCTCTTTGACCAGCCATTTGGCATTCCTTAATTATCTCAAAACAACAACATAAAAGGAGCTTCAGTCTCCCAAGAGGGGACTTCCTGAGGTAAGTGTGATCTTCCTTTGTTTGGATGTTGCTGGGAGACTTTCGGCATCAAATGTATAGATGAATAGTTTTATGGACTACAAAGGCCATAAGGTTATTCCTGCAGAAAGTTACACTTATCGCTTTGCATGTCCTTTGGAATGTTTGCTGCCTGGTGCACTTAAAGTCACTATTTTTGGGTAAAGTATATCCAGGTTTAAAAGGTTGGGTTTTCCTGGATTCAAGTCATTTTGTATAGCAATTGTTCGTTCTTCTGCACCTAATATACTACATTCTAAATCACAGTAGTATGCTTTAATGTTTAAACAGTAAGTTTGTTTTGGAACACTTTTATTAAAAAAATAATTGCACAAAGTCACTATTATGGTGTTCACAAATGACTGTCCTATTAAAATTGCTTATAAATCTCTCATTATGCTATATTATCACTGTGGCACCGGGGGCGTAGTTGAGAACCCATCTGGAGAGAGAAAGCGGTAAGGGTGCTTGCACCTGAGCTAAATTATTTAATTTATCTCATTTAAATCTCTAATTCCAGTGAGCATGGGGAGATCGGCATATAAACGGCCACGCCACCACCAAACGGGAGAGAGAGAATGACACAAGTGACCAGCGACTGACGTGTCTTACTGAGTGTTGTATTTTGCTGTGAACAGGGGTGGAAAGAGTACTGAAAAATAATACTTAAGTAAAAGTACTGTTACTATACAACTTTATTTGAGTAGAGTAAAAGTGTCTGACCTAAAAACTACTCAAGTAAAAGTAAAAGAGTAGCTCGTTTAAAAGTACTCATGAGTATTGAGGACTGAGTTGCAAAAGCTATGCCCCTTTACAATAAAAACTCTATGCTGCCATTTTAAAATGTAGCACATATAACGTAATTTAAATTCCCTTTCATGGCTGTTTGCCAGAAATAATAACAATATAGGTATTTTAAAGGTGATTATGACAGACACATTTTAAAATACATCACTTATCTATGATAATGTAAACACTACATGAATCTGTTTTTTTTTAATAAAAGGGTGACATGATTACAGAAATTAAAAGATGAAAAAGTTATTTTCAATATCATAATGTATGAAACAATTACCATATAATTAATTTACGTTCAAGGTCTAAATTTCACTTAATGCCGACTTTTTGTTGCCGAGTTGTTGCGCATAAACCATGTTCAAAACAATGCAAGGAATGCAAAAAATAAAATTAAAAAAACACTAAAAAAGAAGGGTCACTTGGCATAATAGAGGAGGTAGAGCAGTTGTTTGGTACAGGGGCAACATCTGGCTTTAAAGGGATAGTTCACACAAAAATGCTCTCATTATAAAGTCACCCTTTTGCCATCCCAGATGTGTATGACTTTATTTCATCAGCAGAAGACACATTTTTAGAATATTTCAGCTCTTTTGGTCCATACAATGCAAGTTAATGGGTGCCAACATTTTGAAGCTCCAAAAATCACATAAAGCAGAATAAAAGTAGCCTAATCAATGTGACCGGGGACTCCATGTGTTCAGAAGAGATATGATAGGTGTGGGTGAGAAACAGATAAATATTTAAGTCAATTTTGCTAGAAATTCTCCTCCCTGCTCAGTCAATCTCCATTTAAACTTTTACTTTCTTCTTCTTTTGTTTTTGGTGATTCACATTCGTCAGGCATATCACCAACTACTGGGCAGGGTGAAACATTTCTAGCAAAAATTGACTTGAAATTTTGATCTGTTTCTCACCCAACCTATCATATCACTTCAGAAGTCATTGATTTAACCAATGGAGTCACATACATAACTAACTGCATTTACATTAATGCATCATCTAGATGGGCATTGGCGGAATTATAAAGTGTATTTGATAATTTAGGCATCCCTTCCAGGTGTGATTTTTTTTTACAGCTGAACATTTTACAGATGTTCAGCTGTAAACTATTCTTGAGGCATTCTCCACATCCATAACAGTTGGCCCGTAAAAGCTTTTTACGTGTGATTTGATTGGATGGGAGTCACGAGACTCTCTATAGCCAATCATGTTGATGGATAAAATAAAATCAGGATGGGGATGTAGCGAACACAGACGGTGGGAAAATAGTGCAGTAAAAGTACTGTTACAGCACTGAAAATACTCTCAAGTAAAAGTGAAAGAATAAAATTTTGAAACTACTTAAAGTACAATTATTGGGAAAAAGTAGTTAATTACAGTAACCTGAGTATTTGTAATTCGTTAAATTAAACACCATAAGAAAACATCTGTGCTATAAAATGACACTAGTTTGTTTTAATGTTTCACACTGAAGTTTGTTTTGAAGCCCCTTTATTTTGTAAAAAATGGCAGATTTGGTATAGATTTGGTAAGTCACAATTGTTGTGTCATCGGTCAAAAATGACTGGCCATAGAAAATGAATGGAGAAGATCACAAAAACTATTTATTTTTATTTTTAAATGAACCAGGGCATGTGGTCTAGTGTCATGATCAAGCATGTGATCAAGAGCCATGTGCAAAGAGTAGCGCTTGGCCATTGTGTTACCATAAAGTGAATGATGATCAAGGCCTTATGAGGCTTTATATACCTTAGCTGTGGGAAAGCTCTGTATATTAGTAAATATTAACCACGTTTCCATTATCGGGCCGAATGAGGGTGTGGCAAGTGTGTGCCAGGGACAGTTGCGTTCCCACTGTCAAATCTGGGGCTTCATCGTGCCTCCCGGGACTTTCTCAGGGCCAATGGCCTTTGGCCACCAATTACCCTCGGACCAAACAAGGACAACAGGGGATTGAGGCAGTTGCAATGTCAAAGGCGGAGTTTCGCCAAACTTGTCAGGATATGTATCCAGCGCACAATGGTACAGGTTCAGAAAAAACTAATAAACAAAATGCAGGCACAGTACAAATCGCACAATGGACAAAGTGGTGCCCAAATGAATTACTTTCCATGGTTCAGTGAACTTTCATAGATGGTGTGCTGGGACATCGTCCCACTGTTACTGGAGATACAACTTGGGACATCATGGCAGTTACAGTCGATGAGTTGTTAATGCTAATTTATCTTACTAGCTAGCTAATGTATACCATCAATATAAACTTGATTCTAGATAACATGATTCTAGATAACACTATGCTTCAAGATGCCGCCAAGTATGGCTGCTGCGCTGCGAGCTCCGACCCAATATTGCAGTTTTTAAAAAAAAAATTCATCTTGGATGTAATCTGCCTTATTTTCTATGAGAGAAAAACACTTTTGGACATTGTTTCGTGAGCAGCACACCAATAACTGCACTTTAAATTACTCAATGACATGCTGTTTTCACATACGACAGTGGAGCCATTTGTCCGACTGTGGAAACATTGCCAGAAAAGGGGAAGGAGAGCTGGTGTTCTCATCAGACTAAGACGTCGCGCATATCGACCCTGCTACCCAGCATTCTACTGTCAAATGTTCAGTTTCTGGACTAAAAGGTCTGAGAGCGCAGGTCTCTCTCCAAAGAGAGATGAGGGGCATTATCTGCCTTCCAGAAACTTGGATGTTGGCGGAGATTCCAGACTCAGCCATCGGACATGTTGGGTTCCTCTCAGGTAAAAGCAGAGGAGGTGGTGTATGTTTTATGAACAACAAATCCTGGTGTGATCAGAGGAACGTACATTCTATCAAGTGTATTTGCTCTACTGATCTGGAATTTCTCATGCTTTTGTGTCGACCATTCTGGCTACCGAGGGATATCACAGTGGTGTACATCCCCCCACAAGCCAACACAGACCGGACACTCAAAGAACTGTATGGAAGTATAAGTGAGCAGGAAACCACACACCCTGAGCTGCGTTCATTGTGATCAGGGACTTTAACAAAGCCAGCTTGAAGTCAATTGCACTGAAATACTTCCAACACATCAGTTGCAACACACAAGAGGACTGGGTTTTGGACCATTGATACTCTCCCTCCTGCGATGGCTACAAATCCCTCCCCCGCCCACCATTTGGCAAATCGGACCACTCTACCATTCTGCTTCTGCATGCTTATAGGCAGAAACTGAAACAGGAAGCACCCGCCCTGAGAACGATCCAGTGCAGTGCTGATCCAGTTCTATGCTACAGGACAGTTTTGATCATGTGTACTGGGAGATGTTCTGGTCCGCCTCTGATGACAACATCGAGTTCTATGCTGATACCGTAACATGTTTCATCAGGAAGTGCATAGATGATGTAGTGCAGACCAAAACAATACAGATCTACCCTAACCAGAAACCATGGATTAATAGCGATGTTCGTGCGGCACTTAATGCGCAGACATCTTCTTTTAATTCCGGGAATGTAGACGAACATAAAAAAGCCAGTTATGCCCTCCGAGCAGCCAAATGCCAGTACAGGGAAAAGATTGAAGGACAGTTCAAGACCAACTCTAGAAGCATGTGGCAGGGAATAAATATCATCAAGGACTTCAAAGCAAATAAAAACTCCACTGTGAACACCGCTGCCTATCTCCCAGATGAGCTTAATATTTTTATGCTTGTTTCGAGGGAAATAATGGCACCCTCGTGGAGCGAGCTCTCACTGCCAAAGCTACAGAGGTTAGTTCACTCTCCATTACTATAGCGGACGTAATCCAATCCTTCAGACGGGTGAATATCCGTAAAGCCGCGGTCCAGACGGCATTCCGTGCTGAACCATCTGGCTGATATTTTCAACCTTTCCTTCTCCTTGTCTGTGGTCCTCACATGCTTTAAAACATCTACCATTGTGCCTGTACCAAAGCAACTCAAAATCACTTTCTTAAATGACTGGTGTCCTGTTGCTCTGACCCCCATCATCAGCAAATGCTTTGAGAGGCTAATCAGAGATTACATCTGCTCTGTGCTGTTTGCCTCACTGGACTCACTGCTGTTTGCTTACCGCAACAACCGCTCCACTGATGATGCCATTGCACTAACACTACACACTGCTCTCTGCCACCTGGAAAAAAGGAACACATATGTGAGAATGCTGTTTGTAGTCTACAGCTCAGCATTCAAAACATAGTGCCCTTCAAACAGGCTCTGGGCTTAACCAGCTCAATCTGCAGATGGATCCTGGACTTTCTGTCAAGAATGGACAGCAACATCTCCTCATCACTGACCCTCAACACTGGAGACCCGCAGGGCTGTGTTCTCAGCCCATTCCTGTACTCCCTGTACACACATGACAGTGGGGCATCACATAGCTCCAATGCCATCATTAAGTTCGCTAATGATACGATGGTGTTAGGTCTGAACACTGACAATAATTAAACAGCCTACAGAGAGGAGGGGCACACTGTGACACTCTGGTGTCAGGAGCACAACCTCTCCCTCAATGTCAGTAAGACCAAGGAGCTTATGGTGGACCTCAGGAGAACACAGCCCCATCACCATCAACAGAGCACCAGTGGAGAGAGTCTGCAGCTTCAAGTTCCTCTGTGTCCACATCACTGAGGAACTCCCATGGTCCATCCAAACTGAAGCAGTTGTGAAGAAGGCTCACCAGCGCCTCTTCTTCCTGAGGGAGTTTGGAACGAACAACCACATTCTCACACGTTTCTACACCAGAACTGTAGAGAGCATCAGGACTGGCTGCATCACTGCCTGGTATGGTAACAGCACTGTCCTCAACCGCAAAGCCCTGCAAAGGATGGTGCGAACTGCCAGACACATCATCAGAGGTGAGCTTCCCTCCCTCCAGGACATCTATACCAGGCGGTGTGTGAAAAAAACTTGGAGGATCATCAGAGACTCCAGCTACCCAAGCCATGGGCTGCTCTCACAGCTACCATCAGGCAGGTGGTATTGCAGCATCAGTACCTGCACCAGCCGACTTCATGACTGCTTCTTATCCCAGATGCATATCTACAGACAAATATCAGCACTGCACTTTATTTGCCTCAGACTGGACTCACATTTTATACTTCTCTTAATAACAAACTGGCAACTGACTATGAATTGACAGCTGAATGTCAACACAACACTTCTTTATTTCCACTGATTACATGGGGGGGATTTTTTATGTATACAGTCTTCTTATTTTGTGTATACTGTATATTGTAAATTGTTATTGTGTTATGTGTATATCAGAAGTTAATTGTAATTGTCATATTGCTACATTGCTTGGAACTGCACCCAAGACTTTCACCCACTGTTACACTTGAGTAACAAAAAAGGGATTTTATTTTATTGATACTTCAGCTTCCCTTTTGCTTGTGAAATGAGCAAGGTGTGTGACTTTGGCACCAGCTATCGGCCCCGGCTCGCCAGTTGATAGCCCTGGCTTGCACTGGACTGATAGTGAATTCAAGTTCATGCTACATTGTGGGGACCAAATGTCCCCATAAGGATAGTAAAACCAGAGATTACCTACATTGTGGGGCCCAGCCAGTGGTCCCCACGAGATAAATGGTTTATTAAATGTACTTAACAATGATTTGTTGAAAATGTAAAAATGCAAAAAGGTTTCTGTGAGGTTTAGGCTTAGGGGTAGGGTTAGGGGATTGTAATTCTCATTAGAAAGACTCGATTGGAGAGGAGTCACTGTGGGGCACAGTAAGTTCAGGTGTGTGTGCGTGCGTGTGTGTGTGTGATAATGTTGGATGGATGTTGGATGCGGTTCACGGTAGGATAAAGTTAATCTCTGTGGAAAAGAAAGAATGTAATACTCATAGTTTTGCATGTGTGTGTGTATGTGCATGTGTATGTGCACAGGTCCGAGGCCTTTATGCTTGCAAGCACACATGCACATATGTGCTCATCTAATGGATGAACATGTTCCTGAACACTCTTATTTTTTTCTCCCCCATTAATGACCGGGAACACCACAAGTATGACTTTGTGCCATTTTGTACAAAATAAAAGCATTTCAAAACAAACTTTCTGGTAAAATATTAAAGCACACAGTGTGATAAATAATACATATTGTTTTAATATTGTATTTAATATTGCAAAAATTATCCACAAATAATGCTTTTTTTCACTTAAAAAAGGGGTAGGCTCCTCGCCCCTGCCTCCTATCTTCGGCAGGATATGACGATTCCGAGTACGATTCAGAAGTATATTTTTTGGACTGCCAGACGCCCCGTAAAAGTAAAAGACATTACTTTTCTGTTTTATTTTCTTAATATAAATCATCTTAAATTTCACTTAAGTCTGTGAGTCTTCCTGACAGAACATGTCTGATTGACATGTCTGTGCATCAAACACACTTGTTTTGCTCCTAGCAAAAGTTCTGCATTTTCCTACAGTCTTTAGAAATAACACAGAACAGAATGAAGCATATACTGGGCCATAGGAAGCGGAGAAGGAAGTGGGGAAGAGGACGGACAAAACTCAAAGAATAACAACAACCCTGCATTGAAATAGTTTGTAAACTTTTATTTTCAGAACTAGGGCTGTTGTGCAATCATGAAGATGATTCTGATGGATCAATAATTGAAGATGCAGAGTTTATGGAAGTGTGCACAAAAAAAAGAAAAATATAAAACAGAAGTCCGAACTACAAAGGTGTTAGAAGATAGTGAAAATATGTTGACAGCAGCACAAGGAGGGAATACAAAAAAGACCAAAACAAGTCAGAATAATGTAAGAGATGAACCTAAATCAAGCAAGAAGTTGAATTCATATAAAGGTGATGATGACTTTTGAGAATACCTCATGAAATCATATGCATCCAATAGGGCTATCTTAGGCTATAGGAAAAATTATTGGATCTGTTAGCATGACTAGATGTCTGGGAGAGGGGAGAGTTCTGGTGATCGTTAATGATGTTGTTTTAAAAAACAAGCTTCTTAAGATTAGAGTTGAATGGAGAAAAGATCTAGGGTGGAAAGGGGAGTAATTACTGGAATTCAACTGTGTAATTAAGAAGAATCTAAAAGGAGGTAAAATAGTGAATATAAGAAAACAATTAAAAAACAATGCAAGACTGCGGCAAGAGAGCTTGAGTATATTATTGGTATTTGAAGGAAGAATTCCATATTAAAGGGTAACTAAACCCTAAACCAACTTTTTTTAGTTAATGATCTGTAAGAATGGGGCTTTATTAGTACTGGTCATTGATTCAAGTATTTTTTTTGACATTTGTGTATAAAGTGTTTTAATTCTACAATATATGGTGTAAAAACGTCTGAGTGCTGCCCTCTTCAGGTTGAACGGTGGCTACTGAAGTTGAATTTTCCTATTGGCTGTTTGCGGTACTTCGTGACGTAACCGGTGACAGCTGCCGTAAGCAGGTTCCAGCTCACCACGCCCTTGGTACGAGCTACCATGCCCATGGCAGTATAAAAACCATCTCGTTTCGTCAAAACCACTGTAGCGAGTCAGGAGTTGGAATTGCGAGTATTGAAAACGATCAGGATAGAGTATTTTAGCATCTATTTAGCATAGCATTTATATAGTTATTTAGATTATTTAGTGTAGTCTAGGTAGTTAATTAGCATATTTGTTATTGTTAGAAGCATAGTTAGTTAGTAGCATAGTATTGCGTCAGTTAGGATAGCTTCAAGTTAGCGTCGATTATCTGTATTTAGTACAGTGGTCAGGATGGTACGTAGGTGTAATGTTGCTGGTTGCAACAGCACTGCTGGACTGTATAGCTTTCCAGCAGACTTGGAAATTAGGCGCCAGTGGTTGCATGTCCTTGGCCTGGAAGACCGCGAGTTCCCGCCTAGAGCTGTAGGAGTGTGCAAACTGCATTTTACGCGGGATTGCTTCTCCAACGCAATGGAGGTGGAAATGGGCTTCTCCAAACAACTCGCGCTGAAAAGCGACGCAGTGCCAAACGCTGCTCCTCCTGCATGGACTCCACCACCGCAGAGGCGTCTTGAGGTGAGTGATCATATATATTTGAATCACAATTTACTGGATTTGCTGGATTTTTTCACATAGCGCAAAATATGAATATGCCTACAGAGCGTACGCTATTGACATCAACTCGATAAAACTCATCAGATTCATGTACATGCTTGCGACCGTGTGAGAAATAATAATAACATAATAGTAATACTCCTGGAGAAAATTACCACTCCAGTCACTCTCCATTTTAGAGTCTGACAGCAGCTGTCAATTAATCCGTCACTACGGGTCTCAGCCCCGCCCTCGTTTTGTCCCCTCTATCCCCGCTGGTGTCTGCCCACTTTTCCAGCATTTTTCAAATATTGCTAGTGGGTGGAGTCAGAATCTGAGCAGGAGTTTAGTTACCCTTTAAGTGCAAATGGGATATATCAGTTACCCAGTTAGAGAATATGTGCCTAGACCTTTGAGATGCTTCAAATGTTAGCTTATCATGACATGTGGCAGCAGTTTGCAAGGGAAAAATTAGATGTGTAAAATGGGGAGGGGAGCATGACTATGATAAGTGTCCTGAAACGGATACTTTAAAATGTTGTAATTGTGGAGGTCCTCACAGTGCAGCATATGGAGGGTGTGAGGTGAAAATAAAAGCTAGAGAAGTTCAAAAATATAAAGTTGAACATAAAGTGAATAGGAAAAGCAGAGAAAAGGTGATGGTATATAAGAATAAGCCATAAGAATCACTGACCATGGAGACAGAAAATCAAATGAAGGGAAATTGTAAAAATGTTCACTAAAATAGAATTCATTGTTAATGACAAAAGATAACTTTTTGTCATTTATTGTCAAGGTTATTAATATTACAGCAATGCTGTCAAGCAGATCATCAATGATTAAAACATTTTGGAAGCTGCATTGGATTTTTAGGAATTTCAGAAAACATTCAGAAAACATTATTCATGATACTTACTCGATCAAGTTAATTTACCATCAAGCTAGTCAGAAACTGATTTCATGCATTACAATGGAATAAAAGAAGACTGATAGTGAATGGTCAAGAGTTCAAGAAATATGTATAAGAGTTATACCAAATATAGCATGCATACAAGAATCATGGTTGAAGACAAACCTGCAATTTATTTTGCCAGGATATAACTCGAAAGGAAAGATTGGGAACACAAGGAGGAGGAGAAGTTAAATTTATAGGAGAAGGAATAGCATACAGGGCAATCCCTGAAGTGAAAGAAGTAGAATGTAGTATGGTAAAAATGTATTATCAAGGGGTATCACATATTGTATATAATTTTTTATAATGCATGTTCAAAAAATACACAATGTTTGCTTGAGAAGGTTGGAGGGAATAAGGGAAAAAAGGAGTTTTGGTGCAGCAATTTTAATGCACACAATTTGTTATGGGGTAGTACAAAAATAGATTCCAATAGATGAACAGTTAATTGAAGATAGGTCTTTAGTTTGTTTAAACACAGGGCAAGGCACTAGATTTAACGTAACGAGGAATACAGCATCATGTATAGATTTGATATTAATTCATATGGCTGCGATATGTGAATGGAATGTGGTTAGTGATACAGCCATTGGAAGTGATAATTTTCCAATAGTATGTGAACTAAATATTAATAGCTGTAAAATGGGGCACTAACTGCAAGGAAAATGTATGTATTCATCAGTGGACTTGTATTCATTTAATAATTATTGTGAGATAAATAGAGATAAAGTGATAATAGACTCTGTGGAAACCTTCAGATCTCTTTCTTGTATGATATTAGAAGCAGCAACAAAATATACCACTCAAAGAACAGCAGGTCAAAAAAATTATGAAAATGCCATGGTGGACCAAGAGTGTAACAGAGCAATTAGAGAAAGGAACACAACATTTAAATAACTCAGGAAAAATTTAAAAATGAATAATTTGCTGATATACAAAAAAGCAAGAGCCAATGCAAGAAGAATTAAGTCTGCTAAGAGAAAAGGATGGATAAATTTTTGCTTTACGGGAGGTGAGGAAACGCATGTGGATAATATATGGAATATGATAAGGAATATGAGTGGGAAAGGTAGAAATTCGATTCAAATACCAATTTTTGTAGAAGATGATATTGTAGCTGTAAAAGATATAGATATAGATACAGATATAGATATAGGTATGGGACAGTCTTTAGAAGGATTCCACAGTATAGATTTGAGAGAAGGGTATGAATTAAGAAGAATAGTTATTTTTGGAAACAATCCAGATATAAAATATTTAAAAAAAAATAGTAATACTAGTTGCCTAGATATGGAATATACAATTACAGAATTGAAAATTGCATTGCAAAACTGTGCTAATACTGCTCTTGGTCTAGATAGATTAAGCTATATAATGTTTAAACGTTCATCATTGTCACGTTCACTGTTGTCTTTTGGTTTTGTACTGTTATTTTGAAGTTTAGTTTAGTTCCTGTTTCCTGTTTTGGTTTTGTAGTCCTTTGTATTTTCTTTTATTCTGTCATGTTCACTGTTGTCTTTTGTTTTGTGCTGTCATTTTGAAGTTTAGTTTAGTTCCTGTTTTGGTTTTTGTAGTTTCCTTTATTCTGTCATGTTCACTGTTGTCTTTTGTTTTGTGCTGTCATTTTGAAGTTTAGTTTAGTTCCTGTTTCCTGTTTGGTCTTTGTAGTCCTCTGTAGTTTCTTTTTATGATTGGTGTTCCCCTGATTGCTTCTCCTTCCCTGATTGTTCCCCCCAGGTGTCCCTCATTCCCTTGTTTGCTCCTCTTGTATTTAAACCCTGGTTCTTAGTTCAGTCCTTGTCAATCATTGTTTGATGTAGTTTGTAAGTTGAATGTTATCGTTGCATGTTCGCTGCTCTTGTTCCTCTGGTTATCTGTGTTCGTTCGAGGTCTCCCTGCCCTTCGTGGATGTTTTCTCCAACCTGTGTAGCCCCTTTATGTTTTCCCGTATTTAGTTCTTTTTCCCATCGTGGACTTTTCATTTGTTCCTGAATTTGTCTATGTCTTTATCTGTCTCATGATTGTCAAATAAAGCCAGTTTTGGATCCGCACTTCCCGTCTGACTCTTCCTCACATCGTTACAGAACGATCGACCAAGAAATGGATCCAGCGGGCCAACTACCAGCTGCTTTGTTTGAAGCAAGGGGACCGACCAGTAGAAGACCACGTCCGGGACTTCCTTGAGCTGGCAAACATCTCCGACTTCCCGGTCTCGGCTTTGGTGGTTTTCTTCTGGGGAAACCTGAACCCCTCGCTGAAGGAGCGGTTGCCACCGGCAACGCGCGGTTGGACACTGCAGGAGATCATGGAAGAGACTTTTCTGGTCAGTGGCTCGCCACTCACTGTGGGCATGGCAGAGGAGGACCCTACCTCACCTCCCGCAGTAGTGACCTTCCACACGCCCATGGCTCTTCCCATCATGCCTGCCCCACCTGTCAGTGAGCAGACCCCCACACCAGTCGTTGCCTATGAGCCTGCACGGTCCACTTCGTCTGCCCGGAGGAGGAAGAGAAGACGGGCTTCCGCCTCCTGGTCCACGCCTGCCCCGGTCTGCGAGCCTGCGCCCTCGTCAGCCCCGGTCAGCGAGCCTGCGCCCTCGCCGACCAGGAATATCATTCCACCATCGCCAGTCACATCAGCCCGGAGGAAGAGGAGATGGGGAAAGGCCTCTGCTCTCAAGACTCCGCCTTCCGCAGCCCCGTGCCCTGAACCGCCCCGTGGCTCTGCCCTTTGCGCCCAGTGAAACCAAGCCAGCACATACAACGGTCAACCAGCCAGCGCCTGTCTCCTCAGAGGTCAGTGAGCCAGCGCCTGTCTCCTCAGAGGTCAGTGAGCCAGCGCCAGTAGCCTCGACCGTCCCTGAGCCAGCGCCAGTAGACTCGACCGTCCAAGAGCCAGCGCCAGTAGCCAGGACCGCCCAAGAGCCAGCGCCAGTGGTCGTGCCCGTCCTAGAGCCAGCACCTCTCGAGACTCCTAGGGCTCCCCCTCTCGAGCCTTCCAGGGCTCTGCCTCTCAAGCCTCTCGAGCCTTCCAGGGTTCCGCCTCTCAAGTCCCCCGAGTCTTCCAGGGCTCCTCCTCCCGAGTCTTCCAGGGCTCCTCCTCCCAAGCCTCCCAGGGCTCCGCCTCCCAGTTCTCCGCCTCTCAAGTCTTTTGAGCCTTCCAGGGCTCCACCTCTCGAGCCTTCCAGGGCTCCGCCTCTCAAGTCTCTCGAGCCTTCCAGGGCTCCGCCTCTCAAGTCTCTCAAGCCTCCTAGGGCTCCGCCTCAAGTCTCTCGAGCCTTCCAGGGCTCCACCTCTCGAGCCTCCTAGAGCTCCGCCTCTCAAGCCTCTCGAGCCTTCCAGGGCTCCGCCTCTCGAGCCTTCCAGGGCTCCGCCTCTCAAGCTTCTCGGGACTCCCAGGGCTCCGCCTCTCAAGCCTCTCGAGCCTTCCAAGGCCCTTCTCCCCGAGCCTCCTACAGCTCCGCCTCCCAAGCCTCCTACGACTCTGCTCCCAGAGACTCCAGAGCTTTCTAGGGCTCCGCCTCCTGAGCGTCCTACGGCTCTTCTCCCAGAAACTCCCGAGCCTCCTACTGGCTCCGCCTCCCGAGCCTTTCACGGCTCTGCCTCCCGAGCCTTTCACGGCTCCGCCTCCCGAGCCTTTCACGGCTCCGCCTCCCGAGCCTCCTACGGCTCTTCACCCAGAGATTCCAGAGCCTCCTACGGCTCTGCCTCCCGAGCCTCCTACGGCTCTGCTCCCAGAGACTCCAGAGCCTTCTAGGGCTCCGCCTCTGAAACCTCCTACGGCGCCATCTCCCTCGGCTCCATCTCCTGAGCCTTCCACGGCTCCGGCCCCTGAGCCTCCAGAGCTTTCCATGGTTCCGCCTCCCTCGGCTCCACCTCCCGAGCCTTCCTCGGTCCTGCCTTCCTCGGCTCCGCCTCCTGAGCCTTCCTCGGCTCCGCCTCCTGAGTCTTCTACGGCTCCGCCTCCAAAGTCCTCCTTGGCTCCGACCACCACGGTTCTGCCTCCTGGTCCACCCAAGGCCTTACCACCTGTGTCTCCCACGGCTCTGCCTGCCTCTGCTCCGCCCCAGGGTCTCCTGCAGCCTTGCCTGCGCCTCTTCGGTGCCGCCACCCAAGTCTTCGACTGCTCCCCTAGTGGCCACTCTTCCTCCCAGGCCCCCTGAACAAGCCCTTGCCCTATGGCCACCTCCTAGGTCACCTAAGCCTGTCCCTGTCCTGTGGCTTCCTCCCAGGCCCCCTGAACCGGCCCTTGCTCTACGGCCATCTCCCAGACCAGTCCCTGCCTGGTTGATACCTCCCTGGCCTCCTAAGCCTATCCCTACCCTGTGGACGCCCCCCAGGCCACCTGACCCAGTTCCCTTCACACACCCCCAGAGACTGCTTGCTTGCCCTCTCGGCCTCCCTGGTCTGCCAGTCCGCCCTCTCTGCCTCCCTGGTCTGCCTGTCTGCCCCTTGTGTCCCCGTGGACTGCCTAATTGCCCCTTGTGCCCCCTTTTGTCTGTCTGTTTTCCCCCTTTTCCAGCTCCTCTGTCCTTGAAAATGTGTTTATTTTTTTCTATTTTCTTGTTTCTTAGGACCGTCTGGAATCCGGTCCTTTTGAGGGGGGATTCTGTCACGTTCACTGTTGTCTTTTGGCTTTGTACTGTTATTTTGAAGTTTAGTTTAGTTCCTGTTTTCTGTTTTGGTTTTGTAGTCCTTTTGTAGTTTCTATTATTCTGTCATGTTCACTGTTGTCTTTTGTTTTGTGCTGTCATTTTGAAGTTTAGTTTAGTTCCTGTTTGGTCTTTGTAGTCCTCTGTAGTTTCTTTTTATGATTGGTGTTCCCCTGATTGCTTCTCCTTCCCTGATTGTTCCCCCCAGGTGTCCCTCATTCCCTTGTTTGCTCCTCTTGTATTTAAACCCTGGTTCTTTGTTCAGTCCTTGTCGATCGTTGTTTTATGTAGTTTGTAAGTTGAATGTTATCGTTGCATGTTCGCTGCTCTTGTTCCTCTGGTTATCTGTGTTTGTTCGAGGTCTCCCTGCCCTTCGTGGATGTTTTCCCCAACCTGTGTAGCCTCTTTATGTTTTCCCATATTTAGTTCTTTTTCCCATCGTGGACTTTTCATTTGTTCCTGAATTTGTCTATTTCTTTATCTGTCTCATGATTGTCAAATAAAGCCGCTTTTGGATCCGCACTTCCCGTCTGACTCTTCCTCACATCGTTACAATCATACAATTTATCAATGATACTAAAATTATTTAATAAGATATGGGAGGAAGGTATAATTCCAAAGGTCTGGAAGCAGGCAGAAATAATTCCTATTGTGAAACCAGGGAAAGAGACAACCAAGCCAGGAAGCAATCATCAAATAGCATTAACGTCAAATTTATGTCAATTTAATGGAAAAAATTAAAGTTCAGAGGTTCTTATGATCTAGATAAATAAGGCATATGATATGTAGAAAGGGCCTGCTAATTGAAGTATCAAGATTAGGAATAGAAGGGAACATTTGTAATTGGTTACTACAGTTTTTATTTGATAGAACATTTGTGGTAGAGGTAGGTTCATGTTTATCATCTATTTTCTCTGCTGAAAATTGTATTCCACAAAGGTAGTGTCATTAGTCCATTGCTTTTCATCATAATAGCTAATGATATATTTCCAACTTCGGTCCATGTACAGGGTGTGCTTTGTATGCAGATGACGGTGCTATATGGAAGAGAGGACAAAACATTTCTCATGTAAATTTAAGTATGCAGACAGCCATTAAAATGTGGAACAATGGTCAATAGATTGGAGATTTAAAATGTCTGCAAGCAAATCATGATGTGTGTACTATACTCTGAAAAAAGAAATTCCCAATCATTTTAAATTATTATTATATGTAAAATCAATAGAATGTGTGAATGTATTTAAGTATCTAGGTATGTGGTTTGATATCCATTTCATCTATATGTTTCTTATAATGGCTAAGAAATGTCAGTACTGCTATTGTACTGTGAACAATAGCAGGGGAAAAAATGGGGAGCAGAAAGAACATCATTATTGATGATATATCAAACCATGATAAGGTTTGTGCTTGATTATGGATGCGTGATTTATGGTGCTGCTTAAATGACATTGTTAAATCAGTTATATTAAATACAGTACAGAGCTCTCAGGAGATGCCTAGGAGCAGTTAAGTCGACACCGTTTAATGCTTTGTTAGTTGACAATGTTGTCATTGGTATATTGGGCTACCTTGAAGAGTCATGCTGGAAGCCATTGCTTCTGATGTTTTAAATAACTGTTGGGAGTATATAAATAAGAAAGGAAGGGGTTTTGGGTGGATTATAAATTATGTGGCAGAAAAATATCAAATTGTAGACAGAATATTGAATGCGTCACCTGTATCGAGTGAAGTTCCATCATGGACATTCCCTGATGTAGACATAGATTTGGAGATAGCGTGGCCAAAAGTATTGGCAGTGAAATAAATTTGTGTTTCGCAAATATTTCTGCTTCAGTTGTTGTGGTGATGATTCACATTTTTTCTAGATTATTGTGCAGAGTGATCAGATGCATTTTAAATAATTGCATAAAGCTTCATTGTCCAAATAAATTAACTTCTTCACAGAAACCCAAATTTCAAAATTTTTTGGCCATGGCACAAAATGACCAGCTAACATCATTTCACTAATCATATCAGCAGCACCTGGGAAAGTGTGAACGAGTACTAGTCAAGTGAAATCACTTTATCATTCTGATTGGATTATATGAGCAGACTGATTGCTTTAAAAGGAGGGAAGAAGTGCTTCCAATCATTGTGTTCTTGTTCGCAATGGTTACCTCTAAAGTAAGACGTGCAGCCATCATCGCTTTGCATCAAAATTGACTCACATGCAAGGAAATTGCTGCAAAGAATATTGCACCTGAAAGAATAATTTACCGGATCATCAAGAACTTCAAGGAGAGAGGTTCAACTGCAGTGGAGAAGGCTTCAGGACGTCCCAGAGTGTCCAGCAAGCACCAGGACCATATCCTCCTGAGAAGTCAGCTACAGAATCATGTCACCACCAGTGCAGAGCTTGCTCAATTTTGGCAGCAGGTTGGTGTGAGTGCATCAGCATGTACAGTGATGCAAAGACTTTTGGACAATGACCTGGTGTCAAGAAGGCACTTCTCTCCAAGAAAAACATCAAGGACAGACTGAAATTCTGCAGGAAGTACAAGGGTTTGACAGCAGAAGACTGGGGCAAAGTTATTTTCTCTGATGAAGCCCCCTTCTGACTGTTTGGGAAATCTGGAAAATCGATAGTCCGGAGAATAAAACGCTACCATGAGTCCTGTCGTGCCAACAGTGAAGCATCCTAAGACCATCCATGTGTGGGGTTGCTTTTCATCCAAGGGAGTGGGCTCTATCTCACAATTCTGCCCAAAAACACAGCCATGAATAAAGAATGGTATCAAAACATCCTGCAAGAGCAACTTCTCCTGACGATCCAGGAACAATTTGGTGATAATCCGTGCATTTTCCAGCATGATGGAGCACCATGCCACAAGGCAAGATTGATAATGAAGTGGCTCGGAGATCATTACATTAACATTTTGGATCCGTGGCCAGGCAACTCCCCGAATCTTAATTACATAGAGAACCTGTGGTCAAGTAGATCAGAGAAGAGAAGAAAATGGGAAGAAATAGGACAAATTAAATAAAATGTAAATAAGCATATCAAGGAAAGATTTTATACAAGAACTCAAATATATAAAGATGGTTCAAGAGACCCAAATCGTCTAGGTTAATGTTGTAACCTGATGGAGGGAACGAGACATTGTGTCGAATGAAGCGACACTAGGGGTCTTTCTTGAAGGCCGGGGTTACCTCAGAACTTGAGAAAAGGCCAATGAGAAATTGTCACACATACTTTTCATGTCCTGCCCCCGGACATACAGGTATACAAGAAGGGAATCGTGTATTTGTCTATTCAGGTTTTGCACTGAGTCGCCGAGAATAATGTTCGGCCATTACACTGGCTCGGTACAGCGTCATGCCCAGAGGGACACAATGTATCCTTCCCTCCATCAGGGAAAAAAGGTTACAACAGTAACCTAGACGTTCCCCGTCTGTCGCTCACTTGAAGTTGTGTCGAATGAAGTGACACTAGGGGTCCCTATTCAATCATACCATGTGCTGAACCATGTACGTGAGCTGCTGATGCAGGTGCGGACGTCTTAAAAACGTAATAAAACATAAAAACTTCTTAAACTTCTTAGGTTCCCGGCATCCCAAAAGCGGGGGAACAAGCGGTGTGCTAAGCATGGGAGCAGGCCGCGCAAGCAGTGGCTTTTCTCTCTCTATGTTTCTTGCATACAGGTCCTTCTCAAAAAATTAGCATATTGTGATAAAGGTCATTATTTTCCATAATGTAATGATAAAAATTAAACTTTCATATATTTTAGATTCATTGCACACCAACTGAAATATTTCAGGTCTTTTATTGTTTTAATACTGATGATTTTGGCATACAGCTCATGAAAACCCAAAATTCCTATCTCAAAAAATTAGCATATTTCATTCGACCAATAAAAGAAGTGTTTTTAATACCAAAAAAAAGTCAATCTTCAAATAATTATGTTCAGTTATGCACTCAATACATGGTCGGGTATCCTTTTGCAGAAATGACTGCTTCAATGCGGCGTGGCATGGAGGCAATCAGCCTGTGGCACTGCTGAGGTGTTATGGAGGCCCAGGATGCTTCGATAGCGGCCTTAAGCTCATCCAGAGTGTTGGGTCTTGCATCTCTCAACTTTCTCTTCACAATATCCCACAGATTCTCTATGGGGTTCAGGTCAGGAGAGTTGGCAGGCCAATTGAGCACAGTAATACCATGGTCAGTAAACCATTTACCAGTGGTTTTGGCACTGTGAGCAGGTGCCAGGTCGTGCTGAAAAATGAAATCTTCATCTCCATAAAGCTTTTCAGCAGATGGAAGCATGAAGTGCTCCAAAATCTCCTGATAGCTAGCTGCATTGACCCTGCCATTGATAAAACACAGTGGACCAACACCAGCAGCTGACATGGCACCCCAGACCATCACTGACTGTGGGTACTTGACACTGGACTTCAGGCATTTTGGCATTTCCTTCTCCCCAGTCTTCCTCCAGACTCTGGCACCTTGATTTCGAATGACATGCAAAATTTGCTTTCATCCGACAAAAGTACTTTGGACCACTGAGCAACAGTCCAGTGCTGCTTCTCTGTAGCCCAGGTCAGGCGCTTCTGCCGCTGTTTCTGGTTCAAAAGTGGCTTGACCTGGGGAATGCGGGGATGTTTCTACTCCAGACTCAGTCCACTGCTTCAGCAGGTCCCCAAGGTCTGGAATCGGTCCTTCTCCACAATCTTCCTCAGGGTCCGGTCACCTCTTCTCGTTGTGCAGCGTTTTTTGCCACACTTTTTCCTTCCCACAGACTTCCCACTGAGGTGCCTTGATACAGCACCTTGGGAACAGCCTATTTGTTCAGAAATTTATTTCTGTGTCTTACCCTCTTGCTTGAGGGTGTCAATGATGGCCTTCTGGACAGCAGTCAGGTCGGCAGTCTTACCCATGATTGCGGTTTTGAGTAATGAAACAGGCTGGGAGTTTTTAAAAGCCTCAGGAATCTTTTGCAGGTGTTTAGAGTTAATTAGTTGATTCAGATGATTAGGTTAATAGCTCATTTAGAGACCCTTTTCATGATATGCAAATTTTTTGAGATAGGAATTTTGGGTTTTCATGAGCTGTATGCCAATATCATCAGTATTAAAACAATAAAAGACCTGAAATATTTTAGTTGGTGTGCAATGAATCTAAAATATATGAAAGTTTAATTTTTATCATTACATTATGGAAAATAATGACCTTTATCACAATATGCTAATTTTTTGAGAAGGACCTGTAGATTTAAAGCAGCTGGGGCCTTTTAACGCTATAACACACATCGGGGAAGGCATTCTTTTCCAACTCCTATTCTTTCAGGGGGAAAAGACCTGGCGGAGACCACATCCTGCCCAGGCTAGGGGGGTGTTAAATGTGGCGAATACATCACATGGGTTTTCAGGCCACACGTGGAAGTGGTGCAGTGGTAGATCCTACCTAGCAAGGGAGAAGTTACTACAAACACATTGCCCGGGGGACAGAGGGGACTGCCCAAGGCAGGGGGACCGTACTGTGGAAAATACACACAGGGGTATTAATCTGTGAACGCCAACCCTGTGGAGCACCTATTCCAGTACAGAGTAATTAGTACTCATAGTGGGTCTGGTCAGGAATTCCTCTGCTGAATTCACAGACCAGAGGGCTAGGGAGGAAGGACATCCAGGGAGTGTGAGTTTAGTGGACTCTCCTAGGAGAAAGAGCACACGTGATCGCCTCAGTGGAGGGGAAGGGCACTATGTGCAAGCGGAACACCCGGTCAATGCGACGGGTTGGGAAGTGAAAGCCACGCTTACAAGCTCCGTGCGAGCAGCATTAAGGGGACAATCATTTTCGATGTACCAGGTGGGGCTTCGCAGCGGGTCGGAGCATGCGGTGTTGCGTCGGTAGGCAAAAGCGCATCCCAAGGCTTTGGTGCTGAGAAAAGGCTCAAAGCACGTACCTGCCTCCACACACCTGGTAGGGGGTGGTTTAGTGAGTGAGGAGGAGGTCCCGGCGTCCTCTCGACTCGTCATAACCGGATGGCTGAGGGACAGCAGTCGTGGGCGGGGCATGATGTGAGAGATGGCCTCCATCTGTTTCTTCACCGGCGAAAACTGCTGGGTGAAGTCATCAACGGTGTTGCCGAACAGGCCGAGCTGAGAGACGGGGGTTTTGAGAAAGCGTGCTTTGTCGATCTCCTGTATCTCTACCAGGTTCAGCCACAGGTGACATTTCTGGACCATCGACTTCCCGAGTGCCTGCGCTGTAACCTTCATGGCCCGGAGGGCGAGGTTGGTTGGAGAGCGCAGTTCCTTAGTACGTTAGTGTCAGGACTAACCAAGTGCAACCTTTCTGTCCATCTGGGGGACCTCCTAGCACCCATGGGCCACCTCGCCGTTGAGGGTAGTGAGAGCGGACGAGCGAGGAGGTCGGATGCGGGTCAGCTCATCGTGCACCTCCGGGAAGAAAGGAACCGGGGGGGGGGGGGGGTGGCGGAAGCCCAGTTGAGTCTTCCATGTCAGACACCGGGACGTTCTCCAATGCATCACCAAAACACCTCAATCGCCAGCTGAGTCATACTCTATGTGTGAAGAAGGAGCGACGCGGGGGGCGGCTGGAGTGGCGTTCCATTTTAGGAAGGAAAACCGCAACGTTGCCATGGTTAAGTTATCGCAGTGAGAACAAGAACCATACACAAACGCCTCCTCACTTTGATCGTGGCCCAGACACACGAGGCATTGTCTATGATTGTCAGGAGTGGAGAGATATTGACCAGGAACTACACAGAGGTGGAAGAGCATCTTTAAAAAATGCATCATGAAAAGGACGTTCAACGCCTGGTGTGTGTGCTTTTTAGATAAATTAAACTCTTTTAGGGAATAACTATTTTCAGAAGCGCTGTCGAAACGCCCAGGGGCAAAGCTGCACTTGTATGCAGATAAGGGGAAAGAGATCCAAGAGCAAGCGCTCTGCAGAGGTGAGTGGAATAGAAGTGATCTCAGCTCGCTGAAAGTGAAGGTCTAAAGACCGTGTGCTCCCAGCAGGCCACCTCTCAACAAGCAACACCTGGGCTTTTAAGGCATCACCTCACCTGCAGAGGGCACACAACTAAAGAAATACAAGTCAATACAAAAACAATAATAAATGGCTCCTACACTAGGGATCATGTAGGGTACACGATTTTGATGCAGTACTTAAATAGTACAGGTTTGAATAAAATAATTTAACTTAATTTAGATTAATGATGCTATTCCACTCTTCTAGGATCATGAGGGGTTCTGTGTGGAGAATGGAGGAGCTGAACACACAGCGCCATCTGAATCATGGGGTCTTGATTGAACTAGGGTCTTACTGTGTCTATTGTCCTGTTCCCTTTAGTAATTTATTGTACTGTCCCGTACTTTTGCACACGTTTGCATGTGCACTTTATGTAGAAATATTAAATAAAATTACAAAATTTCTTTTACAGGTGTACTTTTGGTCTAATACTTTATTTTAATTATATATTAATATAATTATTAGGGCTGTCAGTCGATTACAAATTTTAATCGAATTAATTACATGGTGTCCCGATTAATTAATCGTGATAAATCGCATTTAATCGCATATACAAATATTTGCTGAGAAATCCCCTCATATAACAATAATTAAATCGCTGTATATAATTGGATTACATGAAAATGGTTTATTCATATATAATAAAAATTGTATATAATAAAAAATAATCAGATAATTAAAATGCATTACATTCTTGTGGCAGAAGAGTTAATAATTGAGAAGACAATACAAAAAGCAGCTTTAGAATACAATGTATTGTTTACTACCATATTATTGATCATAAGTCATTCATTGGCATACAGTTCACAGCAATCCATTTCACAAGCGAATTTGTCAATCAGTTTGAGATTTATTATGATGGCTTGTTTTAGGACACCTGCATCAGACATGCTTGTGTAGCGTCTCAGGTGCGTTGCGCCATAAACATAAAATGTTTAGGTCACTGTGTCAAGTTAAATATAGTTTAATACTTAGAACACATCTTGAGATCCCTTGAGTTCAAAGTGTTTTGAACGCAAGAACGTATCGCATGTTTGTGTTGTTCTGCCTACTGAATTGTCACTGTATAAACTGCGCATTGCTTATACAGCTGAAATTTCACTTACTGCCCTCTGGAGTAAACAGGTGGTACTACTAGCTTGCATTTCTCAGGAATCTTCCTTATTATGGTCCAGGAACATTGCGATTAATTGCGTTAATTTTTTAACATCGACAGCCCTAATAATTATACATATTATATACTCTGCACCCATCTACCGAGGTACTACAACTTGGGAATTAACCTTACTTGAACATCATATTTATGGGCAAATTGCCGTTGTTATTTTTTTTAGACATTTCTTTTGAAGCAGAGAATTGTGGGTTGTGAGTGCCCATGAAAGATACACCTCATGCATCCTCTGAATTCCCAAGAAAGAAGGTCACATTCGAAGGCTGCATTCAAAGTGTCCTACTCCCTTTTATGAAACGAGACAGCCTCGATGATGTATGCAGCCGACAAATGCAACCTCTGGAGGATCCAGCCTTCCAACTGAGACACAGCCAACATCTCACATCGTGTTGGGTAATCAGCCAGTGAATCACATAGTACACAGGTGTTTGGAGATGAGCGACGAAATTCAAGTGCGGCTAGGTATGTTTGTGACCTATACATATAAATATGTACTGACAGTGCTACACTCGTTTTATCTTGTATAATATCTCAATTAAAAGAGTTTAATTTGCTCATTCTGAGGGAACGGGAAATGCAAGTTTTATGAGTTTTACTCTGAGTATTAGGTACTGGCTAACTGTCATTTGAGAGCAGTGGCTTGCTATGTCATTGACATGTTTTATTTGTTTTAATTTTTTACTGAACATTGGCTTTTATATACAGTTTGCAAACAATTTCTGTTCAGTTATAGGTCTATGGTTTATTGTTAATGATATGTAACCATAAGGTGGGTACTCTTGAGAATATAATACTGTACATGTGGTGTGTGCATGTCGCTTATCATGTTTGGAGTGCGTATAAAGGAATTGAAAGAGACTGCCTATAGTGAAGGATACATTGGAAAGGTTGACAGGAGTCTTGAGAGTCAGTTATGTAAAAAGTAATGTCTTCTGTGTATTGGGTTCACATGTTATTTCATCATAACCATTTGATATGCATTGTTTGTAAATGTCATTTTCATAGTAGTATAAAGAGTACCAAACTTTACTTCATAGCCCACTTTTTTGGTTGATGTTTATAATTTATACCTGTACATTTCAGTGCCAAAGTGATAGTTTACAATTTGTTTAGATTCTGGGAGAGTTAATCCTCTGTGGTTGATGGACGCGTCCTGCTGGATATTTAAGTCTTTTAATATTTAAGATATTTAAGTTTTTTTTTCTGGAAAAGCAACTGTTTCATTTGCCGTTGTTTGCTCTGTGTTGTGTTTTTGCTATGAGTGCCATTTTTTCATGATTTTTTTGGTTACCTCTATGCTTAAGATGACATGGGTCTGGGCAGAGAACACACTGAGGCAGCATTTGTGGATGGCTCATGTTATCATTGCGAGAATATGGTGGCTCAAGATCAAGCAACCCTTCTGCTCCCATCTTCAGGTATGTCACACGTGATCGTCCACTTAATAACCCTCGCCTGGAACTTGGACTTGAAAGCTTATGCTTTCCAACCCGTCGTGCTAGCTGGCCAGGACCATCTGACTCGGCTACACGATTCAGTTCACCAGGCACCCGCCCCATTTCAGCGGCATCCGCAAAAACACCTCCACCCTGCGTGCAGAGATCGCAACCCTTCTGCACAAAGACATGATAGAGCCTGTCCCTCCAGCCGAGATGGAGAAGGGTTTCTATAGCCCTTACTTCATCATACCCAAGAAAGGAGGTGGGTTATGGCCAATCTTGGACCTACGAGTTCTGAACCAGACCTTACACAGACTCCCGTTCAAGATGCTGACACAGAAACGTATTCTGACATGCGTCCGGCATCAAGATTGGTTCACGGCGGTAGACCTGAAGGATGCGTACTTTCACGTCTCAATATTACCCCGTCACAGGCCCTTTCTACGGTTCACTTTTGATGGCCAGGCGTATCAGTACAAGGTCCTCCCCTTCGGTCTGTCCCTGTCCCCTCGCGTCTTCACGAAAGCCACAGAGGCAGCTCTTGCCCCATTAAGGGAAGTGGGCATTCGCACACTCAACTACCTCGACGACTGGCTGATCTTATCACACTCTCAACAGTTGCTCTGTGCGCACAGGGACCTTGATCAAATGGGAAAAGAGCAAGCTCTCCCTGGTTCAGAGCATCTCTTTTCTCGGCAAGGAGTTAAACTCAGTCTCAATGACTGACATGCTGTCGGTGCTGAACTGCCTGAGTACGTTCAGACCGGGCGCAGCGGTTCCACTGAAACAATTTTAGAGGCTCCTGGGGCATATGGCAACCTCAGCGACTGTCGCGCCACTCAGGTTGATGCATATGAGACCGCTTCATCACTGGCTTCAGACTCAAATCCCAGGATGGTCATGGCGCTGTGGCAAATACCGTGTGACACTCACCCCTTCCTGCCATCACTTAGACAGACCTCTGTTTTCTAAGGGCAGGATTCCCCCACAGCAGGTGTCCAGATGTGCCGTATTTACTACGGACTCCTCCCAGTTGGGCTGGGGCGCCATGTGCAATGTGCATGCAGCCACTGGCTCCTGGTTGGGACCCCGGCTGGGTTGGCACATCAACTGCCTAGAGTTTCTGGTTGTATTTCTTGCCCTGCACAGATTTCTGCCATTGATCATTGGCAAGTACGTGTTGATTAGTTCAGACAACACAGTGACAGTAGCGTATATAAATCGCCAGGATGGCATTCGCTCTCATCGCATCCTGCCATCTCCTCATTTGGAGGGTGCTACATGCCACTCATATCCCGGGCAACCTAAACGCCACAGCAGACGTGTTGTCATGACAGGTAAAGCTCAGTGGAGAGTGGAGACTCCACCCTCAGGTGGTCCAGCTGATTTGGTCTTGGTTCAGGCACACAGCTGGCCCCGGGGGGGCTATGCAAGTACGCATTTCCCCCAGTGAGCCTACTTGCACAAGTCCTGTACTAGGTCAGGGAGGACGAGGAACAAGTCATTCTCGTGGCCCCCTACTGGCCCACTCGGACTTGGCTTTCGGATCTCACGCTCCTCGCGACCGCACCTCCCTGACAAATTCCCCTAAGGAAGGACTTTCTTTCTCAGAGACGGTGCACCCTCTGGCATACATGCCCAGACCTCTGGAACCTCCAAATCTGGCCCTTGGACTGGATGTAGAAGGTCTAATTTCGTCTACCACCAGCTGTCACTCAAGCCAGAGCTCCCTCTACCAGGCTTTATGCCCCAAAGTGGCACTTATTCACAAATAGGTGTTCTTCTCGATTTGAAGACCTGCAGAGGTGCGCAGATGTTCAGTGCTCCCTTTCCTGCAGGAGGGGCGGCTGTCCCCCTCCACCTTGAAGGTCAATGTAGGCACCGTAGCGGCTCACCACAATGCAGTGTATGGTAAGTCGTTTGGGTAGCACAACCTGGTCATCATATTCCTTAATGGCGCCTGGTGGCTGAACCATCCTAGGCTATGCCTGTTCCCCTCATTTGAAGTATCCATTGTCCTCTCGGACCTACAGAAAACCCCATTTGAGCCTCTAGAATATGTCAGACTAAAGGCCCTCTCCTTGAAGATGGCCCTCCTGATTGCGCTCACTTCCATCACTGCATGCGTTCTCAGTAAGCGCCCTTGTCTGGAGCCCGGTCCTACGTGCCCAAGGTTCCTACGACCCCTTTGTTTTGGGTTCAGGTAGTTAACCCGCAAGTGCTGCCCTGGCAGGAGGTAGACCCAGCCTTAGCGTTGCTGTGTCCATTGCGTTCTTTGCTCACCCAATTTGTCTCTTTGTCTGCTTGGTGGACAGCGGAAAGGGAACGCTGACCACAACAGAGGCTTGCCCATGGGATCGTGGACGCTATTGTGTTGGCCTTCAAGACCCAGCCCCCTTCTGGGTTCTAGCACTCTCTACAAGGTGTGTGGCATCCTTGTGGGCACTGGCCATGGCACCTCTCCAGCAGTCATCTGTGAGCGGCAGGATGGGCAATACCCAATACATTCGCGAGGTCTTACAATCTCCGGGTTGAGCCGGTTTCATCCCTTGTTTTGACAGGTCCAAATATGTAGAATTTGGTAATATGGTGACAACAGCTGGCCAGGTGTTTCACTTGCGCATAGCGCCTTTCCCCTCCCCTGAAGTGAAGACGTGCACTCTACTCCCCCAGTCGAGTCCACAAGTCTCGGAACCTGGGCATCCTTCCTCCCTAGGAAGTTCGCAGCCAGACCCACTGCAGGCACCGACTTGCCTGCGCTGGAATATGTGACCACAGGTTCTGATTATTCCAATATCTCCTGTGATGTATTTTCCACAGTGCGGTCCCCCTGTCGGTGGACCCACATCTCCCTTGGGCAGAGCTCTGTCCCTGTGTTTGTAGTGCTCCTCCCCGTCGAGGCAGGACCTACCACCGCACCACTTTCATGTGTGGCTGGTAAGCCCATGTGACGTATTTGCCAAATGTTAACCTCCCCTGTTGGGCAAGATGTGGTCTCTGCGGCGTCTTTTCCCCTGAAAGAATGGTATTGGAAAAGAACATCTTCCCCGATGTGTGTTATAGCGTTAGCTGGCCCCATCATGTAGTGGATGCTTTCCAATACAGTTTATCATCCCTCTGCCATACTCACTAGGAAAGATAGAGCTCACGCTGTGTGCAATCCAAGGGAGCATGGCAGCACAGTTTAATATAGTCTTCACTAATGTCTTGTGAAAGTGTCCTTGGTGAAATAAATTAATTTAGCTCGGTAAAACATTTCGAGCTGTGTCCCCTACCCGAGCAACCAATGGTGTGTGACCACCAGCGGCAGGCTCCAAAGAAGGCCTGGACTACTTTACAGTGTCCCTGCAATGTCTATCTTGCTCTCCCCATGGTTCCATGCCAGGATCGAGATCACATGTCTGTTTTAGTTGGCTCTGTGCCCAATGTGTGTCATAACCCCCAAAATGTTCAAACTTTGCTGCAGTGGCTCAAGGTACAAACAGACAACTATTTCAAGCTTTGGCCAACTCGCTTATTCTGAACAATCCGCAAAATATACAGTGAACGTATATAGAGGACAGTACAGTCTGTGTCCCCTGAACTGCCATTTGGACTCATGTTGGAGTCTTCTGGAGATTTCTAGCTGTGGTACTGAGAAAAACCTGGACTGTACTGGAAACTGTGCTACCTTCATGCAGTGTTGCAGTTGAGACCAGCTCATCCGAATCCAAGTCCTGGCCGAGACAAGAGTATGTTGAGTTAGAGTCAAGATCGAAGAGGGTTGAGTTCGAGTCAAGACCAAGATTGGAGAGGGCCGGGCATGAAAACAGTATGAATGGATGCAACAACAAGTTTGGTGTGAATGACCACATATTAACATGATACAGCACCAATGGAAGTTTATTTTGTTTGAAATGATTGTATGTAAATATCCACTTCATTCAATGATTAGTATGTTCTCTTTTTTCTAAATTATCCCGATGCTGTTTTGCTGAGTAAGATACTGTTGCAAATTCAGTGAGAAAGCAGTCTGAACATATCGGACTGAATAGCAAATCAATTCAGGGCTTTTTTTTGTTCAAACAAAAATATGAAAATATGGTCTTGTCTCGAGTACTACAATACTGCTCTCATTTGTAGATTACTCCTCTTCAAAGGCCATTATTGGGATTCACCATCAAGGGGACTGTATACCAGTTCAAGGTCCTACCCTTCGGGTTGTCCCTAGCTTCTTACACATTCACGAAATGTGTCAATGTTGTGAGGCTGAGCATCATAAGCATAATGAATTACCTCGAAAATGTACTAGCTCAAACAGAGGCACAAGCTTGCAAGCACAGAGATCGATTACATACACATCTAGAGCAGCTGAGACACAGGGTCAAATGGACAAATTGTGTGTTTGTGTCCAGACAACAAATTTCCTCTCTAGGAATAAATTTGACTTATACAAATTTTGGCTTAATTAACCGAGGACCATATTCAGTCCTTTCTCTTTCACTTGGAAGAATTGCAGCTAGGGGAGACCCTGCCACTGCGTCACTTTCAGGGAGTGCTGGGTTTAATGTCCTCTGCAGTCATTGTCAACCCACTTGGCTTGCTGTGGATAAGACTCCTTGAGTGCTGGCTCAGCCCTAGGGTCCATCATCATGCCTGGTGAAATGGTCACCATTGACACTAAGTGACACATCACTGATTAGCCACACTAACTATTTGGAGGAGGTCCGAATTTTTATTGGAAAGATGTGATACTTGCCAATATGGGCAGATGCAAAGGTATAACCATAGAAATTTCCAAAACAGGCTGGGGAGCTCTTTAAGAGGGGGTGTCCAGCAATTGGCACTTGGACAGATGTACATGCATGGTGGCATATAACTGGCCAGGAAGTGCGAGCAATCACGCCGCATGCATAAATTTCTAAGGAGACCTGAGGTCATGCCCATTTCTGAACTTGGCGAGAAAAATTCTACCCTGCAGCAAGTCATGTCTCCTACCGATCTTTTCTATCCTTTGACATATTCACGGAGGAACAGAGTTGATCCCAGAATTAGATTAAAATATATGGTCTCTTCATTCCCAGTGGTGAGAATAAGAGCATATGTTTCACTACCCTGTCAGCTAATGTCATTGTGCCAAATATTGATACAGTACCCTCTATCATTTATTGTCATGGTGCCAAAGCCCTTGGACTGGTGATCACTCTTTTCCCCTCATTACCGCTGACCGGAAATAGGTTATGAGACATTGCTCCACTACCCGAACATGGCTAGTGTTTCTGACTTGACATTGAGTCGTTGGTTTATTGTTCCAACTCCCTTCCTATTTTACAGTATGTAGGTGTGGCTCCAGCAATGCTTTTGACTACCCTGTAATGGCTAGTAGGCATTGAAAATCAGAGATATGATGTGATGGTAAATGGCTCCCTTAGAGTTTGCTTCTGATGCAGCATCAAAGTTACCTCATTGAAAGGTTCCCTGAAAGGATAGAACAAGACACTGAAAAGCTGTGCTGCACCTACTGATTTTTTGCTGTCATGGGACGAGAGATATGCTCTCTTTCCCTTCAATTAGAAAATTCTGAAATTATGCTGGCTTCCGCTTATATGTTCACGATAACGTCAGCATAAGTTGAATGCTAAGCTTCAGCAGCCAATAAAATTGGTGTTATGGTATAGCATTTCAAAGTCATATTTAAGTAAAGGTTACATAAGTAACAAGGCCTTTTGGTGTGGATTTTGTAGTTACTATAATTTTCACATTCCATTTTTCTGAATCTGAGCATATTTCAGCCAAACCCATGGAAATACACGTATCTTACATGATTTTAGTCAATATGATCACACTGAAAGTCAGCATGTTGTTTCCGTTAGTTCTAGTACCATAGGTCTGGCCACATTATGCTGCCACACTGACAAGAGTCATCTCTCATCAGACATTGCATAGGCTAAGAGTGTTTACCTTCCCTTGTGGTGCGACCAGAACTGTGTTGCATCAGCAGTGTGGAAGACCTGAGTTTGCATTCCACAGCTTGAAACCAGGAAGTAATTGCTTTCACATAATCATTGACAAGCTTAATTTGGAGGATGCATTCAACAACTCATTTTTGTTGAACCAAGAAAATGGACAACTTCATGGACCAAGAAAATGGAGCTCACAGGTGGCAGCAGTTTCACTGCTATGCTGATGACACCCAGCTCTATCTTTCCACCAAACCAAATTCTTCTCTCCCACCGTCTTCCCTTCATAACTGCTTACTTGAAATACAATCATGGTTTTCTTGTAACTCTCTCAAACTCAGTAGTAATAAAACTGTGGTTCTTCTTGTAGGTACTAAGTCGAATCTTGCCAAATCAAAAAGTTTTGCTCTGACCACTGACAATTCCACTGTACTTCCCTGTTTGAAAGTTAAGAGTTTGGGTGTCATTGTGGATAAACTTCTAACGGCTTTTTCACACATACGCCATGTGCAGTGCGTATGCGGTGCTTATGCGGTGCGTATACGGTACAGGAGCAGCACGCGCTAGTGCTTTCACATATGCTGCGTTTGCAGTGCGCTACTGATCCACAGTTTCTGTGTGCCACAAAATCAAAAATGTGTAAGTAATTTTGATTTTAAATCCAAACGTTAACTTTGACATTGTTTAAGACATTGAAACAGTATGAAAATTTATTTTAATCATTGTGATTCTTTGTTCCCTTACGAGGGAACTCGCGATGCGTCGATGACGCTTTGGGAACGCCTTTGCGTGAACGCCCCTGAAGCACGTATGTCAACTAGTCCAATGGAATGAATGAACGCCACGGGCGGGTGACGTCATGACCAGGAAAGGATATAAGCACATCCGGTGCGTTACTCGCGTTAGCTTTTGTGCCTCAGCAAAGCGCTCTGTGTCAAAACTGTCTGTCTTATTTATTGTTGTCTGTCTCTCTTTATATTGATATTATGGCGAAACAACTATTTAAAGCCTATGCTTCTCCTTGCCCTCGTTATATCACGGGTGGAGATACACATGAGCTTTGTGTAGTTTGTTTGGGAGTGGAGCATGCGATGTCAGCTTTCGAGGGGGCTGACTGTCACCATTGTGAGCGTCTGCCGCTCCCGTCTGTCCGCATTTGAGGATGATGGACAGGCTCGCGAACCTCAGGGTTCTGGACCCGCGGCTGTCGAGGCAGCTCGGAGAAGGCTCACTGGGGGTTCGCAAATGGATCTCTCCGAGGGATCCATTGCTCTCTTGCCGGTGTCGGAAGCCCGCGCTGCGGCTTTATGAGAGTGACACAAACACTAACACAATAGGGGGAGAGGATTCGCCTCCCTCTCCCCAGCATATGAGGAGCTTATTGAGGTGATAACTCATGCTGTTAATAAATTAAATGTTGACTGGCCAGCAGAAAAGAGATACGCGTCCTAAAAGCAATTTAGACGAGCGTTTTCCCACATCTAATGTTTCATCTCAACCGGGCCCTTCCATTTTTCCAGATCTACATAGTGAGCTATGTAGATCATGGAATAAACCATATTCGTCTTTTTAACCCCCATGTTCACACATATTCAAATATAAAGGGGCTGAAAGATTTTGGTTATGGGTCGATGCCCCCAGCTGAATAGACGCTCGCGAGCTATCTGTCTCTGGGGTCAGCATCGTCCCTGATGGATCCCGTGTTGCCGAATAAACCACTAAAAACCACATCCAATTTAGTGGGTAAGGCTTATACGGCAGCAGGTCAAGCTGTCTGCACACGATGGCAGTGCTCCAAGCAGATCTGCTGGGGGATATCGATAGGAGTGAGGGTGTTAGTCTCGACGAAATTCGAGAACTTCATCGGGCTACAGATCTTTCTCTCAGAGCTACAAAGGAGACCGCCCGTGCTATTGGGCGGTCTATGGCAGCCCTCGTAGCTACTGAGAGACATCTTTGGTTAAATCTTGCAGAGATTAAAGATAAAGAGCGGGCTTTTCTTTTAGATGCCCCTGTGTCTCCCTCTGGTCTCTTCGGTGACTCTGTGAATACGGTTGTTGAAAGATTTCTAGAAAATAAAAAACAATCTGAGGCTTTTAAAAAATTCCTTCCTCGCCGTGAGCATCCCCAGCCAAGCTCCTCGCACCGTGTGCAACAGAAAATAAGTGTTGCGTCTCGTGCTCCCCGAAATCTTGGGGACCGAGCCAACACTCTCAGCCAAAGTCAGCTAAGTCTAAGCCGGATCTGAGGACTGTACTTACGGCTAAGAAGGCTTCGGCTCAAAAAAAAAAAAAAAAAGGTCCTGATGCTATGCACGTCAGACCATCGAGGACAGCCCCAATTGAGGTGGAGCGGTGTACACCTCAGAATACGGTGCCTGCTCCACTTCGGGGTCCTCATGGGACCAGTCTGCCAACCCCGCCACCCTTGGTGCTTCGGGGCGCAGTGCTATCCAGCGAAAGTGCGGCGCAATGTCGACTCGACGTTGCGTCGGACGTGAGCCCTCTGAGGGGGGTTCAAAAACAGTCAGTTCGGTTGTTTCCTGCCAATATGCTTCAGGTCGCCGGAGTGGCTGTTCCTTTAACACCAGAGGCCAGTCTCGAGAGACTGGTACCCTTAGTACGGTCTAGCTCTGTCACCCCGCACGTTCACGAAGTGCGTAGATGCAGCTCTGGCCCCGCTCAGGCTGCAGGGCATACGCATTCTGAACTAAATCGACGACTGGCTGATTCTGGCGGAATCAGAGCAGTCAGCGGTTCGGCATCGAGATGTCGTTCTCGCTCATATGAAGAAATTGGGGTTGAGACTCAATGCCAAGAAGAGTGTGCTTTCTCCATTACAGAGAACCACTTTCCTTGGTGTGGTATGGGATTCAGTCACGATGCGGGCCACACTATCACCTGTTCGTGTAGCTGCTGTCATCACAGCCACAAAAGATTTGAAGCTAGGCCAGTCACGCACTGTGAAACAGTTCGACAGAACAGTTCGACCTCACGGCAGCAGCGTCCAATGTGATCCCCTTTGGCCTGCTGTACATGAGACCTTTGCAGTGGTGGCTCAGGACCAGAGGGTTCTCCCCGAGGGGAACCCACTTCGTATGATCAAGATCACGCGGTGGTGCATCCGCGCCTTGATTATATTGAGGAAACATTGGTTCCTGTCCCAGGGTCCGGTGCTGGGAGCTCTTTGCCATCGAGTTGCTATCTGGAAAGACGCTTCTCTCACCGGCTGGGGAGCAGTAATGGAAGGCCGCTCAGCTCAGGGTCTGTGAAGGAACCATCATCTCTCTTGGCACATAAATTGCCTGGAGATGATGGCCGTCTTCAATGCATTGAGACATTTCCTCCCAGATCTGAGGGGCCATCATGTGCTTGTCCGTACAGACAACACATCGGTGGTCTCTTATTTAAATCGACAGGGGGGTCTGTGCTCCACTCTGCAACTGGCGCACCAGATCCTCTTGTAGTCCCTGGGGAAAATACTCTCCCTGAGGGCAGTGTATATCCCAGGGTACCAGAATATAGGAGCAGACACCCTGTCGAGGCAGGTGCTGAGGCCAGGGGAATGGAGACTCCACCCCGAGGCGGTGGAGCTCATTTGGGAATTTTACGGCCAAGCAGAAGTGGATCTGTTTGCGTCTCAGCTTACGACGCACTGTCCACTTTGGTTCTCCCTCATGCAACCAGCCCCCTTGGGGTTGGACACTATGTTACAGACGAGGCTACGTCGGTACGCATTTCCCCCTGTTGCTCTGCTCCCAGGAGTTCTGGAGAGAATCCGCCAGGATGGAGTAAGTCTATTATTAGTAGCTCCACGCTGGCCAAGTCGAATTTGGTTTGCGGACATAATTCATCTCCTCGACGGCCCTCTTTTCGAGGTACCCGTCAGGAGAGACCTTCTGTCTCAGGCAGGGGGCAAAACATTTCACCCCCGACCGGAGATTTGGAACCTATGGGTTTGGCCTCTGAGGGGGCCCAACTTTTAGAGAGTGGTCTCTCGACTGAGGTCGGTGAGACCATTCTTAGCTCCAGAGCTCCAGCCACGAGGAAATTATATACACTTAAGTGGAAAGTTTTCACGTCTTGGTGTCACCAGCATCAGCGAGATCCAGTTAACTGTTCAGTCAACACAGTACTTGAGTTTCTCCAGTATTGTTTTACATCAGGTTCATGTCCTTCTACCTTAAAGGTTTACGTGGCGGCCATTGCGGCTTTCCACGCCCCTGTGGGTAGGACATCTTTGGGTCGAGACCCCCTGATTATTCGTTTCCTTCGTGGCACCTTGAGGCTGAGGCCTGTGGTTATTGTACTGCAGGCATTCTGTCCTCCTCCGTTTACATCTTCGGACCAGGAAAAACTGAATCTCTTGTGTCCAGTGCGAGCACTGGACACTTATGTCCACAGGGCTGCCCCGTGGAGAAGATCTAATCAGTAAGTGGATAGCTGAGGCTATTTCTCTTGCATATGAGTCCTCTGGCCAGCCGTGCCCTTCGGTGGTCAGGGCTCACTCTACTCGAAGTATGGTGGCCTCTAAAGCCCTCGTATCAGGAGTTTCCCTTCAGGAGGTTTCTGATGCGGCAGGTTGGTCCTCGCCGCTAACTTTTGTGAGGTTTTATAGCCTGGACCTGGAAGCTGCCCCAGGATCCCAGGTGCTTTTTACTGATTTGCCGACAGTTTTTATCATCTGGCATTTTGTAATTATGGCGTATTGGGTATTATCGTTCCCAAAGCGTCATCGACGCATCGCGAGTTCCCTCATAAGGGAACGTCTCAGGTTGTGCTTATATCCTTTCCTGGTCATGACGTCACCCGCCCGTGGCGTTCATTCATTCCATTGGACTAGTTGACATACGTGCTTCAGGGGCGTTCACGCAAAGGCGTTCCCAAAGCGTCATCGACGCATCGTCTCGTTCCCTTCTCAGGGAACTAGGGTTACAGTCGTAACCTGAAACATTTTACATGTAGTTTGAGTTGTTGACAGAAGAAAAGCTATCACGCTATATCTGTTGCCAAGAAGGAGAAGAATGAGATGCATTTGGGTTCACTCTGTCTTTTTTTAGGGTAAAAAAATAATATATGATGGCATTTTGCAACTTTTGGGACTATAATGCCAAAAAGTATAATATACTTTTTGGTTTTTCTTGACCCTGTAATTTAGTAACTGTAGAACACATTAACTGAAATTATGCGTATATGATGAAATTATTACAGTTTCTTGTCAATCTATGTCTATTTTAATGTGAACAATGCGCTGCCACTTTAATTCAGCATATGCACCGCATACGCACTGCAAACGGAGTATGTTTGAAACGGGTGTAACTCTGCCCATATAACGCCTATTCTTCATCAACTTCAATGGCTCCCTGTTAAATTTCAGATTGATTACAAGATTATGTTATTGAACTTCAAGGCTCTTCATAGCCTAGCACCTTCCTATATTCTAGATCTTATTCATATATATTCTCCTACCTGCACTCTTATCCTGTTCCTCTCTCTCGTGATACCTTCTGTTCATCTGACTTCTATGGGGTCCAGATCCTTTAGCAGTGCTGCTCCATGACTCTGGAACTCTTTACCGCCAGATATCCATAATTGTGATCATCTTTCCACTTTCAAGTCCCTCCTCAGAACCCACCTTTTAAAATTAGGTTACTAAAAATAACTCTTATTTATGACAGTATATATTCCTATGATAATGCACATTTTTACATGTGATTTTAGTTTTTTTCATCTTTTATGTTTTCTTATTGTAAACTTGATTATGTCTGTAAGGTGACCTTGAGAGTCTTGAAAGGCACCAATAAATAACATTTATTATTATTATTATTATTATTATTATTATTATTATTATTATATGCCCAATATCAAGAAAGACTTTGGCCACTGGGGGCAGTGTTTTGAATTTTGATAAGCAAAGACCGATTTTAAATAATGTCAACCTACTGTTTCCGATTTCAGTGTGAGACCAGTCTGTTTCGGTTATAACTAAATTTGGACAAATGTATGATCACTGCCTTTTTCCTTTGCAAGACAGTACACTCTGCTATTCTATGCTATGCTATACTATACTATACATATTTTGCATTGTCCAGTGAATAAGAAATATAAACCTTTATAATCAATCAATAGGCTTTGAGATCTTAACATGCATTTCCTCACTGAGGAAACTCATGGTGAAAAATATAAATAATAATAAATATTAATAAATAAATAAATTAAACATAAGCAGAAGAACTTCCCTTTCAAACGAAACATCAACTACATTAAGAAGTCCTCTGGAACATGACTCAAATTAAATTGAATTGCCAAGGCAGCTGTGGGGATAAAAGTTTAGATAATGCAGTCCATTTAGAGCTAATGTATAATTAAGAGCTTGCCAGTGATGATAATTGGGGCTAAGAACATCATAGAGAATAGGTACTGCTTTTGGTCTTGTGCCATATATTTCATGCTGTACAAGCAGTTTTAAAGCAGCTCTAACGAAATCATACTATACTGGGATATACATTATTTTTGGGAGGGTAGGAAAAATCAGTTTGAATAAGTTGAAATATGTTCTTTGATAAAGTATGTGAATATCGTCTGTGCAATTTCTATGTGCAGTCTATAAAAACATACACTTCAGAGATGGGCAGGCCCAGACATGAAGCAAATATGTATTTATCTGTATGTGAGACCCATTATTTTTTGGCTATGCTACATCATACATGCACCTCAAGAACACATGTGCATGCACATGAGAACATTAGTCTTAGCAAGGTAGAGATGCAATGCACAGTAATCTTAAGTTGATTCTGATCATGTGCAATCAGCAGGGTTCCCTTTCTAACAGGTCACGGTTATGAATAGTGGGGATCCTTGTTTTTCTCAGCCATGGAGAATGACCCCCAGCCCCAGCCGCAGGAATGCAGCTCGAGGGATCTAATGTTCAATTCAGATCAGCAATCCCCAGCTTCTCTTCTAGATGGTGCTAGATGGATTTTTGAAGAAGAAATATTACATTTGCTGAATAAAAGAGAAATAAGGGTGGTAACCTACCACAGGATTTACTCCAGATATTTCATCATCCCCAAAAGAGGGTTCTGGATTTGTGGAAACCAAGCAAACACCTCAGATGACACAAGTTCAAAAAGTTCACAATCATAATGTAGAAGCAGCACTAAAACCACTGAGATTAACGGGTCTCTCCTTTGCGCTCCATTGATACTAGACCGTTTGTGTCTCATTTGGAGAGCTTAGGCTTCAAAATACATTTTATCCCTTTTCCAGAGATGAAAAAATGTCTAATTCAGGCTGTGTCTACGCCTATTTTGTCTGTTTGCCTCAATGGTGTCAGTCATTCCATCAGGACTACTGGAATGAGAGAGATTCAGCACTGGATAACAAAGCAGTGCTTGTGTCCTTGCCATTGTCTCAACCGCAGAGTGAGGTCAGAGGGGATGCATCTATCCATCATTAGATAATCCCCCCTTTCCTTCATGAGGGAACCACTTTGAGGGCAGTCTCTCAAGAAAATTATGATGTCAGATGCATCACTAACAGGTTGGGGCACAGTGTGAGAAGGAAGATTAGTGAATGGGGTTTGGGCTGTGTCACTACAAAACAGTCACATAAACTTACTGACAGTGTTTCTAGCATTGATGCTGCAAGCGGCCATTCCACTGATCCGATGGCAGTATCCAACAGGAAGGCAAAGGCCTGTGTGTGTTCATCTTTTCTGGCTCTTGTGATTTTTTAATGTCTTAAACTATTTGGTTTAATGTTGACTACATCTGACTCCATTAATAATTTGATTTGACTCCAATCATAATATACCTCGAATTTAGACTAAGGTTCAAATCAATTTCTGATCATCATTTTAGATATAATCATAATTTGGTGTGTTTGATTTCTTGGTTGGTCTGCATTCTCATTATTCATTCATCAGGGGTCGATGTCGCTTAGGGTCATACGCCGGCCTGATAACACACAGATCCCACGGACATAAGGTTGCCAGTTCAATTTTAAGTCAGAGGTTGCAGGCACTACTATCATTAATACAGGCCACCTACCGCTTGCTCATAATCAAATGATAGTTTTGCTTAGTCATGTACATACAAATTGCTTAAGCGAGTGATCTGTAACTGATGGTACCAGAAGGTTTGCTCTCATTCATGGCCTGTAATAATAATTATTTTTTATGCTTTTTAAAAACTACAATATCTTTCTAATTTCAAAAAGGAATTTGTTTTCTTGTGCTAAAAATTAACATTCTTCTGTAGAGACTGTTGTTATGTAAACTACAGCAGCGTTCAGTGCTTTTTATCATTTTCTTTTGAATACCCATGAAGACACATACCAACACAGAGACATAATTTCTCTAAATTCTAAATTATTTGTTTTGACTAAATCTACTGTTGTGTGGATGAGACCTATGTACCAGTCACACTGAGACCTTTTGAATGATATCAAACATGCATAGTTGCATTCTTTGTACATATATGTATTAGGTGAGTTTTGAGGTGATTTAGAGCTGAGAGGGACAAGGAGGAAGGAAGAGAGGAGATGGGGAGAGAGAACAGATGAGAAAAGACAACAATTAAGCCATTCACACTTTCCATCTTCACAGGTAAAGATGGTGACTTTGTGAGAGATTTTCTTTGTTCTTTGAAGTTCTTTGATTTCTCAGGAAGCGATTATTTTAACACTGCCTTACCAAGCAATTTGTACAGTTCCTTCAAGGCCCCATGTCCTAGCCAGATCTAACAACCCGGCAACAGTGGCATACATAAACAGACAAGGTGGCATGCATTCACAACTGCTACTCAGACTGGCACAAAAGTTGATTGTGTGTAGCAGTGAGCATTTTCTTTCATTACGGGTGACGTGCCTCCCAGGGATGATGAATATGGGATCGGATCTCCTGTCCAGGTGGAATCCTCTGTACGGAGGATTGGAGACTTTACCCTCACTTGGTGAGTCAGCTGTGGGAGTGATATGGGCAAGCTTCCTTAGATCTTTTCATCGCATGAAAATGTCCATTGCCTTCAGTTCATCTCCCTGACGAGGGACAGCACATCCTTGGCCAAATGCTTTACTTTGAGCAGTGGTGTGCACAAAGACACATTGTTCCATTTTATTTTCGGTGGCAGACGTTTTGTTTTCTTCAGTAACTTTTGGATAAGGAGCCTTTTCTACCATCAAGATTTATCTCACTGCCATACATTCATGTAGAAATTGACTTGAATACAATAGGTCAACACCCACTTGTTTGCAGGTTTATGAGGGGTGCTCTGCGTTTGAACAGGGTGTCAAACCTATTCGTTTTGTCATGGGATCTGTCTGTGGTCCTGAACTTGCTTTCTTAACCTCCTTTTTGAGCCTGTTAAAAAGTTAAGAATTTAAGTTCCATTCACTAAAGGCAGGTTTGTTATTAGCTCTGATGACCGCAAAGCTAGTTATTGTACTCTATGTTTTGTTAGTTCATTCCTGTATGTGCTTTGCTGTGTATTTGTTGAGAGTGACTCTTAAGTTGAATCCAGCCTTTGAGCAACCCTGCACTTAGCTGTAAGCCGGTGGACTTTCAGGCTTTCTACCTGCTGCCATTTTCCTCGACAGACGGCTAGTGGCTTCACTGTTTGTGTCCAGTTCATACTCTACGTTTGTACGTGGAAATAATTAAGGCATTAAGGAGGAGTAATCAGTTTGTCATTTTGTGGGCTGATTCTGGTAAAGGCAGACCCATACCACAACAGCGCCTGTCTCATCTTGAAGTGGTGGCTATTATACTGAGTTATAATAGATTGGGATTGTGACCTCTGGAGGACTTGAGAGTTAATTCTACTAGTGGCATGGCTAACTCACGGATGCTGTTGAGGAGCATTTCAGTCCAGGACATTTGTGCACCTCCAACATTTGTCCAATTTTATAGAGTTGATGTTACAGAGCATTCATTGTCTCATTCAGTCCTTTTTATAGGTAGTCAATCTGCCAAATAAAAATAAAATTATAATACAAATCAGTGAAAGCACAAGTGTAGTTTGTTTTTACCCTATCCATTTCACTCCCAAGGGGAAGACACCACGGAGACCACACCCCACCCAGAGAGAGGGATTTTTCCCCTTTTGTCTAGACGGAAGTATATCATGTGGAGAAGTCCCATGGTAGGTCTTCCCCAATGGGGGAGGAGGCTCTACGAATATGGTGACTGGGGCAAGAGGGGCCTCTGCCCAAGGAAGACTCAGTTTACTAACAGGGAAACGTTTCAGCTGAGATATAAGTCGCAAGGGGTTTCCTACGGGGAACCAGCGCATGCGGAGCACCTATCCCAGTACAGAGCATAGGTAGCACATGTACTGATTCGGCAGTGAGTTTCTCAGCAAACCCACCTGCACTTCGTTTCCGCTGTCCACCAAAGCAGAGAAAGAGCTGCTCAGAGACCCTACAGCTCAGAGTGCAATACAAATAGATGTGTAAAGCATGCACCGGACACAGCAATGCTATGGCTGGCTCTGCCTCAACCTGGGGCAGTGCTTGTAGGTTCACCACCTGATCCCTAAATGGGGTCGTGGGAACCTTTGGCACGTAGCCCGGTCAGGGTCTCAGGATCACGTGAGAGTAGCCCAGACCAAATTCCAGGCACGATTTGGTGACAGAGAACGCTTGCTGTTCCTCTACACTCTTGATGTAGGTGAGCGCCGTCAGGAGGGCAGTCTTCAGAGATAGTGCCTTAAGTTCTGCTGACTCTAAGAGCTCAAAGGGAGCCCATTATAGACCTTTCAGGACTACAGAGATGTCCCACGAGGGAACGTGGCACGTTCTGGAGGGGTTCAACCTCCTGGCGCCTCTCAGGAACCTGATGATCAGGTCATGTTTTCCTAAGGACTTACCGCTCACTGTGCCGTGGTGTGCAGCTATAGTGAATACGTATACCTTCAAGGTGGTGGGGGACAGGCGTCCCTCCAACCTCTCCTGCAGAAAGGAATACACCGAGCCGACTGTGCAACTCTGGGTGTCTTCGCGATGGGAAGAACAGAACAGATGCCACTTCATGGCATACAGGCGCCTCATAGAGGGGGCCCTAGCCTGATTTATCGTGTCTACCATGGCAGGTGGTGGGCCACTGAGGTCTTCCACGTCCTATCAGGGGCCAGACATGGAGGTTCCAGAGTTCTGGTCACGGGTGCCAGATGGTACCCAGTCCCTGAGAAAGACGGTCCTTCCTCAGGGGAATTTGCCACGGAGGGGCTGACGCAAGGAACGTGAGGTCCGAGAACCATGTCTGGGTGGGCCAGTAGGGTACTACTAGGATGACCTGCTCCTCATCCTCCTTGACCTTGAACAGGGTCTGTGCAAGCAGGTTCACTGGGGAAAATGCATATTTGCGTAGTCAGCTGTGTGCCGGTGCATCTATACCAAGGGGCGCCTTGGTCAGGGTGTACCAAAGTGGGTGTACCAGGATGTACCACCAAGGTATATAAATTTGATATATGCTACCGCTGCCATGTTGTCTGTTCGAGCCAGCACATGCTTGCCCTTGATCAACGGCTGGAACCTCCACAGGGTGAGCAGTATTACCAACAACTCGAGGCAGTTGATGTGCCAATGTAGCCATTGGCCCATCCAGGCAAGGTCGTTCGGGCGACGACAGATTAGCGGACGCTCACTAGAATGCACCTTTGCGTCAGCATCTTGAACGGGAGACTGTGTTAAGCCCAGTTCAGTACTCGTAGGTCCAAGATTGGCTGGAACCCACCACCGTTTTTTGGTACAAAGAAGTAGGTACTGTATAACCCGTTCTTAATTTCTAATGCTGTTGAACCTGTGTGGGCGCCTGGCAAACTGAATTGCGTAGCCGAGTCGGATGGTCCGGGCCAGCCATCGCGACAGGTTGGAGAGCGCAAGCCACACGTCCAAGCTCCGGGTGAGGGGACCAAGTGGACAATCGCATTGGACATACCGGTTGGTGGGGCTTCGTGGCGGAGCAGAACCAGAGGGGCCACATTTACGGAGCTTGGGCGAGAGACATCGAAGCACTTACCTCCCTCCTGATACTCACCAGTCTGGGATCGGTCTGGGGTTGAGCGTGTTTGTATAACAGCTTGGTGCGCATGGGGCAGGGAAACTGCCGGTGGGGCGCTGAACCTGCCAAAAAGGAATGGTCGACGATGGTCATAATGACTGCCAAGGAACCAATAATCGAGCCACGAGGGTTCAGGTGAGAGCAGAAGATTCCACTCTAGCCCGATGCTGGCGGCTGCCTGGGAAAGCATGTCCATCATTTCCGCATCAGCCTGTGACTGGGCGACCGTACCCAAGGGGGAAGCCTAGCCAAGGCCTCCGCGTCCGACTGGACAAGCCCGCTCTCCGATGTTGCGCTCGAGAGCTCATCATCTTCGTGGGCCCTGAAGAGCCGGAAGCCAATCACCCCCAGTGCTAGCTGCACTGGCCTTATACCTGTAGGTAGATGGACAGAGGCGGGGAGCCGTTGGGGTGGCTTGCTTTCTTACGAAGGCAAGCCACGACTGCAACGTTGCCATGGTTATGTTCTTGCAATTAGGACATGACCCTTCCACGAACAATGTCTTTGTTTGGGCAGCACCTAGACATGAAAGACAGCGATCGTGGCCGACAGAAGGCAAGAGATAACGACTGCAACCAGGAATAACACAAACGGAAAGGCACCTTTAAAAAGACGCCTCTTTAAAAACAAGTTTCCTTGTGAACCACTCTTTTAGAATATACTCTTTTAGGATATACTCTTTTAGAAAATACTCTTTTGTTGTTCTGTCAAAGCGCCCAGGGGCGATCTCTGCAGTGCACCAGTGCAGAGGGGGGAGAAGCTGCTGAAATGCACCATCAGATCCAGCAGAGGTGAATGGAAGCCTTGGGAATTCAGCTCAGTGAGCACTGTTCGGCTCCGAAGAGAAAATCTGAATGAGCGGTTCGCATTCCAGCTCATTTTATACCCGTATGTTCGGTGGAGTGGCATGCAAATACCACTCACCAATACCCATTGGCCTTTTATCAAAGATCAGAGGTGTCTCGGGCTCCCAAGTGTGACCCCTAGTGTCACTACATCGACACAACGTCGAGTGAGTGACAGATAGGGAACTATAATTGTTTAACATGAAGAAATACAATTGACTTTTAAGTAAAGTATTCATTGTCTGTAAAGATGAGAGCATGCAAAGTGAATAGAAGAGGAGATGACAGGCTTTCTCTGTTTGGATGACTTTGGAATTCAATTATGTGTTCCAGCACTTAAAAATATCCTTAGCACACCAATAAGATTCAAATGACTGTATTCTAAATGAGTGGCACAGAGTTAATGTAGCCAGGCAAAGGAGATAGCAAATCAAGAGTAACTGATGAAAAAAAACTCCCTCCTTGCTTTCTTTTCTTTTCTATTTCTCTCATTTCTATTTGAAAGCAAGCAACAAGTGACTGCAAGAACCATACATAGCTGTGACTATTTAGCAATAAAGAATAAATCAGGCTTTTACCAATAGACATATATGATTTGTTCAAAGAAGTTATATTTACATGCTTAGTTTACTCATTTTTGAGCCTGAGCGAACAGCTTATTTCAAAATGCAGTACTTTTATGCATTTGCTATAATACAGTATGTGTAAAAATCAAGAGCACTTTGTGTCATTCTCAAAGATAATTAAACCACTGAGATTTGTCATAGGTGAGTTAATAAGATGGGAGCAGCTCAAAGCATAAGATAGAAATTCTGGAGTGTCAGAGTTAGTTAGGGAAGCAATAGGATAGGCATTTTAGGATAGGCAACCAGGATAGGCATTTTAATTGCCTCCAATATAGGTTTGCCTGCTGTAATCAGGAGTTGTTGAACATTAGGAAACAAATTCACTTTCGTTGGGTAAAGTAGCATCCTAAATTATTTAATGGTTCTAACTGAACACTGGAACATGTATATCTAAATCATGCAACAAATGTGGGACTGTTTCTTGCTGATAAGGTCAAAATATTTAGAAAATACGTTTCTCACGAGAGATTACATCTCCACACTGGCCTGGGAACGCCTCGGGGTCGCCCAGTCAGAGCTGGTTAATGTGGCTCGGGATAGGGAAGTTTGGGGCCCCCTGCTGGAGCAGCTGCCCCCGCGACCCGACTTCGGATAAGCGGTTGAAGATGGATGGATGGATGGATGGTTTCTCACCATGTACTCTTGATGCTAAACATCCTATACACTTGTATTTAGATAAACAAAGAGTAAGAGTAAAGGACAACAAATATATGGAAAAAGGAAACAATGACCAGAGCATCAAAAGTAGTTCCTATTTCAGGTTTGGTTGTGCAGCTATAGGACTCTCATTTTATAGTTTCCTCATAGTCACACAGTGAAGAATATTAAAATGCCTAGGAAATGAGGCTTGTCTCTTGGCATGATTAATGTCCATGAAATGTAATTAAAGACTTTTAGTAAATTCCCTTGTCTTCTGACTCTTTAATCAAATTTAATCATCCCCACTGACTGGTCATGCATTGTGAAACCTCCACAGATTGACAAACTATTAGCTTAAAAAAAGTATTAACTGTTTCTAAGAGGTATTTTTGGTACAATGTTATCTGAAGTGCTTCCATTGTGCAGTGTATAAGGAGAATGCCATGTGGTGGGGCTGGCAAAGTACTAGGTCCATGTATGTCATCTTTATGTAGCTTTTAGGAAAATTAAATAAATAAACATTGATTATAAAAAAAAATTATAATAATATTTATGTATTAATTGTATTCTCCCTTATGTTATTCCAAACCTGCATGACTTTCATTAACAAAAGTATACATTTGCAGTGGAATGTACTGGTCTTTATTTCAGGCAATTAAAAAGAGCAGGGAGCATTCAAGTTTGGGAAAGGACACAAAAACATTAGTAAAGTATGATACAAGAAGTGCATATGACTCATGTGCATATTATATACATGTTTTTTGAAGCCAAGGAGAGCTAGGGTGAATGTCAAGATTTTCAGTGAATAACTTAAATTTTCATCAGTTCCACAAACAAAAGCTTCAAATGCAGTGGTGTAGTCGGGGCCATATGCACGTATAAGCTGTATGCTTCCTTTTTTCCAGGGCTGTTTTCGTATAAACACTTATAAGGATCAATATTTTCGTTCACCCTCGGTATACCCACTTGTTTTGCTGCTTCAGAAGTCCATATACTTCTATTGTGTTAGTTTCCCCTTAACTGTATTGGATGCTATTTTGGTAAACTTGTGATTCTTTGTTGTTATTGGTGCATTATCAATTGAATTCTACCATTTTCCACACCTGACAACCACTGTCACTGCCGTCATCAACTGAGGGATCCATGGAAGTGAGTGGAGAGAGAGAGTCACCCTCAACCTGAAGCAGTAGTATCAGGTAAAATGAAATAACAAAATATGCCAAATGTCCCGTAAAATAAGGAATCGTCCTGTAATTAAGGGGTGCATTGTGTTTTAAATCAATATGCGACGCCATTTTCCACGTATTACATTGTCACATTCCCAAACTGCTTGATTTTACAAATCGAGGGAAATTGATCTAAGATGGTGCCGCGATTTGTTGGTGTATTTTGTTTTGTCTTGGTCCCCTTCTGTCACTCACTCCACATTGTGTCGATATAGTGACACTAGGGGTCTCTCTTGAGAGCCCGGTTACCTCTTAATTTTGAGAAAAGGTCAATGAGAATCGGCTGCATGCCCCTCCCCCGGACATATGGGTATAAAACGAGGGAAGCGTGCATCTGTTCAGATAAATTATTTCATTTGGACGTTGAGTGTCTTTTTAAAGATGCGTCTTTTTCAAGATGTGTCTTTTTCAAGATACCCTTCTGTCCTTGTGTTATTTCTGGATGCGGTTGTTACCTTTCTCGGGCACTGCCCAGACATGTGAGGGCCACTCCAGCCACCCCCCGAATCACGCCTTCTACCAACGGGTATAGGTCCGGCGCGACTGGAGCTGGGGGCAATTTCGGGAGTTCAACGGCCGTGGTTTTGCCGGGTAAAACCCTGCAGACCACCCGTTCCCCAGCTCGCTCGACTGCCTCCGTCCAGGTCCGAGATGAGACCAGATTGCCATACAGCCAGTCTGATGTCTCTTTCGGAACCCCCGAGCTGGATGAGAGTTTTGCCACTGCATCGGAGAGCGTCATATCGGACTAGACCGGGTTGGCGCCTTCGGGCGTACCCGCCCAGTCTGAGGCAGACGTCGAGCTGTCCCCTATGCTTGCCCGGGCTTCCGCGAGTGTTGAGCTGGATTTGAACCCTCCATCCTCCCTTCAGCCATTGTGGCTAGATGATTGGTTCTTGGGCTCGGGGCACCGCTCATAGCAACACCCCCCCCAGCATGATGAGTTGACGAAGTCGTGGAGGGAACCTTTTACTACCCGAGACTTCACTTGCTCGTCCGCTCTCACTACCCTTGGGAAAGGAGGTGGGTTGTGTCCAATCTTGGACCTATGAGTTCTGAACCGGACCTTACACAGACTCAGAAAAGTATTATGATGTAAATGTGTCCGGCATCAAGATTGGTTCTTGGTGGTAGACCTGAAGGATGCTTTCACGTCAAAATACTACTCTGTCACAGACCATTTCAATTGTTCACTTTCGACGGCCAGGCGAATCAGTACAAGGTCCTCCCATTCGGTCAGTCACTGTCCCCTCGCGTCTTCACGAAAGTTGCAGAGGCAGCTCTTGCCCCGTTAAGGGAAGTGGGCATTCACATACTCAACTACCTCAATGACTGGCTAATCTTAGCACACTCTCGACAGTTGCTCTGTGCGCACAGGGACTTGGTGCTCATGCACCTCAGCTGTTTAGGGCTTCTGGTCAGCTGGGAAAAGAGCAAGTTCTCAATGGTTCAGATCATCTCATTTCATCATAATAATTGTCCTAATTGAACTGTTCAGTCATGACGTCAATTTGTAAGCAAACCCAGAAGGCTATGTCATGAGTTTTCTAGACACCCCTAACCCCCTATTATTTATACCACAATCAATGAAAACATGGGTAAATACTTTTACCGAAACCCCCCAATGTTCAATCCAAAATCTATGCCCTTGCATGGAGTAACAGGTCGCAAGTCGCATGGTCCTCGATCACTCCTCCACCCTCTCAGGCGGATGACAGCCGCTTCTCCCCGGGCAGACCGGAGTCAGACTCATGACCCCGGCAGAAAGAATGCCCCACCATGTTCTCGGCGACTCGTGGGGACACTCCTCCGCCCCTGGCAGTGGCCCTACCGCTCCAGGCGGTCGGGGAGTCCAGTCCCCACTCGCCTTGCGGACGGAGGCTGTTCACCGCATCCGGGCGGTCGGTCTACTCCTTCCCCCAGTGGATGGCAGCGGCGCTCCCCTGGGTGGAGGTCAGTGTCGAGTACTCCGTGACGGGCATCCCTCCTCCTTCCCGGGTTTAGACACCAGTGTAACGTATTCAATGGAAAGGAAAAGGCGAGAACCGGCTTGAAGATATAAATAATATTTTAATGAGAAACTTAAAAGACACAAACACACTCATGACGGACATCTATCTCTCTCTCCATCGGCCTTTATGTGTATGATCACGACCTGGCCCCGCCCCCCGCCCTGCCACAATTAAGTATTAGCACTTTTGAAACAAATCAGATTAGATCACCAGAACAATAATAAATCCCACAAGACTTTATGTAATAATAAATGCATAGTCTTGATTTACTGTGCATGTCCCAAATTGTTAATCTGTACCTGAGAAGAAAATTTTTTTCACATTAAAATTATTTTATGATTTTATTAAAATAACTTTATCAATCACTGTAGATTAATAGGGATAGAAGTAAGTCAATGTGTGGCACATGCTGTGAAATACAGAGAACAATCAGCGCTGTGTCTTAAAATGACCCCATTCAGAGACCTGTGTGATGTGTATGTTCTGTTCCAGATGACTTTCACTTCTGGAATTGCACATTTGTTTTCCCAGTTCCATTTCTCAGAAGTCCTCATTAATGTGAAAGTTAAATGCATTTGAAAAAACCTTGACCAAAGGGCCCATTCAGAGTCCACTGTACAAATGAGAGGTGATTATGTCGTGTTGGGGCTTCGTTCATGAGCGGGTTTGGTTATTAGCAAAAATGAATAATTATCATAATTATGATTTATTAAAATCAATAGAACATTGATTATAATCAACATTAGCTTATTAATCTTTCAAATTAACGCTCATCAAAGATAACTATCAATTATCAAAATCAATAGAATATTAATACGAATTAATTTTGCCGGGGCACCACCCTGGAATCAGGGACTAATAACCAGACAGTATATTAGTCTCAATATAGGATTGTTCTCTTAGGAATGTCGACTTCCAGAGAACATCGAGATAAAAAAGGATCAATGAAGGCTTGAATCTGAGCAGGTGCATGCATAACAATACCAAAACTATTCTCTTTAAAGTATAACAAAGTTTATTGATGCAGTAATATCAATTAATAATCAATACAATGCAGTCGATAAACTTCTGACATCCAGCTACAAACTAATCAGTAACATGATTAGATATGGTAACAGCCTTTAATACATGAGAGGATGGTAGAGGTGTGTGTGTGTAAGTGAAATGGAAAAGGTACGTTGTGTTCACCGTTCACTTTTGAAGACCCGGGTCTGGAGAGAATCACCGATTGTTGAGCAGCCTATTGGTCCAGTTAGTGGACCAAGGGTTTCCCTGCTAGATGAGGAGGTGGGGGATGCTGATCTGATGGTGTTGGTGCCTGAGGCCCTGCAACCTGCACAAGAGATCGCACCTGAGAGTTTGGGACGTTTAGGGTCATCCGAGTTCCCAAAAGAGTTATGGTTAGGTGGTACAGGTCATGTTGCGGTAACATCAGGGGAGCCAGTTAATGGGGCGGTGAATCCTCTAGTTGTTGAACAGGAGGTATCCTTGAGCTCCCCTTCAGTTGTCATTTGTGAAGGGCCAGTTGCACTACGCAGGACTGGGCGTACTACAGCAGGCCAGCACTCTAATATGTATCGTCTTCCATGCACTGTGAGTGGGTTGGAAAGGGAGGTTGAGGGTCCCTCTGGGCCAGTGTCTAGTGCCATCTCAGTTTGGTTTAGACCCTGGGATTAACCATCTACCGTCTTGGTTGCAAGGGTTCCCTTTTTTTTTTTTTTTTCTGGATCGTCGGGATGCCGACACAGAAAAGGGGGGTAGATTGTAGTGGGGAAGTCCGCTATATTCTCTAATAAACGTGTTTGGGTCGTAAGCCAATTAGCTGTCACCCTTGTGATATAAAAAGGCAAGGATTCGTCTCCCTGATGTGTGTCATTGTCAACGTCACAATTTCGTCACCAGGGCAGCATTGCTGCTTCTTCCGGCATCAGATGTGGACATTTAGAAAGGTATGAGCAGTTGGTTTTCCGATTTTATTGATACCTTAATTTGGTAACTGAATGTTCGCTGTTTGTATGATAGTAAGCGTTTCCCAGTTATATGGGTCGCAGCCGTGGGATTTTACGTGCGGGTCTTTTAGTTCTCAATTGTGGCTGTCGCTGCTGTGTATGCCTCAAGTGCGTCTGCGTTGTCATCATCGGTATGTATATAGGGGTGTTTGCTAATTTTGTGACGTAGGGCTGAGGGTAGTAGTTGGAATATTGTATTTTTGTTTTAGGTGCATTTCCTGGTAGAACGGGATCGTCCAGGCCAACTAGTCCATTGTTAACGCATGCATGCCTTTGAATACATCTGCAGCGTACCGTCATCGTTGCGCTTCCCGGTACACCGGGAGCGTTTGTGTAAACGACTAGTCTGGGCATATTCTGCAGTTGAATAACACTGCTGTTCTGTTTTTGGTTATTGTGTTGTTGTTTGTCTTGTGGTTTCATTTATGGTTTTGTTTTGTATTTTCGGTTGGCTGAGTTGCGCGTGTGCGCGGCGCGTGTGCGTGTGTTGAATAGTGTCCTACGTGTTAGCTGTTTATGTGGTGATGTAATGCCAGAGCAATGTGGTAGCATGTGATTTTTTTTATTTGTAATGTGTTTTCTTTATTTCAAGTGTCCTTGTGATCTGCGCTTCATGTAACCTCTTATGAGGAGTGGTGACATTGTTTGCATGTAATATTTTTGAGGGTAATTTGTAGTTTAATTGTTTCTTTTGTTTTTTGATTCATTTAATTGAGTTTAGCCAAGTTGGGCCAATGTTTGTATTAAACTTTGAACACTAAGGTGTTAATTTGATGTGTTCATAGGACTTGGGTGCCGAAGGCAGTAAGGCCGGCTTTAGTCTTTCACAGTGGGGGGGGTGACTGTGTGCGGTGCTCATCACTGAAATCCTGATTTTGAGTGTGTACTTGTGAATGCTGTGATTTCTCTTTTATAGGCGTGATGTAATCTTTGGTAGCCCGCCCCTGCCGGAAAGCCCCAGGTCCTTTGATTGTTGTAGGTTTATAATATTTCTATAAACTCCAGTGGCACCTTGGCTAAGGTCTCTTTCATTTTAAAGTAGTTTTAAAAATTTGTCAATAAAGATGAATATTTTTGTAATGTTATTCATGTCTCCGACCTTTCATTGAGTAGGAGATTTGGTCCTTTAGTTCCCTGGGTGAAAATCCCAGGGTGGCGTAGTCTTTGGCGTAATTGGGTCACGTACTATAGTTACACTCTTCTCGTAGCGGCCTAAGGTCTATTGCCACATAAGGAGAGAAGGAGTGCACAAAATGGCTCTCGTAGAGCGTGCGTCACACAAGGTTTCTGGCCAGAGAATGTGGTCACAAATGCGGGCGTAGAGACTAGTGAATGTAATGTCCGTTTAACATGTGTCTCCACTGGTATGACAAGTGGAGGGACAATGCTAGTCTCTATCACCAAGTTGTCTGTTCGCCAAATGTGTGTGCAGGTACAGTACTGTGCAGAAGTCTTAGGCACATTAGATGTTTCACAATAATGTTTGTCTTAAGATAGTTATTAATATCTTCAGCATTAGTGTGTCAATAGGAAATATACATTTTAGACTTCTAAACATTCCTTTTGCAAAAGGAATAGAATAGAAGAACAGGGAGCCCAGCAACAGATGGCATGGTCCCCATTGAACATTGAATCAGTCTGGGATTACAAATCTCATTCGTGGTAACAGTAAGTTACATTAAGTATTATGAGTATTATTAGCAGCAATGAGTGTATTCAGCTGTCCGTAAGCTATACAAGCAATAACCTTGATACACAAGAATAACACATTATAATAATCTATCTCTGTCCAGACATCAACTTACTTGAGTTGCGTGAGGAGGCGGACAAAAACTTGTTTGACTCCGACTCTGTTCCTCGAAGCTCGGATGATGATGGTAGGCTGTTTCCTCGCTCTGTCAGTGGGCAGTACGGTGGAGATATCACCGGAGTTGACTCGGTTGAAGAAGGACAAGAAATCTTCTGTCTTCACTTCTGCAGGCAAAAGAGTGAGACGCGGATTGCTCAGTGGTCTCCTTCGGATCCGTGTGCTCGGTGGAACACGAGAATCTCGGCTCATCTAGCGAGATGGAGAATGTATAGCCAAAGTTAAGGTACATACGGAACTTCCTTGGGCAGCGAGGCTACACCATCTTAATACAGTCACTGGAAGTAAGGCTTATGAGGAATCTCCAGGGTTTTATACTCTCAATGACATCATGGTTGAGGGATGTGTTCTTTCATGCATTTCATCCAGTAGGAGTTGAGTGTTCGATCCTTTCAGAATTTCACACCTAGGTGCAGGGTTACTTTTGAAATGTATTCCACTACAGATTACAGAATACATGCTGTAAAATGTTATTTGTATCGTATTCTGTTAGATTACTCAATGTCAGTAACACATTCTAAATACTTAAAATGACTTCAGCGCTGGTAGATTTTTTCACTTGTTTTGACTATAAAAACTCTGTCATAAGAGGGAAAGCCACCCCAGTGTCTTCCCGTCTTGGTCCTTCTACCTACAGGTATGAGGCTGAGTCGGTAAGAACTGGGGGTGATTTGGAGACCTCAGTGGGAGCTTCTCCAATGGGAAACCCCCCACGGACCTCCCATTCCCCAGCACACTCGTATGCACCGGTCGAGTGCCCATCTCAGGGTACATTCATGGTCTTGTTCGGGGCTTGCGAGAAGGATGAGTTATCGATAGCAGCATCGGAGAGCGGGCTCATAATGTCTGACGTGGAAGACTCGACTTGACTCCCACCCTCGGTTGCGGTGGTCCAGTCGCAGGCTGACGTGGAGCTGGCGGCCATGCTTGCCCGGGCAGCTGCGAGTGTCAGGCTAGAGTGGAACCATCCAGTACCAGGGGGTACTCTGAGATTCCTCAGGTGGATCAGGTGGTCGCGGTGCACTTGTGCCCACAGACCGCCGCCACCTGGCGGAGTCGTCCGAGGCTCCCATCCAGGGCCTGTAGGCTTACATTGTCACTGCTATTCAAATCCTGCGGTAGTGCTGGACACAACACCTCCCCCCTGCATGTCAGGACTCTCCTGTTGGTGCACCAAGCCAAGGCCCTCAAAGAACTGCATGAGGGTAGTCCTGTCCCGGGATTGGTGCATAAACGATCTCGCCATCCGGGCGATGATGGTCACGGCGCGGGTTGCGGCCAATCTTGGACCTGCGAGTTCTGAACCTGGCCTTGCACAGATTCCCGTTAAAGATGCTGACGCTAAAACGCATATTATCGAGCATCCGGAATCAAGATTGGTTTGCGGTGGTAGACCTGAATGATGCATATTTCCATGTCTCTGTTTACCTCAACACAGACCCTTCCTTTGGTTTGCTTTCATGGGCCAGGCATACCAGTACAAGGTCCTCCCCCTCGGTCTATCCCTGTCACCTCACGCCTTCAGGAAGGTTGCAGAGGCAGCCCTTGCCCCGTTAAGGGAAGTGGGAATCCGCATTCTCAACTATCTCAACCTCTTGCTGATCCTAGCTCACTTGTGGGATTAGTTGTGTGCTCAGCCAGCTGGGGCTTTGGGTCAACTGGGAAAAGAGCAAGCTATCCCTGGTTCAGAGCATCTCTTTTCTCGGTATGGTGTTAGACTCGGTCTCGATGAGGGCGCGCCTCACAAACGAGCCAGCTCAGATGGTACAGAACTGTTTAAGTACGTTCAGACAGAAGATGTCGGTCCCACTGAAATCCTTTCATAGGCTCCTGGGGCATATGGCATCAGTCACGCCGCTTGGGTTGATGCATTTGAGACAGCTTCAGTACTGGCTTCAGACTCGAGTCGCAAGATGGGCATGGGGCCACTCCTTCTTCTAGAGTTAGCAGCGACTCAAGTCGTTGCGGGCCACTCATTTCCTGGGCAACCTAAACAGCACAGCGGCAGGTTGCGGCAGGTCACTCTCAGGGGAGAGTGGAGACTCAACCCCCAGGTGGACCTCTTCACTTCCTGGGAATCCTCCCACTTCCCGCTCTGGTATTATCTGACCGAGGCTCCCCTCGGCACAGCTGCGTTGGCACAGAGCTGGCCCCTGGGGCTGCACAAGTATGTGTTTCCCCCAGTGAGCCTACTTGCACAGACGTTGTGCATGGTCAGAGAGGATGAGGAGCAGGTCACCATCTGGCACCCAGACCTCAGAAATATCCATGTCTGGCCCTTGGACGGGACATGGAAGACTTAACTGGCCTAACACCAGCAGTGGTAAACACGATCACTCAGGCCAGGGCTCCCTCTACAAGGTGCATGTATGACCTGAAGTGGCATCAGATTGCTAAGTGGTGTTCTTCCTGACATGAAGACCCCTAGAGATGTACAGTTGGATCAGTGCTTTCCTTTCAGCAGGAGAGGCTGGAGGGGCAGCTGTCCCCCTCCACCTTGAAGGTGTATGTAGCCACTATATCTGCACATCACGATGCAGTAAGACATAAGTATTTAGGGAAACACAACTTGATCATTAGGTTCCTGAGAGGTGCAAAGAAGGTTAAATCCCCCCAGACCGCACCCCATTCCCTCGGGACCTCTCCATGGTCCTTCGGGGCCTATGGGGAGCTCCATTTGAGCCCCTAGAGTCAGTTGAGTTAAAGACGCTCTCCTTGAAGACTGCCCTCTTTACGGCGCTCACCTCCATCAAGAGGGTAGGGGACCTGCAGGCGTTCTCTTTCAGCAAACCATGCCTGCAGTTCGGTCCGGGTTACTCTCATGTGATCCTGAGACCCCGACCGGGCTATGTGCTCAAGGTTTCCACGACTCCATTCAGGGATCAGGTGATAAACCTGCAAGAGTTGCCCCAGGAGGAGGCAGACCCAGTCTTGGTGTTGCTGTGTCTGGTGCGTGCTTTGTGCATCTACTTGGATCGCATACAGAGCTTTAGAAGCTCAGAGCAGCTCTTTGTCTGCTTTGGTGGACAGAGGAAATGAAGCGCTGTCTCTAAACAGAGGATCGCCCACTGGGTCATTGACACCATCACTATGGCATATCATGCAGTTGACTTTTCCCCAAGATACAGGGGACCGTTTGATGCCAATTTTCACTGGCCTTTTCTCAAATATCAGAGATGTCTGAGGCTCCCAAGAGCGACCCCTAGTGACACGATGTCTCATTCCCTCCATCAGGGAACAGAGGTTACAACAGTAACCTAGACGTTAGCGACGTGTTAATTTACTGTATGATCATGTTGTTTTAACAGAAAAGTGGAAAAGTATTTGATGAATTCTTCAGTGATAAAATAACTAGCTTAGGGCAAAAGAAAGTGGGCACTTGTTTGATTTCTAGCTCTCCACCTAGTGCTGTGAAAAATAATCCACTTTCACAGTGGTTAGCCCTAATATGCTCAGTTCACGTCACTTATAGATTATTCTAGTTGTCTTCTTTAACTAAACAGCAAATAATACTATTTTGCAATGGTACAATCATCTCTGGACATCATGTGATACATTGTCTCACAAGGCTTAATTCTGTGTTCTTTATTATTTAGCCTATATATGCTTCCAGTGTAGTAATTAATTGATATCTCATTTAATTCGTATGCACATTGTACAGTTAACCCTTTTATAAAATGTTCTTTTCCCTGCTGACAGTGAGAAACTCATCCACACATTTGTTAAAATCTAGACTCAACTACTGCAATATTGTTTTGGCTGGCCTACCTAAAAACTCTTGCAAAGAGATCAGAATTAATCTGTAAGAAAGCTGATTTGTTCTAGACAGAGGAATCATATTACTCCAACACTAAAATCCCTTTTCTGACTCTCATAGTTTTTACTGAGCATATGGGGCCCTTAGTGAAATCCTACTTGGAGGCCCTGCCACTGCTCGGTGTCTGTCAGTGGTGCTCAGGTATGAATCCAGAGGCAACTCAAATATGGCCACGGAGCGCAACTCGCAAAGTTTTCCATGAAATTCTTCAAAAAATTGTATCAAAGAACATGGATTATTTACTCTACCCATCATTGGATGATATATTGTGAGTATGTATCTTTCTAATAGCCTACACAATGTATTTTCAGTTACAAATAGGTCTTTTTGTGGTTTGATAGATTGAATGAAACCTATTCAAGGCTACATACAGAGAAATTGCATAATAAACTTCAATAAACTAATTAGTTTGCACACTAAACTGCTAACTCAATGTCATATTGTTAATTCTTAAAGATGTAAAAAAAAGCCTTCATAACTTTTGTGTGTATGACACTTGCATTGCATTGACGCGTCCTGTCCTTGCCGTGTCACTTCTGGTCTTGTGTTTAGCCTACTTTACCTGCAGCTTTTAGTATCTTTTAAAAAAAATAAAACAAGCGTGGGAATGACATTGCTGACTCTCTTTGATTCTAAGAGAACTGATTCTAATTCTTAGAGAATTAGCATCAATATCATCTTCCAAATTGTAAATGGTTTCATGGTGTTGACCTCACATCTGATGACTAATTACAGAATATTTATGTTAGATCACCCTGATCATCCAATACAACTTACTGGTTATACCAAAAAGACAGCTGACAATTGGGGAGTCAGCTTTTAGTCAAAAAAAGTTGGGACAGTCTGAACAATGCTAATAAAAAACAAAAAGGAGTGATTTGTAAATGATATTCACCCTTTTCTATATTGAACGCTCTACAACTATTACATTATAGGATGTTTTTCCTTGTGAATTTCATTTTTTTTTCAATTCAATTAATTTCAAATCAGATGATTGTAGCACGCTCCAAAAAAGTTGAGATAGGGGCAGTTTAAGACTAATAATAATTTGACAAGTTGAAATAACAAGGCCATTTGAAACAGGAGATGTTAAACAGGTGAGGCAATTGTGTCATAGTATATAAGGAGCTTCCAAAAACAGCCTAGTCCTTCAAGAGCAAGGATAATTTGAGACTTTTCTATTTGCCATAGATGCTTCAGCAAATAATCCAGTACTTTGGGAACAATGTTCCCCAAGACAAATTGGAAGGATTTGTGGCATTTCACCCTCTACAGTACACACTATAGTAAAACATTCAATGAATCTGGTCAAATCTTGGTGTATAAAGGGCAAGAAGAATTTTATTTTTTTAATTCATCTGATCTTTGATCCCTCATACATCACTGCATTAACAAAACAGCATTCATCTGTAATGGATATTTAATGAACTTAGGCTTGGGATAACTTCAGTAAGCCTTTGTTAAACAACACCACTCGCTGCTGCATACACAGATTCAAGATAAGACTTTATTATGCAAAGCAGAAGCCCTACACCTACACGGTCCAGAAGCGCTGCAGACTTATCTGGGCTCTGTCTCATCTTAGGTGGAAAGTAGAACAGTGGAACTGTATTTATTTATTTTTTTAAAACAAAACCATCGTGTTATCCGGGCCAAAGAGGAAAAGGGTCAACCAAGCTGTTATTAGCATCAGGTCCAAAAGCCAGTGTCTGCAGTGTTAGCATTTTTCATACTGTCCCAATTTTTTTCTGAATTGGGGTTGTAGGTGCTATATAAATGTTTTACCTACTAGCTTTCCATCCATATTAGGTGGACTGTCTGGGAACAAAGTGGTATTTTTTTTTTATTAAAAGTTATCATGCTTATGCAACTAATGTGTAGAATGCCTTCATTTGGGCTTTTATGAAGAACTGATGCAACAAAGACAGTACATTTACATTTACATTTACATTTATTCATTTGGCAGAATGCCATTTTTTATTTTTATTTTTTAGTGACCGGTTAAGTGCTTTTGGAAAAGATGTGTTTTTAGCCGTTTTTTTAAGATAGAGAGTGAGTTAGCTTCCCGGATTGAGTTGGGAAGGTCATTCCACCACTGTGGTGTGATGAAACTGAAAGTCCGGGAAAGTGTTTTGGTGTCACTTTGTTTTGAGGGAACGGAGGTTACGGCGAAAGGAAACCAAAGGTGGGGTCGGTTTTACTATAGATGGGAGAATCATGTTGAATTGAACAAAGTAGTGATCAGAGACATGCAAAGGTGTAACAAGAATATTAGAGGTGGTACAGTTACGTGTAAAAATGAGGTCCAGCTGGTTGCCCGACCTGTGAGTTGCTGTGGTGTGTAGTCTTTCCAAGTCAAATGAGGCCAGAAGAGTATTCAGTTCAATGGCCTGGGTTATGTCTTGGTGTATGTTGAAATCGCCAAGAACCACAAGTGGCCTGCCATCCTCTGGCAAGGAGGACAGCAGGACAACCAATTCCTCAAGAAAGCTTGTCAGCTGACCTGGGGGGCGATAGATGACAACAACATGTAATTTTGTGGGTTGCATTGTAGTAATGGCATGGAATTCAAAAGATATATTGTTACATAGTGAAGCCTGTGGTGAAAAAGTCCAGTTATTATGAATGAGCAAACCTGTTCCCCCACCCCTACCAGTATGTTGAGGGGTGTGGGAGAAGGAGAAGTTGTTGGAGAGAGCAGCAGGTGTTGCTGTATCCTCAGGACGTATCCATGTCTCCGTCAGTGCCAGGATGCTGAGGGTGGACTGTGTGGGATGAAGGCAGCTTTGTTCACAGCAGACTGGCAGTTCCAGAGTCCAACTGAGAACGAGAGTGGAGCAGGTGTTGAAGTGCAAAGCGGCCATAGGTTGTGTGGGTTGCGTTTTGACTTGCATCTGTATCTTGTGAACGGTCTACAACAGATAACAGGGATGTGCTTGAAGGCATGTGTTATTAGTGAACTAGACATGTTAGTATGTACAGTATGTATAAGTAAAATAATAAAAGAGATAGAATAGAAAAATACTTAAGTGCTTTGGTGAGTGGAGCCTTGTCGGTGTCCTTGCTCGGTGGACTCGCACAGGTAGACTCGCTGGTCTTTACCCAAGTAGGTATTCACACGAGGAGGGCTTGACACGAGGGCCACCACTTCCGCTTCCGCGTCAGCATTAAGTCCAATAAATAACCACTTTTACGAGCAGTTCAGTGGAAAAAGCAGCCACGCCTTAATGCTACTTAGCACAACAAAGCTAGTCACGTGGTCACCCGAAACCGAAACTCAGGGTTGCGCGGGAACAAACAACTTCTGTACAGCGCAAATAAATTATGCTGCACTTTAGCAATAAATAATACTCTAAAACAAGTGAAGCACTGTTTGCAGACACTAAAACGACGATAGTTTTACACACACACAGGATAACCAACCCGAATTCTAAGCAAATCTAGCAACGAATCCTACGTGACAAGTTTAAACAAATCTAGCAATTAATATTACGTGACAAGTCTAACAATTCTATTAGCGAATACTATGGGACAAATCAACACAAATATAGCGCACACACACACCAAACACACGTCTAAGCGACCCGCGTTCAAGACAGTAAACAAACAGCACCTGATCTAGCAATGAATACCACTATAACAACGTTAAAAACAATGAAATAAACACACTTACATACAACTGCAGACTCCTGTATATAGATCTCTTCTCCTCACAGTAGACATGACATATAGTAATAAGCCTGCTCAGTATTGCTTGAGATGTCATTGCAATTTCTGGCCATGCTAACAAACAGGCTTGCTAACAAATTGTCCCGAAATGAGGAATATAGCACAAGCTTGGCTCAGCATCCTCTAATCCTTCTGAAAGTTGGCTAAAAATGCTGGCCATTATCTGGCAAAAACAACTACCTTAAGGCAGTGTTTCCATTTCTGTTACACTGTAAAACTGCTGGTCAGGGCAATGTGCAATGTTTGTACTCTAATAGGCCCAGTGCACAGACACAGTTCCAAGTGGTTATTTGCCCTTGGACTGGAAGAAAGAAGGGGTAATGTGCACGATGGGCTATTATGTGTGGATATGTCTGGGGCGATCCCATTGAAAAATCCATCCATCCATCCATCTTCTGTAGATGCTAGTCCTAAGTGTAGGGTCACGGGGAGTGCTGGAGCATATCCCAGCTGTCTCGGCTTGAAAGCAGGGAAACACCCTGGACAGGTGGCAAGTACATCACAGGGCTAAGACACACAGACATACACACTCTCACATACGGGCAATTTAGAGTCTCCAATGCATTTGATCTCCATGTTTTTGGACTGTGAATGGGTTTCCTCTGGGTGCTCCAGTTTCCCCAAACAGCAGTGAAATATGAAACACTTTAAAATAATTTTTCATTGTTTAATCTATGAGGAGTCAATTTTTATATGAGGTGTATCTTTCAATTTTACTGGAGCAAAAACTAAGGACGTCCCACAAACCTTAGTTTCAGCTCAGACATACCAGAAAGCTTTTTTTTATTTATTTTTTACTACTGCGTGTAATTTCAAATGCTGTAATTCAGATGCACCTTGAACTCTAATGACTTATAATGAATTATATAATGTGTTGACTGTGTGTTAAAGTATGGGTTGCACTAGTGTAGTCGACAGTGTCAGCCTCAAGCTGACTAGTTACTTACTAAATTAATTATAAAACAGCATCTGTAGGAAAAACGGCAGGTTAATAGGGAAAGACTCAGAACAGCCCAGTAGGTGATAGGCAGGTACAATGAAACTAGCCAAAAAACAAAAGAAGAACTACAGCGGGTGTGGAAACTTGTGTCTCTGCACTAAAAAAGTGTCTCATGCCATCATTGTGGAATGATGTCAATGATGTCTATTTTAGCTCAATTGATGGCCTTGACTAGTCAACTATTAAAAATAAGTAGTCATGCACCCCTAATTGAATGTTTTGTTGAAGAGTGCTTATCAAAATAAAAGTTATATATAACTCAGCATACTGATATTTCAGGCTTTTGTTTGTATCAGGGGCAAGGCTACATAAGAGCCAAGATGGCTGGTCCACCCAGTCAAAACTGACAGAATATACTAACAGTTTGAAAATAAAAAGAAACTGCATTTTTTGTTTTGTTTTTTGCATGCCAAATAGCTCACATGCATGATAATCATTATTCTGTAAAGCTGCTTTGAAACGATGTGTGTTGTGAAAAGCACTATACAAATAAAAATGACTTGACTGCATTATTTCCCTGTTGAAAATATAGTTGTAATTTTTTATTTTATTTTAAATAAGAAACTTTGATATGATTATGATGAACTGAAATGGGCCACACCCAGTTTTGTGGTCTGTGCAGTTACATAGAGTCATTCTGTAACAGGACTTGTCGTTGAGGGAATGACGAAGCATGGTTCATGAATCTTCACACACTTTATCCACAATAAACACTCAATGATATGGGTTTAACTCAAACGCATTTGCACTACTGTGTGTCCCTCTCTCCCTCTCCTGGGCTCTGGTGTGGCTCCTCATATTGCTTGTCCCGAATTACTGCAACAAGAAACAGCTGGAGTAACTTTGGAAAGAATGCTTATAGAATATACACACATGCTCAAAAAATGGAAGACATAATGTAGTTCAATTTAAAACAATGCATACCCTTTTCATGTGTAAAACTAAACTTTATAAAATTGTCCTCAATATATGGCCTGCACTTATATAGCACCTTCTTAAGTATTATCAGTATTCAAAGCGCTTTACACTGTTGACTCAATCACCCATTCATACACCAATGGTGGCAGAGCTGCTATGTAAGGTGCTAGCCTGCCATTGGGAGCAACTTGGGGTTCAGTGTCTTGCCCAAGGACACTTCGGCATGTGGAGTCATGTGGGCTGGGATTTGAACCACCAACCCTGCGATTAGTGGCCAACCCGCTCTACCAACTGAGCCACAGCCACCCCTATATATCACCTGATTGCAATAAATGCTTCTTCTTCCGAGGAGCATAAGATCCGAGAACCAGGTCCGGGTGGGCCAGTAAGGGGCCACCAGGATGTCCTCGTCCTCCCTGATCTTGCACAGCACCAGTGCTAGAAGGCTCACTGGGGGAAATACTTTCTTGCGCAGCCCCCGGGGTGTCTGTCCCGAGAGAAGCTCCTGTCAGGGAGTACCAGAGCGGGCAGTGGGAGTTGTCCTGGGAGGCAAAGAAATCTATCAGTGCAATGCTGAACTGGTCCCTGAACAGCTGGATCACCTGGGGATGGAGCCTCCACTCTCCACTGGGGGAAACCTGCCAGGAATGAATGAGTGCCAGGGATGTGAGTGGCGCACAGCGACCTGAGTCACGGCTGACTCCAGAGGAGATGGCGGGCGAGTTGTGACATATGATGAGTGTGCACGCCGCCATGGAGATTTATGTACGCTACTGTCGCGGTGCTGTCTGAATGGATCAAGACGTGCTTTCCCCGGATTAGTGGGAGACACCTCCGTAGGTCCGCAGGAAGCAGAGGTCCGTCCAAGGGTTGAAGGTTTGACGGCAAGAAGGGGTGATTGTTACATGGTATGTGCCGTGGCACCATGCCCATCTCGGGACACGAGTCTGTAGCCAGTGCTGAAGCGGTATCATATACATCAACCAGAGCGCCACGGCTGAGAATGTCATATGCCCCAGGAGCCTCTGGAATTGTTTTAGAGGAGCCACTTTTCCGGGATCAAAGAGAGTGAGGCACCTGAGCACTGACTGAGCGCGCTTGTTGGTGAGGCGTGCTGTCATTGAGACTGAGTCTAACTCCATGCAGAGAAAAGAGAAGGTCTGAACCGGAGTGAGCTTGCTCTTTTCCCAGTTGAACTGAAGCCCTAGACAGCTGAGGTGCCTGAGCACCTGGTCCCTGTGAGAGCATAGTAACTCTCGAGAGTGAGCCAGGATTAGCCAGTCATCGAGGTAGTTAAGTATGCGGATGCCCACTTCCCTTAGCGGTGCAAGAACTGCGGGAGCCAGGTGAAATGAGTCGCGATGGTCCTGGCCAACCAGCACTACGGGTTGGGCAGCGAAAGCCGCGCGTCCAAACTCTGCGTGAGGGGCACTAGCGGGACGGTCACTTTTGACGTACTGGTCGGGGTTTTGCACGGGGGAGCAGGTAATGCTGCTCGTTGGGAGGCAGAAGACCATCCCGAGGCTTGAGTGCTGAGAAAAGACTCATAGCACTTACCTTGCTCCGCGCACCCGGAGGAGGCGGATTATAGACTGAGGAAGAGGTCCCAGAGAGGCGTCTTCGGAACTCGTCAGCGCTGGGCTGCTGGGGCTGAGCAGTCATGGGTCCGGAGGCGAGAGAGCTGCGTCCAGGGAGCTGGAACTGTAGAGTTTTGGGGCCGGGGTGACGTCAGAACGGCGCACACCTGCTGGATGACCAAGGGTGTGAGGAAATCGCTCTTTATTGAGAATGTGGGTGCCGCAGCCCAAAGGCGGTGCAGAAAATGAAACAAGGATTCCCCTCTTGCACTTCGGAGCTTTCCTTGTCCTGGAAGGGTTCCTGGAGACGGGGGGCGTACACCGCCTGCGAGGCCATGTCAGGTGGCGCAGTAGCCTCAGACTGTACGAGCAGACCTGAAGGTGGCAGCCCAGACGAGTCATGAGCATCAGACACAGCTGTGACGCTCTCCGATGCAGCTCAAGGGAGAAGGCCGGCTGGCCACGAGGCGAGTCGCACTCATTCTGAGCTTGGATGGAAGCAAGCAAGCATGCCAGGGGGTGGGTGGTTTGATTTGCCCGGCGAAACCAAGCCAGTCATCATCCCCAAATCGCCTTCATCGCCAGCCAGGTCATCCTCAATCCCGTGGGAAAAAGGAATGACGTGGGGGGCATCTGAAGTGGCTTTCTCTCTAGAGAAAAGAAAGCCGAGACCGCAATGTTGCCATGGATATGTTCTCGCACTGAGAACATGAACCATTCATAAAACGATGCCTGCATGTGATCGCAGCCCATGCACGCGAGGCTGCTTTTATGACTGTCAGAAGTGGAGAAAAATCAACCGCATCCAGGAACTACACAGAGGCGGAAAGACATCTTTAAAAAGACGCTTCCTGAAAAGGACGTTCAACACCTGCTGTATATTGCTTTTTTATGAGTGGGAACTCAAACTCTTTTAGAGGAAATAAACTCTTTTTAGGAGGAAAAACACTCTTTCAGGCAATGAAAGCGTTGTTGAAGCTCCCAGGGGCGTGGATTGCTCAGCGTGCAGATAGAGAGAACGCCAGCTGGAAACACACCGTAGATCCAACAGCAGTGCTTATCGCCAGTAGAGGTGAATGGAACAGTGGTGAACTCAGCTTGCTGTTGCACAACCGTTCGGCTGTGAAGAAAAATTCTTACTGACACTGGCTGCCCCGCTTCCCTTTCTACACGTATGTCCGGGGTGGGGCATGCAAATTCTGTCTGCCAACTTGACATTGGCCTTTTCTCAAGTTCAGAGGTACGTTTGGCATCCCAGGAAGACCCCTTGTATAACTTCATTCAACACAATGTCGAGTGAGTGACAGAAGGGGAACAGAACAGACTGCTCAAAAATACTTTGGTATGAACGGCCCCTAACTTGTCCGTTCACGTGTGTCTGTGAGTGAGAGCATGTGCGCAAAACAAGTTCAGTAAGCATCTCATGCCATAATTGCACTTATGGGTTATATTTTACCTGAGCTTTGGTGATTAAAGTCCACCATCAAAGTGTGCAAATAAACATCCTGTCCCATGCTCACGTGTGTGTTGAAGATCATTGTGGCAGCGGGAGCGTGGTCAAGCGTCCATCCAGAGAGAGAAAGAAAGCAGTAAGTGTGCTTGCACCTGAGCTAGATTATGTCTAACTTCAGTGAGCATGGGGAGAGCGGCATATAAACAGCCACGCCACCAGCAGAGAGAGAAAGAGTCTGGCACAAGGAAGTCCAGGTGTGAAGCAAATGAGTTTATGAGTGTTCATATCTGTGAAGCTAATGAGTTTGTGAAACTTCATACCTGTGAAGCAAAAGAGTTTTGTGAAGCTGTAAGCGTTTAAGTTGCCAATTAAAAATCTTACCTGTGCCCAGGAGAAGCCTGCTTCCCTGTGTCCTCCTTTCCTTCTGATCTGGACCCTTTTACAATATTATTATTTAATGTTCATTAATGTAGTATCAAATGTTTATTTTACTTCATATTGTATAGTTGATATGGTGTTATTTTTATTACCATTCCTTGGGGGTTCTTTACCATTGTTTTAAGACAAATAGAGTATTTCCTTTCTTATACCACATATGCTGTTTGAGTTTTAAATAAACCATTTGTGGAAGGGAATGTAAATACGGCATGAAATATTATATATTATTTAGGCTATATGACAGCACATGGTGGACTTCCAGCATAAGTCTGAATTTCACACATGCACTTTGGCCTAAAAGCCCAGAACATTTAATTCAGCCAATGTAACAGCAAAGTTAACTGGTTTTATTCTAGCAAAAAAGGTGGTTTATTTAAAAATTATTTGGTAACAAAATATTGACATTATAGGCAGTGATGCTGAATACTTAGACATGTCAAGTTCAACATATATGGTACCCTATTAAATTGCTAATGTTAGCAAAGGTATATGCATCAGAAACTTTAGGCTATTGGCTATCCAATGTCTATCCAAATGGAGGAAGGGACTATTCACACCTACAGCAGACATCTACACCCCCAGACCCCCGTAATATCCCACCTACACTTGTAATACAGGTATAATAATATTATCCCTCCCCCAATTTCTAGCTGACTCCCACAAAGGAGATACATGGTAGACATGAAACAAAAGAATCATGAATGAGACCGTTTGAATCTGATGTTGTTTTTTAAGAATTTGAGATTAAGACACACAGAGAATTTGAGAAACAATAATAATTACAGCCAGGGGTTTACAGTCAGTTCAGATTAACACAATTTTTACCTTAACCTGGGATTATTTTACCAGGTGTTTTATAGACAGTAAAAAAATCCCTCTGAAATCAAATGCTGATGATACATTTTTTTATTTGTTAGCTAATGTCAGCCCTGCAGCTAAATATTTTACAGCTTATCCTAATGCATCCTGTTAATTCTTTAACATAATTTACTGTTAATTAAATATTAAATATTTAAATATTTAATTCAGTTAAAATAATATTTTTCTGTGGTTTAAGACCACAGTTTAGGAATATGAGATTGCTATTAATATGAATGGTTTTTCATGGATGGATGGATGGATGAATAGATAGATAGTTGTGGCAGCCAACTTTGCAATGACAATAATTTCAGTGCAAGAATCCAAACTGAAGTGGAAAGTCTGTTATATCCTTTTTAAAGATCAGAATTGGCCATGTTCTTGAGGCTATTACTGTTGGGTTCGAGTTCACCTTAGTAGAGTCAGAGTCAAGTCTGAGTCTTTAAACAATCTAAAAGTCCAAAAGGGGCAAGTCCATAACAGGTCAAGTCCGAATTAATCTGTTCAAGAATCTGAATTCAAATTGTAAACGTAAACTCAAAATCCGTGTGAAAACTCAGAGAATACGTGTGAAAACTGATGCGCGCTATCAAATACACAGAATGCATGATAGTACTAACCGTAGAGAGCACATAAATATGAAGACAAAGACAAATCCCGGACATTTAGAGGCAAATTTGAAATCCCGTCCAGAGGCGTTTCAGGTCTGAAATAGAGGACATGTCTAGAGAAAAGAGAACGTATGGTCACCCTATGTTATTATAAACTTTATTTGTATTTTATTGCATCACAAATGCTAAGGACTCAGCCAAACTTTAAAAAAATCCCAAGTCCATAAGACTCGAGTCCAAGTCAAGGCTGAGTAAAATGTATCAGAATCCGTGACAAGTCCATGTCCATTAAAATTGAACTTCTCAGTCTCGAGTCCGAACTAGAGCACCCCAAATCTATAGGCTATGACCTTCTACAGTATACAGTATATTTAGATAACATACCACTTTACATTTACATTTATGCATTTGGCAGACGCTTTTATCCAAAGTGACTTACAGAGCCCTTATTACAGGGACAATCCCCCTGGAGCAACCTGGAGTTAAGTGCCTTGATCAAGGACACAATGGTGGTGGCTGTGGGGCTTGAACCAGCATCCTTCTGATTACCAGATTACCAGTTATGTGCTTAGACCACTACACCACCACTTTAATTGACATTTTGTCAATAGGTTAGAGTCTAATATGTGTCAGTCATTTCTTACAGTTTGTTGAAAGCCTCGATTTCCCCCAGTTTAGACTCGCCACTGGTATTTGCACATAGAAATCTGTAGTCTATGCAGGGGCACTGTAGTTTCTCAGCCACTGGCTTATTAATGAGAATACATCTCATTCCTCCACTAGATTTAGTGTACACTCAGAGGAAATAACTCATGTGGCTTGGGATTTTTTTTAGTGATGTATATACAGAGGAGAGCCAATTAGCAGAAAACAAATCATGGCATTATTGTCTACATGACAAAAAGAGGGCAAAAGTGTTCAGTGGCCAGCTTGACTGTTAGTGTAACAGATGCTTCCATCGATCAAGTGTGGATCTTTATGTTTGACTGATTCATACTGCCATGGTAGTTGCCACGAGCTCTTAGGCAGGAACTAGGTCATGAGAACTCTTTAATAACCAAAGCAGCAGTAGGTCTCATTTAAGTGTGCCTTTGGCAGGGGCTAATTGAGCATGTTTTTTTTTTCATTTTTTCTCCATTTCCCTTAGCACTGAAAATTTTAAGATTTAGATAAATGGACAAACAATGATTAACCTCCAAACATACAAATATAAGCCGTGCACACCATAATCAACACTGGCTTTTGCTTTTCCAGTAATCAGTTAGATTAAATGTACACGGTCATAAGACATCATCAGACTCAACACTTGTGGAAAAATGCAAATAATTAACAAACAATTCAGCGACACACACACACACACACACACACACACACACACACACACACACACACAAACAAAAAAGCCATACAGACACAGAAGCCGACCAACATACACCCAATTCGCATTTGATATGCTTATTGCAATGGAGCAGCAGTTCATTGCTATTTTTGCATCTTTACTTGCTTTTTGTGTGAATTCCTAAGCTTTTATTTGTCCTTTGGAACATATGTATGGTTATTTTCTGTGTTGCTGACATGGTCCATTGTCTGCTGGGGAGCAATTAATGCTCAAGTGTTGTTCACAGTTTTTTTCTGCTTACTTGTGTATGAATGCAGAAAGGTCAGAGCCTTTTATGAGATTGTTCTTCCATTACTCATTTGAATGCTGCAGTTTGACACTGCATGTCCCTTAGAGCCCCTGGGAGAGCCTTCCACACAGAAACACACAGTTGAAGGCAAGAAATTCTTGGAAAATGTGTTGCCAGTAAAGGTTATTTGTTGGTATGTTAGTGACTTTTGATTATTTTCAGTGAATAATGGGGATATGATCCCTTATTTAGATTTTAATACAAGGAAGTCAAAAAATACTATAAGTTTGGGGTGGTCGTAAGATTACATCTATATTTCATCAATATGTACTGTATATATTTAATTCAAATATTTAATTAAAAATGAAATAATGTTAAATTAACCCTTTTGTTCTGGTTGGGGTCAATATGACCCAATAAAGAACATCTTCAAATAGTGAAATACTTATGCATCTTATTTTTTTATTGTAATATTTGATGACTTAACCTATGTACATAAGATTTTTCAGAAATGTGAATTTGATTTAATGGTGATGTTTTGGATGTCTGCTATGACACCACTACACATGTGACACAAGTGATGTGACCATCTCAGTTTGGTGCTGAAGGTCCAATTTCTCAATAAAACAATGCCCACACACTTGAGAGATGTATCTGTGCAACCTTCCTGCACCAACCACACATACTACATGCACATTGACAAATTCTTACCACATATACCCAGATAGCAATGAGTCGGCGAGCCGCAGGCGGTGCTCCGGAGGCAGTAGAAGCGGCAGAATGGCGTTATCGCACACACGTTTGACGGCGCACCGCCGGCGGCAGCCGCTTTTTAAAAGCGGCAGCCGCCTTCCTACCGCCTTCGTCGTTACGGCTGGCCATCCGCCGTTCTGCCGCCGTTATATCGAAGACGGACCTTCAGCGGGGCGTCGGAGGCAAACGCTATTTTCGAGCGATCTGCTGCAGCTTATTGTATATATATATATATATATATATATATATATATATATATATATATATATATTTTTTTTTTTTTTTATATTTATAGCATGCAGTTTATCAAGAATAATGATTGCTCAAACCAGACCAATTTCCATTTGAAGTTTTAATTCCACATTTCAAAGTACAGAAACTGTCATTGAAACAAGATGTCAGATCACTGAAATATAAATAACAGAAAAATACAAACATTATATATATACACACACACACACACACACACACACACTAAAGAACATGCAGGTTTCCAATTCAATTTTGGTATAAAAAAAAAAAAACACTATTGTAACACTTACAATAATTGCTAATAATATAAAGAGGTCAGCTCTGGGATGAAAAGAATTACCAGTAAACATAAGCAATGAGGATATTTGGTACCGTGCAGGATAAGTGTATAAGTATAAGTGCAGGATACCAAATAAATTGAGGTATAACATCATATTTACAAGTCATTTCTAACAATAGGATAAGTGGTAATAATTTAGAGTAAAGCTCTGGAGTAGAATATACCATTATAACTGCAATGCTGACCTGTGGCACAAGGATTTACAAGCTATATTTAACAATAGAATAACAGTTAAGCACTGTGACGGAATGAAAGTAGACTTTTTGGTACTAGTTAATGTGCAATATCAAATATCAGAGGTATGAAATAGGATTTACAAACTATAATAGAATCGTTAAGCACTGACAGAATGAAATAAGCTAATACTAAAGTCACGGTAAGTAGAATATTTGATACCAGATAATGTGCAGATATCAAGTATTAGATGTATAATCTAGGATTTACAAGCTATATTTAAAAATAGAATAGTTAAGCACTGTAACAATGAAATAAGCAGCAAATTGTATATTAAATAATTGAGATCTTTGGTATCAAAAAATGTGCAGCATAACAGGTATAATATAAATTTTGACATTTAACTTACACATGACAACAAGTGGGAACAAATACAATTAACAGCAGAAAATCTGGCTGTAGAGAACACAGCCAATTAGAATGTCTGGAGTGGTTGGGGTCTGCGTGGCGTAGTGGGCTAAGAATCACCGGTTTTCCCTGACCTCCAGAATGAGGCAGTGCAAATTGGCATATCTTCAGTGATTCCTTGTGCGCCTGCATAAAAGGACAAACCATCCCATATTCATCCAAGGAGCTGCCCTCAAAGCAGAGTCACGAGAGAAAAAAAAAGAAAAAGAGCAATTTCCACAGTGAACAGTGTGGATTGGGTGAGTGTAGTCTGACACTTTTAGCAGGCTTTTTTAGGGGTCTTGATGTTACTGACTGCAGGATAAAGAAAGGGTTCCAGTTGTCAGTGATGCTGGGGTGCCAGTAGTCAGCCTAGGTTTAAGGGGTCGGCTGTGGGTCCCTCTAAGCTGTGCGGCGCCTTTTTCCACCTTCACGTTCAGATGCTCCTTTCAGGTAACGCGTAACGTTAACCTGGATCGCCTCATCAGTGGCATCCTGGGTTGCAGGGTTCTTCCAGATGGCTCCTGTAGAAAATAAAGATCTGTCATTCCATTTGAAATGCATATGGTCATACACATCTACTTAAATATAAAAAAAATATCCAACTTACTTTGAACAATGGTCTTCAGGAACATGTCTCTAAAACATGCTTTATCCCCTACACCAGTCCAGGTTGTATTGATGGAAAGGTGATTAGAGAAGATACTCTGAAGCATTCGCCACATGGTTGTCTTTAGGTCCCTCCCACATTTGACTGCCAAAAACCAAAGCTGAAAATACAAACAAAACCTGTTACAAATTACATTTCTCTGAAGCTTCTCATAAATTTATAATGTGACAGGCTGTGGATTCAGACTGTAGAATATGCAGTATACAATCTTCATTTTACTTTTTAGATTACCCTATGGCGTTATAAACGAAATCGGCACACTTACAAATCGTTGCTGGAGCTCTTTATTCTGCCTCAAACTGTTGTCAAGCAACACCAAATCTTCCTGGGTGTCTAGGGGGGAGCAACAGACCCCCTGGCAGGGATAACTCTCCAACAGACACATTGGCACTGAAATGTTGCAGCATAGCGTCCATTTTGTTGTCCATGCTACGCACAACATCGCAGCATTGGGGTCTGATCTGCACCTACAGGGGTTCCCAGAATAAAAGAATAAAGTAGTCAGTCCTGGTCCTTCAACTACTAAACTATGACATTTATATCTAGGTCTACTACATGTACAGGTGGCCCCAGTGGGAATTAAACCAACAACCACAGGTGTTTTTTGCAAGCTGTACCTGATTGCCCAGTGCGAGCAAACGCCTTCAACATTGTCCCAACTTGCTTCACCTGCTCTACAAGTGAGCCGCTGTCACCTGGGAAGTAACAATATATTGATTAGCAATACACTAAATATAATAGTAATATAATATAACCACAATTATCATACCAGTAACTTTCCCTGTAATTTCTATCCACAGTATGTTATGCATGGCATACAATTTCATAATGAAGAACCCTTATGATAACATCAATTTCATTTTTTTTCTTTGAAGCAGAATATTTGTTTGTAAAACGGGAGGAAAAAGAAAATAATGAAATATTGGTATACAGATTTTGGTTGATATATCATACTGTACAGTGAAATATGCAATTGTTATATCCCTGCTCACCTGAAGGACGGATATATCAGGCAAATCTCCAGTCAGGCCTTTGTAGAGAGTGTGCTCCTTTGAATAACATAAAACTTTCATGAGTGGGAAGTTGCATATCCACAGGTATTTTAATTCAAACATGCAACATATTATAATAAATCTACAATATTCAGCCTTTACCTTACACCCTAGGTTGTTTCTCTACACTTTTATTATATTAAATACTTATTTATATAGCTTGCTCACTGTATAATCATGATAGCCTAATACTTATAACACAAGATTGCATCTTAAATGAATGACTGAGTTGAAAACTTGAATAAGAACGCATTTTACCCGGAGGGGACCAGCTAGGGAAACTTACCTGCCTACAATAACTGTTTTCATTTTTTTTGAGTTACATTAAACATGAATAACCTTAGCCGAGTCCCCAGGAACATCGGGCTATTAAAGTAACAAGCCTATAACTGCGGTCTTATCAATTCTAGCTTCATCATACACTCAAACTGTGAGGTTTCCAATTGACATTTGACTTTCAAACCAAAGACATACATATAAGGTTTAATGATACAGTTATTTATATTCTTTTTTTAGGTTCATATGCTCATCCATCCATCCATCCATCGTCAACCGCTTATCCTGTGTACAGGGTCGCGGGGGGCTGGAGCCTATCCCAGCTAACATTGGGCGAAAGGCGGGGGACACCCTGGACAGGTCGCCAGTGTTCATATGCTCAGATTAATGTAAATAAATAAATAAAATAACTGGGGAAAACAGGTTTATTGCATTATTTAAATTAATATTTTCAGATTTTAGATGTCTGTTTTAGATATTTTGATCTGGAATGCATAACAATCTGATAAAAATCTGCTAAACATCTTAAAAAGACCAGATTTATGAATATTCCAAATCATAAAGGTCTCAAAGACATTTGCTGAATGTCTAATAGACATCTGAGAGGAAACAATACATCTAATGGACTTATTGCAGACGAGCATACAACGAAAATAGACGTCTTCCATATTTAGTCACATGCATCTAATAGATGTCTGGGCGATATATGTGTGCTATCAGGGATGTTAGGTTGTTGACGTTTATCGAACTCTGATAGTGGCTTCAAATGTCAGTTCCATTATGCCACACAAACCAAAAAAAAAATACTAAAATGATAAAAAAAAAAAAAATTATTTATTTTTACAAAGTCGACCCCTGGAGTCTTTGTTTAATTCGTATACTGGATGTTGTCATGCATCATCTCTCATTCATCATCTGTATTGAGCACTTTGATCAGATGGATCTATCAGAGGAAGTACTCAAAAATAGATTTGGAAATTCTTATAGCTGTGTGTTGAACAATATAAGACATGGTAAAATGAATAATCTGTGCTTTTATGCACCCAATATGAAACTGCAAATTGGAAAAACGGTTGGATGCAGACCCAGTACTGTGGTTTGCCTACAGTTCATTTTGACTTGTTTTACAGGGCATTTGAATCTTGGTATGACTACATTTTAACTCATTATCAATTATCAATCTAATTTACAACTTAACAGCAGACCCCTGCCAGCACAACAGCTGGAGATGAGCATACAGTTTCAGTTCACATCTTGAATGTTGCACATTTATTTTACGAAGAACTGAATTGTCATTGATATATGCTCTGTAGCCTATTATTCTATGTAGCGTCATAATTTGTTTTCTGTATCTATACAGAACACTGTTGGTGAAAACGTGCTATATGTCAATTTAATAACAGCATGCTAAAGCATCAGTATAAATAGTTATAATCATTGCATCATATCTGTAGCAACTGGGTCATTTTCTGTCTACTTAAAAGCTAAACAAGATGTTAATTTCAGTGGTGAGTGTGGACAAATCTTCTTTATTTTTCTTCTAAATAACAGGTTAGATTCTGATTCTGACCTCACATACAGGCATTCACATCATTCTCACCAATCATTAAACAGGCATCAGACACCATCCACAAAAGAGTGGCACTTGAAAGGTGCCCTTAGAGGATTGAGGGCGGCAGACAGGTAATAATACAAGGAGCATGAAAACAGCACTTCTACTAATATCTGTTTGCTTTTAAAAACACGTAGTATACAAAACATCTAATAAATTGCATGTTTGTTAGAGGCCCTTCTTTTGTTGCTGCAGTGTTTTGACCCTTAAAGAAATAGTTCACCCAAAAATGTTAATTCTCTCATCTTTTGCTCCCCCTTATGTCATCCCTTAGGTGTGTGACATTCTTTCATCTGCTGATCACAAATTAAGATTTTTAGAATAATTTCTAAATCCATAAGACTCTAGTTGTTAAATCAATGTATTCAGACAGATAACTTTCACAATCTTCTTGTGTTTTTAGTGATTCACATTTTCCATGCATACCGCCCCCTATTGGGCAAGGAGAAGAATTTCTAGTAAAAATAACTAACATATTGATCTGTTTCTCACCCACACCTATCATATCACTTCTGAAAATATGTATTTAACTACTGAGTCGTATGGATTACTTTTATGATGCCTTTATGTGCTTTTAGGAGCATTAAAATGTTTTGGCACCCATTCTTGCATTGTATGGACCTTCAGAGCTGAAATATTCTTCTATAAATCATAATTTGTTTTATGCCAAAGAAAGTCATACACATCTGGGATGGTATGAGAGTAAATTATGAGAATTTTCATTTTTGGGTGAACTATTTTTGTTTTTCTGTTTCAAAAGTGGCTTTTTCTTTGCAATTCATCCCATAAGGCCTGCACCCCGGAGTCTTCTCTTTACTGTTGTACATGAAACTGGTGTTGAGTGGGTAGAATTCATTGAAACTGTCAGCTGAGGAAATGTGAGGCGTCTGTTTCTCAAACTAGAAACTCTGGTGTACTTATCCTCTTGTTTAGTTGTACATCTGGCCTGCCACACCTCTTTCTGTCCTTGTTTGAGCCAGTTGTCCTTTGTCTATGAAGACTGTAGTGTACACCTTTGTATGAAATCTTCAGTTTTTTGGCAATTTCAAGCATTGTATTGCCTTCATTCCTCAAAAGACTGATGAGTTTCTAGAGAAAGCTGTTTTTCTTTTTTTATATATTTTTGAGCAAATATTGACCTTTAGACCTGCCAGTCAATTCTCAAAAACAAACACAAAGACAATGTTAAGCTTAATTTAATGATCCAAATAGCTTTCACCTGTGTTTAATATAATGGCAAGGGATTTTCTATTACCAAATTAGCAATTTAGCATGATTACTCAAGGATAGGTTGTTGGAGTGATGGCTGCTGGAAATGGGGCCTGTCTAGATTTGATCAAAAAACCTTTTTCAAATAGTGATGGTGCTGTTTTTTTTTTTTTACATCAATAATGTGATCAGCTGAATGCCACTTTGGTGAATTAAAGTACCATTTTCCTTCAGAAACAGCTAAATCTGTTGTGGCAGAGCAGAACGTCGCACTGCCCCTTTAAGGATCCACCACCACCACAAACTAAAATGGCTGCTTGTTATGCTGCGTTCACACCGGACGCGAATAGCGCGTCAGGCGCGAGTGAGTTCAATGTTAAGTTATGGAACGCCAGGCAGTTCAAATATACGCAAATTTTAACACGTAGACAACGCGTAGACAACACGTTAACAACGTGCAAACAACGTGTTGTTGACGTGTTGTCTACGCGTTGTCTACGTGTTAAAATTCGCGTATATTTGAACTGCCTGGCGTTCCATAATTTTGTGCATTCACGCGTTTGACGCAAATTCGCGTCTGCCACCCGAGTTGAAAAATCTGAACTTTGGCGTCAATTCGCGCTGCGTTAACCAATCAGGAGCCTAGCTGCCTGCTGTCACTCAGGAGGTAAAGTGACGTAAACTTTCATTATTATTGTAATGTAAAGACAACCAACATTAGTGTCTGGACAGTGTTGAATAAGGAAAAAAACACAGGACAGGTTAATTACTTTTGGAGGCTGGCTCCATTTATCATCAAAACAGAAATAAATAAATAATTTAACCTGATATACTACCATGGAAAACCTGACATTTTTAAAAAGTCTCAACTTAATAAATGTGCATGTTGTGGACCTGACATCCTGGAACTGGGGCTGACAACCTGGGAAAAAAAATACAAAATATAATAATAATGGACTATTTTTAGATAGTTTAGCTCTTTATAGGTTTGTGGGTGGCTCTTAAAAGAGCCGTTGTGGGGAAGTCATGAGGAGGACTTCAAACGCTACTCCGTCGGCTGCCATGGTACTGCTCCCTCCGCCGAGAAGTGTGCCATGAAGACATCCCTCACCCGGAGTGCCTCTCTGGAGGAGTTGTTGGCCGCAACCCGACCCAGACCTGGCAGTGGCTCCTCTCCAGCATGCCCCATGCCCCTCGCTGGTGGACCCAAATACGGCGACGACGACCCATACGCCGCTGTTCTGCTCTCCAGAGCAAATAAAGAGCGGTGACTCTCTCCACGAATGCTCGATCAACATCAGCCATCTTGTAAAAAGATGGCCGTCATCGGATTTCGCCTCCGACGCGCGTCACGCGCGTAAATTTCGCTTCACACTTTTGTTTTTTACGCGCGTCAATTTTGCTCTTGACGCGCGAATGGATTCAAAGTGGTCAAGCGTATAACTAGACGCGGTAGGCGCGAATTTGACGCGCTATTCGCGTCCGGTGTGAACATAGCATTAGTGTACAAGGTGTCACCAATAAAGGCAACTATAAATGTAACCAGGAAGATGGTTGTGGAGGCCCAAAAAGAAAAAGAGAGATTATGAGACTGGTTTAATGTGACGTTAAGGTGTGCTAGCTGAGGAAGGAGAAAGTTTGTTTTGTGTACTGTGATGTGGATTTGGAACACGAACTGAGAAGAGAGGAAGAAACCACAAGGGGAGGAATCTAACAGTGCTTATCACCAGAGAGAGAGGCCTGGATTCTCTTCATAGCCGTTGTTAGTACTTCTTCAGTGAGAGTGCAGTGGCATGGGTTCGTAGGATCTGCAACTGCCGAAGAGCTCCACGTTCATAGTGTGACGGTGAAATAAAGGTCTATAGCGGAAGCGACAGGAAATACCTTGATTTCTTCTGACTTTAATTTATTCCCTTGTGTTGGACTCTAGCTCTGTGTCCTGCAGCATTGCCCACAGTCACCAAACAGGTACATGCAAAACTCTCCGTAAACCAGCGTGCACCATCCACAAACTCCTGCCTTAACTCTCTCTCATACATTCTCTCTCTCACACACACAAACCCTTTAATAATTATTGTTGGATGTGTTTTGTTGGGATTTATGTATTGTATTGCTGGTATTTTGTTTGTGAGTCTTTGACTCCTTGCCTTTTTTGTTTACTGTTTTATTTGTTATTGAAATACAAGTTTGCTTTGTTACACTTTTGTTATTGTTTTACTTAATGTAATTGGTGACTTTTAGAGCCATCTGTGGCGAGATATCCATTTTTGACAGGCCTAAACCTGTCTGGCACCTGAATTTTGGACTTAAAACTAATTTAAATTTAGTACAGGCCCCGCCACCATTACACTGTACATAATTCCAACCTTGTGTGTGTGTAATTGGTACAAATTTAAATCGGTTAATGACAAATCATTATCAAGGACATCATTTAATGTATCATTGAATTAAAATTGTATTGTTAGTGTTTTAAATGCAAAAATACAAGTAAAACTGATTAACTGGGAGCCTTTTCAATTAAGTGTTAGTCTGAGACCTTATGGCAGTAATTCTTGATTATAATTATGATAAACTGTTGGTTAAACAATGTGTGTTCCATTAGGACCAGGATGTAAACACTCTAGCGTGGAGGGAGAGAAAGGCCACATCAGTGATTATCCTCCCAGTCAGAGTCATCACAGACCATCAGGAGGCCAGTTCACTCTGTCCACAGCCAACATCAGACAGTGCATTCAGAATTGCATCTACTTTATAAAGCTAAAAAGAAATTCCAGGTAAATTGCAGATATGTCTTTCCGTGTCTGGTGGAGATATGCACTTATGATTCCATTAGAAACATGCAGGGTTTGGAGGGTTACTTTTGAAATGTATTCCACAGTAAATTACAGAATACATTATGTAAAATGTCTTTTGTAATGTATTCTGTTAGATTACTCAAGGTCAGTAAAGTATTCTAAATACTTTGGATCACTTCATTTTTTTCATTTGTTTTGACTATAAAAACGTTTTATATTCTTATACATTCTCTAAAAACCTAAATATCTTATGCAGTGTTGTTTCTAAAACAAGATTTATCAAATTGATCTTGTTTTAAGGATGTTTAGATATTTTTACAGGAAAACAATACTATTATTATCAAGAATGCGATATTTGCCCAAATATCAAAGATCTTACTTGGAAAAAGAAATCACGATCCAACGTGAAATTTCTTGATAAAAAAATATGATTGTGCCTGGTAACATGTGCATGTAAAATCGCTAGAAATACAGTCAGGTCCATAAATATTGGGACATCGACACAATTCTAATCTTTTTGGCTCTATACACCACCACAGTGGATTTGAAATGAAACGAACAAGATGTGCTTTAACTGCAGACTTTCAGCTGTAATTTGAGGGTATTTACATCCAAATCAGGTGAACGGTGTAGGAATTACAACAGTTTGTATATGTGCCTCCCACTTTTTAAGGGACCAAAAGTAATTGGGCAGATTAACAATCATAAATCAAACTTTCACTTTTTAATACTTGGTTGCAAATCCTTTGCAGTCAATTACAGCCTGAAATCTGGAACGCATAGACATCACCATACGCTGGGTTTCATCCCTGGTGACGCTCTGCCAGGCCTCTACTGCAACTGTCTTCAGTTCGTGCTTGTTCTTGGTGCATTTTCCCTTCAGTTTTGTCTTCAGCAAGTGAAATGCATGCTCAGTCGGATTCAGGTCAGGTGATTGACTTGGCCATTGCATATAACGTTCCACTTCTTTCCCTTAAACTCTTTGGTTGCTTTCGCAGTATGCTTCTGGTCATTGTCCATCTGTACTGTGAAGCGCCGTCCAATGAGTTCTGAAGCATTTGGCTGAATATGAGCAGATAATATCGCCCGAAACACTTCAGAATTCATCCTGCTGCTTTTGTCAGCAGTCACATCATCAATAAATACAAGAGAACCAGTTCCATTGGCAGCCATACATGCCCACGCCATGACACTACCACCACCATGCTTCAAAGATGAGGTGGTATGCTTTGGATCATGAGCAGTTCCTTTCCTTCTCCATACTCTTCTCTTCCCATCACTCTGGTACAAGTTGATCTTTGTCTCATCTGTCCATAAGCTGTTGTTCCAGAACTGTGAAGGCTTTTTAGATGTTGTTTGGCAAACTCTAATCTGGCCTTCCTGTTTTTGAGGCTCACCAATGGATTACATCTTGTGGTGAACCCTCTGTATTCACTCTGAAGTCTTCTCTTGATTGTTGACTTTGACACACCTACCTCCTGGAGAGTGTTCTTGATCTGGCCAACTGTTGTGAAGGGTGTTTTCTTCACCAGTGAAATAATTCTTCGGTCATCCACCACAGTTGTTTTCCGTGGTCTTCCGGGTCTTTTGGTGTTGCTGAACTCACCGGTGCGTTCTTTCTTTTTAAGAATATTCCAAATAGTTGATTTGGCCACACCTAATGTTTTTGCTATCTCTCTTTGTTTGTTTTGATTTTTCAGCCTAATGATGGCTTGCTTCACTGATAGTGACTGCTCTTTGGATCTCATATTGAGAGTTGACAGCAACGGATTCCAAATGCAAATAGCACACTTGAAATTAACTCTGGACCTTTTATCTGCTCCTTGTAAATTGGATGAGGGAATAACACACACCTGGGCATGGAACAGCTGAGCAGCCAATTGTCCCATTACTTTTGGTCCCTTAAAAAGTGGGAGGCAAATATACAAACTGTTGTAATTCCTACACTGTTCACCTGATTTGGATGTAAATACCCTCAAATTAAAGCTGAAAGTCTGCAGTTAAAGCAGATCTTGTTCATTTAATTTCAAATCCATTGTGGTGGTGTATAGAGCCAAAAAGATTAGAATTGTGTCGATGTCCCAATATTTCTGGACCTGACTGTAGCATTTTAGCTTAGCCCTCATCTGGCGGTCTGAAGAAGTTGTACTCAGAACCGTCATAACGTATTTAAAATACGAAATCCCGTTACAAGTATTCCTTTACTCCCCAACCCTGGAAACATGAAAGATTATATATAAATCACACTTGTATCAGGAAGACTCGCAGACTTCAGTGAAATTTAATTACTTTTATTTGAATATAAAATATACAAATTATGGCAGTCTGAAGTTGTACTATGAACCGTCATTACCTGCATTTTTGGGTATACAGATAAGTGTAAGACATCATTAGAGACTATAAATGGTCTACTTTTATTTGTGTACACTCACAATAACAACACAATATTGTTTGCTTTTGTAAAATAAAGAAAATAAAAAGGGTGAGCTTTCAGCAGTCTCTGTGTTCAGGAGCGTATTTCAGAAACACGTCACTAAAATTAACAAACTCCGCAAATACTTATCTCACAAACATGAAACCTATGTCTAAAGAAAGCTTAAAATGTTTACTTTTAAATAAAACCATTCATATTTAAAACAAATATTCTCCTGCAATGTAATCTGTATGAAACAAAGCAATGTACAGTTTTTACCGGCTGATCTCTAATGTGATCCCAGCCACCAGCAGAGAGCGCCATTCATACGCTAATGTGCTGAGACAATCAACGCAAATGTACACGCCCCTGACTGTGAGGTTTAATGACAACACAACTCAACTTTTCTGCGTGTTTGTAACAATACACAGGTGCTGAAACTCCAAGATATTAAGGAAAAGTTAACATTTTCCTCAAGAGCGGGACTCCGGTGAACATTTGTATTTTGAAGAGACTTGATTCAGCCGAGGATACAATTTCGGTCGAGTAAGTCATTTTGTTTTCATTAGCTGACATGCTATTTTATATAAACATGTACATATTTTACTAGTGGGACTGTTTCCAGACTTGCCAGACAGGATTCAGAGTGTTGACATTTGAAATATGACTCCTAATAAGCAAGTTTTAGTTTCATTTAAATGCTGTTTCGGCTAAAGTAGGTATTTAAATTGTATGCTGTATAATATAAATATGGTATGTGATATGATATAAAAATAATATGAATGTTTAGATTATATTTTATTTTATCTAGTGTTTATAATGCCTCATTATCATCAAAGCTTGTGCTTTGTGTTTAGGCTAAATGTGTTTAGGTTAAATTAGTAAAATGCACTTTAATTATGCCCATATTAGAAAATCAGCATATTATGATTTCTGAAGGATTGCGTGACACTGAAGACTGCAGTATGATGTTGAAAATTCAGCTTTGATCACAAATTGCCTTTTACAATATATTTAAATAGAAAATGGTTCTTTTAAATTGTAAAAAGAGTTCAGAATATCAATGTTTCTGTATTTTGGATAAAATATATCCTGTCTTGGTGAGCAGAAGAGACTTCTTTTAAATGGTAGTGTAGGTCATAAAGTATTAAGTCTTTAGCTATGTAAAGAAAATATAGTCAGATTTCTTCTTAAACTTGATTTTGATCATTAAGTCTCCTCAAATTCGTTCTCTATCTCTCATTGATAGGCCCAGGGGTGGGTATTTTGTCTCTCAGGTGTGAATTACAATCCATATTCATGATTATTCACGCCTACACTCGTATTACATTTCAACACTAAAATTGTCTCACAAAAGTTAAATTACTATATTGTTTTGTATGAATAAGTGATCAGGATGGTCAAAAGCTCTAGGCTACAAGATCCAATTCTCAAAAGGCTTGTGGACCAACGTTTAGTATGTGTTATATGGCCTTATTTCAGTGACTTTTTCAAAAACTCTGCATAAACGTTATTTTCTAAAAATACAAACCTGTACACGCATGTTGCTCACATATTATTGTAGCCCAGTTTGTGCTGAATACAGAGTTATCAGACTTTAGCCATTAATATATTTTTAAGCAACTGAAAAAAGCACAAATGTAAAGGCATGTCAAAACTTCTCCAGGGCCCAAAATACCCTCAGACCCCAGAGGGTTAAAACCCTCTCAGCATGATAAATAATGCAAGACAATCTTTCCTCAGTTACAGTGATGCAAGGTACATAAGGCTTTCAAATTAAATAAATAAAATATTTTGTTAATGATGATGTTGAAATTCTGAATTTCTAAACTTCCTGAAGTTATCCTGTTATTAAACCTATGACTTTGTAGTGGATTGCCAACATTTTTTTATATATTGCACATTGTGAAAGAACAAACAAACATCAAGCTAACCAAAACAAATGGCTTTTTGAGGTAAAATATAATTATTATTATTTTTTTAAAGGTAAGATCAGGTAGCTATCAACCCTGTCTCATGAGAAGTCTTATTAATAGTGTGATATGGTGACATTTTAAGAAATTGTACAAGTTGCCTTGTTAAATAATGTACAACTTATACTCTCATCGAAGAAAAAAAATAAAATAAATGTTATTAGAATTTTTACTAAGTTTCACCAATCCCTAGCCTAAACATGACTAATCTTTAGCTAAAATCACACACCAAAATTGGGAACACTGCTTGATAATTGTTGTTAGACGTATGGGCATGTGTGAGCTCAATTTTATTTTTAATTTTTTTGGGATGTCAACTGAGGTGTGCCATCAGTGAGTTGTGAAGAGTCTTCTTTCATAAAATAAGTGTAAAATTTGATGTCTAAATTGTATCAGTTTGAAATTCAGTTGATTGATTGGTCTCTGGGAATAAATGTCATACCTTTTCATAAAAACCAGGGTGAACGATACTGTGAAAGATCCCTTTCTTAGTCATGAGGGAGGAAGCGGCCCAGGTAAACAGTTAACGTGAGACTTTTATTTTTAATACTTTTCAGTGACCGACACAAACATGTCTGCGTGCGTCTCTCTCTGGCGGTCTGGACTGCCCTTATATCCCTCTCCAGCTCTCAATGCAACAAAACCGCTGTTAGAGATGATTTCCCACAGGTGTCAATCCTTACCGCTCTTCCTCTCCCAGCCTTGCTCTCCACAGACCTTGAAAAATTAAGTACAATGGAGTAATTACAAATTGATCATAAAAGTACTTTAAATGTACGTACAATGTTACAACACTTATGTGTATTTAATTACAGCCGGATAGTCAATTAAAAGTGAAACTATCACAGTTCCAGTGGGTCAGAAGTTTACATACACTAAGTTAACTGTGCCCTTAAGCACCTTGGAAAATGATCCTGAAAATTCTCAAGCCTTTACAAACATACACAGTCAAAAGTACGAACGCCATGGGACCACGCAGCCATCATAATGCTCAGGAAGGAGATGCATTCTGTCTCCTAGAGATGAATGTAGTTTGGTGTGTAAAGTACAAATCAATCCAAGAACAACAGCAAAGTACATTGTGAAGTTGCTGGATGAAACATGTAGACAAATATCTGTATCCGCAGTAAAACGAGTCCTATATCAACATAACCCGAAAGACTGCTCAGCAAGGTAGAAGCCACTGCTCCAAAACTGCCATTAAAAAGCCAGACTACAGTTTGCAAGTACACATGGGGACAATGTTTTCTGTTTCAGAAGCCGATTACTTTATCCAGAGTCTGAACCTGTAGTAGGATCATTTGGATTCTATTTCACTCTGAGCAGACTTGTTTATTTTTGGTGTCCTTTTTATAGTCTGCTAATCTTGTGCATCAAGTGATGCTGCCCCTTTGTATTTCATGTTATGTATTTATTGTTCTAAATGGTTTGTACTTAGATTTTATGTTTGTTTCTTCTTGAAGTCTAAGTCTATCAATAACTTTTTGATATATGTTTTTGCGGTTAGGTATATTTAATGGGAGGACCAGGAGTTAGGAAACTTGCAAGTTGTCATGGTAAAGTGGTTCCAGTTGCTGTTCTTGTTGTCAGCACTTGGATTGTGATGTATGGGTGTTTTTTTTTTGTTGTTGTTGTTGTTGTTGTGGATTTGCATGCAATTCTTTATTTTTTTTTTTTATTGTACTTTGTTTTTACGTGCTAAGAGCAAGACGTGTGTTTGGCTGTGTTGTGGGGGTTTGGGAATCTGATCAGGTTCACAAAGTTTCTTGCTTTTTATGAGTAACAGGACTGCTCCCCGTGGTACACTGAAATTCACCAGTTGGAACGTTAAAGGGCTTAGTTTTCTAGTGAAGTGAAATTAAGTTCTTAATTATTTGAAACATTTAAACTACTAGCGTCGCCTTTATTCAGGAAACTCACCTCAGGCCTGCAGACCATCTAAAAATTTGAAAGGTCTGGGTAGGCCAGCTCTACCATTCTGGCTTCCCTAGTAAGTCTCGAGGTGTAGCTCTTGTTTATAAATCAGTTCCTTTTAAGTTTCTGAGGTCATCTCAGACCCTAATGGACGTTTTATTATTAGAGGACAGATCAATGGGGTTTGCTTGATTTTGGCAAATATATATGGCCCTAATTGGAATGACGAGGGTTTTTTTTTTTTTTTTTTCAATAAATGTTTTCCCTCCCTGATCTGCATTCCAGCCAACTAATTCTGGGTTGGGATTTGAATTGCTGTTTAGACCCTCTTCTAGTCCGTTCCTCCTCTAGGCCTTATGCACAGTCTAAATCTGGTAGGATTATTCAACTTTTTGTGGAGCAATATGCCGTTTCGGATGTTTGGCATTTTTTTAAAATCCTAACACAAAACATTTCTTTTCCCCAGTTCATCGCTCGCTCTCTCATATTGACTGCTTTTTGATTGATAATAAACTGCTTTCATTAGTCAGTTCATGTACTTATAACATTATTAAAATTTCAGATCATGCAGCAGTTACATTTGACCTTGCTATACCAGGCATCTGGATGTCTCTGTCTCCTTGACGTTTTAATTCTTTATTACTCAATGATCCTGATTTTATAGAGGTTATTGATCTTTTCATCTCCACAAATACTAATCCAGATGTTTCAGCTAAGACAATTTGGCAGACTTGTGAGGCTTATTTAAGAGGAGAAATTATTTCATATGCGGCTTACAAGAGAAAAGTGGTGAATGAAAGGAGGGCTAACTTATCTATTGCTTTGGCAGTACATCTGTGCTAGCTCGACACAAGCAGACCACTTCGCTAAGTTTCTAATGACAAAAGCGGAGTTTGATCTGCTAGCTACGAATGAAGCAAGTGAAAAGCTGCATAAGACTCGTTGTAATATGAATTCAGCAATAAATCGAGTAAATTACTTGCTCACCAGTTGCGGCAGTCTGCTGCCTCACACCTTAATACTCAAATTTCCACTGGGTCTTCAGTTAATCCGCTGTCTATTAATGACCAATTCAGAGACTTTTACATCTCTGAGAGCATTACTGAAGGGGCTCAATTTGACTTTTTTTCAGCCCTCTAAATGTGCCTTGCATTGATTCTGATATCTCCTCTAATTTGATAGCTCCTCTCACACTGGAAGAAATTACGGCTGCTCTTAGTCTGATGCGGAATGGTAAATCTCCAGGGCCTGATGGCTTTCCGGTAGAATTTCTTAAGACGTTTTTTGATAAATGATCACCTCCTTTTGCTAAACATGTTTAATGAGTCTTACAGTTCGGGTATCCTTCCTCGATCTCTGCGCCAGGCTACTATTTTATTCTCAAGAAGGATAATGATCCTTCTCAATGCAGTAATTATCGCCCTATCTCCTTACTCTGTACAGATGTGAAATTATTGGCCAAGATTCTGGCGACGTTTGGAGTCGGTTCTTCCAACCATAATTTCACCAGACTAGACAGGGTTTATTAAAAATAGACACTTGTCGCAATATTAGATGCCTCTTGAATATCCTCTATGCTTCCTCTTCAAATGAAGTCCCAGAATTAGTTATTTCCATGGATGCCGAGAAGGCTTTTGATAGAGTCGATTGGGGGTATTTGTTCGTCACACTGAGGAGATTTGGTTTCCCCAACCAGTTTATAGCTTTGATTAGGCTTTTATACACGTCCCCAATGGCCTGTGTATGAACAAATAATAACTATTCTAAGTATTTCTCCCTTGGTCGTGGGACTAGACAGGGCTGCCCACTCATTAGCCATTGAGCCTTTGGCGGTTGCTCTAAAAATCCGGCGCGATGGCTGGCATACAAAGGGGAGGGCGGGAGCATAAATTGTCTTTTATATGCGGATGATCTTTTGATATGTGTCGGACCCTGGCACCTCTATCCCCTTGGTGCTGGACCTCCTGGCAGAGTTTGGTCTAATTTCAGGCTACAAGTTAAATTTGAGAAAGTGAATTAATGCCCATCAATAAAGCAGCCTTTGAATACCCATTAGCATCTCTGCCTTTCAGATCTGCTTTACAGAGTCTTAGGTATTTAGGCATAAATGTGACCGTTTTTCAGACTTATTTGACCACAACTTTATACCATTGCTTGGCAGTCTTGCACAGGATTTCAGTCCTTGGTCTCTCCTTCCTCCGTCCCTGGTTGGTAGGGTTAAATGTATTAAGATGAGCGTGCTGCCCAAATTTTTGTATTTTTTTCAGTGTATTCCTATTTTTATTCCTAAGTCCTTTGTTACACTTGACAGCTCTATTTAGAATTTTCTTTGGAATAAAGACTCGGAGGATCCAAAAACACACTTTGCAGAAGACAAAAAAATTGGGTGGCCTGGATCTTCCTAATTTTCTAATATATTATTGGGCAGCAAATATACACTCTACTTTATATTGGTTTCATCCAAGCAGCTTAGTTGATCCCCCATCCTGGTTGCACATTGATTTTGACATTTTGTGTAAGTCCACCTCCCTGGCTTCCTTTTTATGTCTCGCACATACATGGTCTCTGATTAAATATTGAAATTACATAATTGTAAAAAACAATCTTAAAATCTGGAACCAATTTTTGCTGCATTTTGGTCTTCATATCACACTGTTACAGAGGCAGACGAGGAGTTGGGATCTAAATGTGGTTTATTGAGAATAACAAGACAAAAAAAGACTGGAAAATACAAGACAAACAAGACTGGAAAATACAAGACATCCACGAGGGGAAACAAAAGATGTACACATGGGAAAACATCCACGATGTGCTCAGGCAGGAACACATTCAGGAACCGACATTTACATTGGAACATTCACATTCAACGACCGATTAAGGAGAAACAACAGGATTTAAATACACAAGGATAATGATGACTAAACGACATGCAGGTGAGAACAATGAAGTGCATAGGCAGTGATGAGGGCAGGGAATTATGGGAAGTGTAGTTAATAAAGTATAGTTCTAGACGCTCCTAAAAAGAAAAATACCCACAAAAAACAAAATGGTCTCCGGGTTTCGGTAATTCCCTCTGCCGGCATGTTGGTAGCCCGAGCCGGTAGATGGTCTTCAGGGAAGCGTCATCGAAACCGGTGTGGATGGCAACAGTGGAGAAGTGAGTACTCACGGATGGTCAAATCCGCCTGGGCCAGTTCAGTGAAGAAAGCTGCTAGATCCATTATGTTTGGTCGTTCTGTTACGGAGGCAGACGAGGAGTGGGGATCTAAATGCGGTTTGAGAATAACAAGACAAACAAGACTGGAACAAACAAAACATCCACGAGGGGAAACAAAAGATATAAACAAGGGAAAACATCCACTGGCTCAGGCAGGAACACACTCCGGAACAGAAATTAACATTTACATTTACATTGGAACATTCACATTCAACGACCGACTACGAAAGGAGAAAAAACAGGGTTTAAATACACAAGGATAATGATGACCAAACGACATGCATGTGAGAACAATGAAGTGCATAGGCAGTGATGAGGGCAGGGAAATATGGGAAGTGTAGTTTATGACAGGGCAGACAACAGCCCCTTTGTTTTACCCATTACACTCTAACCCTCTATTCCACCCTTCCATTTTGGACAGTGATTATGCCTCTTGGAGGGACCTTGGATTGGTTTCTATTGCTGACCTCTACATTGATAGTGCCTCTTTTGCTCAGTTGTCCTCTAAGTTTAATATTCCTAGAAGCTATTTTTTTTCAGATATCTACAAATTCGAGACTTTGTGCATTTAAAAAATGACCAAATTTCCTAATGTGCCTCTCCCTTCTGATTTGGACTCCATTCTGTGGGTTGATCCTTGTGTTAAAGAGTCAATCTCTAAATTATTGAATATAATTGTTAATTTGTAATTTTCATCTTCTGACAACTTGCGCATCGTTTGGAATTGACTTTAATGAGGAGACATGGAAAGTAATTTTGGACAGGGTGTATTCCTTCTCCCTCTGCGCATGTCACAGGCTCATACAGTGCAAGGTGGTTCATAGAGCACACTGGTCTAATAGCAGGTTAGCTCGTATAAACCCTTATATTGACCCTGAGTGTGACAGGTGTCATTCTGGATCAGCTAGTCTAATCCATGTTTGGGACCTGCCCTGTCTACCTTATGGAAGCTAACTTTTGTCTCGTTGTCAGCCATTACCTCGGTGGATATCCCACCCTGTCCAATTACTGGTTTGTTTGGGGTTCTCCCACCTGACCACACTTTGCCTTCTCACTTCTCAGATTTTGTAGCTTTTTCAACCATTTTGGCAAGACGTCTAATTCTATTGAATTGGAAGTGTCCACACCCCACTTCTCACACCTGCTGGGTAAGAGATGTTCTCTATTTTATGAAATTAGAGAAAATTAGATATGCTCTTCGCTGACCTAGCACTATTTTTGTCAAGCTCTGGCAGCCCCTTCTTGCACATGTCCAAACTATCCAACTTGACCCTGCTCTTTGTGTTTGATTTGCCCTGTCCCTCCACCCCCATTCCCCCTCAACCACTGGCCTATATGTGCATACTAATCTTTTATTGCTTGGTCAATATATTATTTTGTTATATATATATATGCATATATAATAAATATATTAAAATTTTTATTTATTTTTTTTCCTTTAACTTCAGTGTATTTGTTCATTGTTGCTTATTATTGCAGTCTTTTTTGTGTTTTTGTTGTCTCTGTAATGTATCTTAAAATGTATAAATAAATAAGAGAAAAACTTTATCTACAGGTCGTTAGATCTAGAATTCTGCCCATTCTAAATCAAACAAGAGATAAAGTATTGCGATAATTAGTTTTTTGGAGAATCACACAACCAGATGAATTCTACTCGCTTAATCCAATAACCATCTTGTTTTTGGACACTTTCAATCATTTTAATCATGGCTGATTATTAGTGAGAAAAGAGCCGTTTGGAAGGCTCTTTTTGGTGAGCCGAGTCAACAAGCCGGCTCTTTTGGCTCCCAAACGGCTCTAAAAAAAAAAGTGTGTGTGTGTGGGTGGAACCGGCTTTATGAGATTTTATTTTGGCAAATTCTACACTGTGCTCTAACATTGTCTACATTATTAAAATGCATGCAAATGCTACTGTGCTTCAGATTCATTTTCCACTTTCCAGCTGTTGTTTTCACAGCTGTCCTTCCTCTCTCTCTTCGGCTGCTAAGTGTGTGTCTGTGAGTGAGTTGGCTCTGCCCTCCCTCACACAACATTGGTTGACACTGCATGTCTGGTTGACACTGCATGTCTGATTGACAGGAACAACAGGTGAGGCTGTTAGTCTGAGCATTTAGGCCTATTTTATTTTTTTGTTCTTTTGAATTAGTTAATTCTATTCATTTAAATCATTTGATTATTCATATCTTAATTTTTTGTATATTTTTATAAATAGATTCGGCTCTTCTGGTATACGAGCCGACTCCCAACGTATCACTACTGATTATGAATACATTTGTATTAAATTTCTACAATAACAACTGTAAATGAAAACTATTGCTTTTGAATGATGCTGCATGCACACCACTATGTGTCACTAAGTCCAAGATGACACGAGAAAAAGTTACTGAGTGCATCTTTAATATAGAACCGAGATTAAAACTGATTATCAATCTGTGCATTAAACATTTAATGTGCACATTCCAACCAATCAGAATAGAGTATTCGAACAGACCATGGTATAATATGACTGACAAAACCTGACAATTATAGGGGCTGGTTTGTGATTTTACACACCTGGTTCCCTTATCAGGCTAATCAAGCCTGTGGACTGTGGTACGACGGAGAGAGAATGTTTACGGGCAGCTGACCGTCGTGTGTTGATGTTTGTGTCTTTTAGGTTCAGTTTACCATTAAAATATAATTTATATTGTCAAGCCGGTTCTTGCCTCTTCCTTTCCATTGTTCCCTTTACACTGACATATAAGGATTCCTTGAATTTAAAAAAAAAAAAACAATTCCACAATATCATTTTATTTTGAACTAAATATAAGGTAGCTTTTCTGAGCAAACTTTAGTACATTTTTGCCCTGCGCCTTTTCTTTTTCCCCCTGACAATTACACTTCTACTGTCAAATTCCAGACAGACTAGAGGTTAGTTGTTACTTCCTTCATGATGGTTACCACTTCAGCAATTAGCTGGTGTTCCAGCAGAGGGGCAAGGTTTGCCAGAGCCTGTGAAAATGCCATCTGTCATCGGGACACACTTCGTGATATGCTCTTCTCTGCCTCGGTTTGACTATTTCCTTGAGGGATTCACAAGGATTGTTCAAGAAAAAAATTGCTCAGAGAAAACTAACTGTGTGCTGCGAAAATAATTTGGCAGGGGCTATAGGAGCCATGTGTTCTGAAGTGTGGCAGGACTCTTTTCTCACAGATGCCCTGAATAGCAGACTGAGTTACAGCATCACCTTGTGCCTGGGTTTGGGTCACATTGCACAATGTTGTGCACGAAACATTGTTTTTGGCTGCTCTTTAACTTGTTAGGTTCTACTGTAAATGTATGATTACTATTAAGAGCAAGCATTATTTACTGGTATTAGGGATGTCCATATACTTTTTTGTTGGCAAGTACAAGTACCCATACTTTTCAGGACTGGCCAATACCGATACCATACTTTTTAAAAATGTATTTTATGTTGCAGTATTCAAATACAATACTGTGACACTGATTTGAGCACAGCATGTTTATTATGTGTCAGCAACTGTTATGAAAAAAAAGGAATTTTTAGCTGTCACAAAATTATAAAAAATTACAAATTTCACAGAAAAAAAAACATTAAAAAAAAAAAACAGCTGCCCTACTACATTTCTCAGTTTCAGCAAGTGAAACTCAAAAGACATTATTTAAAAAAATAATAAAATAAAAACAGTAATAACAGTAAAATATCACATGGTCCTAAATGTAATTTTATACAGAAAAACAAAACAAAAGATATATTAATAGATAATATGTAAAGGTTGTCTGTCATTAAGGATAATAGAGGAAGGTACTTTTTCATGAGCAGAAGCTTCTGTGTTTTAACATTTAGGGCCCTATATGAAATATTTTTTTCCAAATCATTTCTTTTATTTTTTTCAGATTGTTTTTTTCTTTCTGAATTTTGTATTCACCTGTTTAATTAAATTGTATAATCAAAAGGGTGTCCAAACAAATTAGTTAAAACTTAATCTTTTTCTTTAAATTACAACATTACTTTAGATCTTACTTTTTACACTTTTAGGCTTATATTATTTGCACCCCAACCCTAGTGCAATTAATGGTAGATACTAATTTTACCCTGGTGCAAACAGTTTAAGATACAATTTGCACCCATATTTAAATACTAACATAGAGTATTGGCATCACTGCAGTGTGGAACGAGTGCGATCGACAGACCTTGCCTCTGGATTAAACCCTTATCTGTACTCCTCAACATTCACCATGACCAAATCTCTCATTTACCAACATTCATATAATCAACATTTATATAAATTTGCATCTATTTTAATTAGTAGTAAATATTAAGAGTGGAAACAGGAAATCAGATTTGAACAGCAGTCGCTGGACAAAACTACACATTCTCATACCGCCTTCACCCCCCACGCCACTGCAGCGACAACCAAAGTTTAGTTTGTCATGTATCTGTGTAGTTCCACCAGTCTATTTGGGTGCAGCTGCACTGTGTGGCAGATGCTATCTACACTGGGGTGCAAATAGACAGTTATTTTTACCATATAAAGACTTTTAGACAGATCCCCACAGCACAATTCAAAGTACATCATGAGTTTTTTTTCATCAAATAAAATGCTCTACAATAGACATCACATATGTGAGATATTGCTTAAATATATTACAATTATCATTGATTTTCTATTATTATAGTGAATATGATATAACTACAGAGCAGTGATATATTTCTGTCATTTAAAAAAAAAAAACTAAGTGAAGCTCTTCCAGTTTGCATGTTTTCAGCGACGTCTGCACATATGTGAAAAGCAGTTTGCTTCATCACCCAATGTGATTATTAAACTGCAAAAGGCTACAAATTAAATAAATGCATAGTATGTGTGTACTGCAAGGTGAAAGCAAGCTCTGCTCTCTGTCATCTACTACACACAAGCATATGCTTGAGGTTACCTGATGAGGCAACATGATGGTGATTTACAAATTCACTTTGAAACACACACAGGAAATGTTTATTTTATTAAATGACGGCCTTTGCTCTGTAATAATTACAGGACACATCACAATTTTCACTTGTGCACTGAATGTTTATGCAATGACATTCATTCGTCAGACAGTATAGATTTTTGGTATCAGAGTATTTTAACTAGTACAAGCATGTGAACGCGGTATCAGATCCCATTACAACACTGGTATAAGTACCTGGAAAACCATAACTGGAAACGGTATGCTTACATAAGTTGTCCTTGCATATTTAATATTTTCAAGAATTCCTTGAAACACATGATTTACAGCTTGGACACACAGCAGAGTGCCATTGAACTTTGTTTACCTTCACCGCACACAGCCACTTTCCAAGCTGTCAATGCAGCAATCCTCACTGTGAGTGCATGAGCACCTCCGCGTATGAGTGCTTTTTGCCAATGAGAGTACAGGTATGTGTCTGTCAATGCTTGATATATAAATAGTGAATCTCGCAGCCTGGTCTTAACAAGGTCAGATGGTCTGAATCAGTGCTGTCAGTTCATCCTCAGACCAGATGGTGCCTGGAGCATGTGAAACTCTCCACTGGACCTCCTCTCAACGTGAGAACATCAACAATGGCATTTCGACCCCAATGACATTTCATTCCAGCTCTGCTATTTGTCCACTGCAAACCCTGTGGTGTCCACAATGGGAGCAGAATAAAAGTCAACCATAACTAATTGGCCAGGCTATTTATGAATCCGTCTTTCACAGTCACATTATTTGTGTTAAGAATAGGGCTGATAGTTGGTTGTTGACATGCACATAGGAACATAAAGACATTCCTGATGCTTACAAATGTTCCAGGGTAATAGGAGGGGAAAGCGAAGGCTAATTGTTTTTATTATGATGGACTTCAGCAAAAAATATTTTAGTGGTAATCAAGGACAAATCATCATCCATTTGGTGTAAAGTGCTTTTCAGTAGTGGTAATTATCTGGTCTCAAAATGTAAATGTGAATATTTTTTGTGATTTTCATCCTTGAATGAATCTGAAAATCCTGTGTCATTCAAGATTAATCAAACTAAAATTACAGTGGCAGTCAGTCCTTGACACTTAGAAAATTAAATAAATTTTTTTTTTTTTTATACCAATAAACATTTTCAATGCCAGCTCATAACATGTAAGCCGATACATTATTAACAATTTATATATATATATATATATATATATATATATATATATATATATATATATATATATATATATATATGACAGATCATTATCAAGGACATCAATTATTTAATCTAGCATTATTTGATGATATTGGGTATAGGTATCTATCTATGATGTATTTTCATATACAAGTATGTCTTTTTGCAATTTGACAGCTTGAACAAAGCCTTTTCAAGACTACATATAGAGAAATTGCATTATAAACGTGGTTTCATACAGTGCTAACTCACTGTTCGGTTCTTTCAGAATCTCCCCACCGAACGGGGCATCAGGAGAGGACACATTGTTATAACTCATTGTGGCTTTTTTATTTACTTTGATTAATTTTCCACATACAGTTGATTGATCCACACATAACTGGTTATAAACCTGTAGACATAAAGACAATGGTGTAAATGACAACATTGATAACCACATAATATACCATAAATTCTGAATAATACATAAATAAATATAAATTCCAATATAGCCAATATTATAAACATTATGGAATAATATATTATGGAATTTAATCAACATTCAATACTATAAATATTGTAATATAATTTGTGTGAAACTGTTGCATTTCTGTGTTTAAAATGTGTATATTATACAACAATGTCAATGTTATACGTTAAACCAATCGCCCAAAACCACAAAAGGTGTTCTCAGTGTGTTGGCCCAAAGTGAAACCAGTGAGTGTAGTTTTAAGTAGTAACGCTGAGCATAGTAATCCATTATCAATGTAAAGCGATTAACTACATTACCCATCCAGCACCGCAAACAGGAAGTAACTCGTGTGACAGTGAAACACTCCAAATCCAAACATTCACTTAAAATATAACCACGGATACTATAAAGCCGACAACGTTAAACCTCAGGCCGCAACCGAGGTTTTATCAGCGCGACCAAAGTAACGGTTATCAGGCATACAAGACGCGCACATACAGCGGCAGTACAGTGGTAGCACAAACAAACTTAAACCCGCAGCTCAATGGATAGAAACAGCAGCTTACCGGTGGCGCATCTCTCCTGACGAGACAACATGCCAAAACTAGTACTCACTCCTGCTTATAGCCCGTACTCATTCATTACTGGATTCTAACACACCGGTTTGGGATATTTTACTGGTCCACGTTTCAACTCTTGACTGGCCCGTCCTTCAATCAGGAAAGTGAATCAATCATTCATTCATTCAATTATTGCTGCTGAACACCCGTGACGTAGTGAACGCTACACCTCCCACTTGACCGACTAATCATGTGATTCAAGGCGGTCACAGACAAAATGTTACATTACACAACAATTTTTTTTATTTTTATTTTTATTTTTTTTCATAAAGCATAGAACGCCATTGTCACTGTTCAGACACCTCCACTGACAGATGCGTGGTATTCTCTCAGGTTTGGTCATACGGGGTATGTACTCTTCATTCTTCGTGAATGGTGCAAGTGGTAGCGAGGGCAGCATAGAGGTTTAGGAGTCACTGGTCTTCCACAGGGATGAGGACTACCAGTCTCCTCACGTCTCTCCGTAGGATGACTGACGTCAGCTGCTGAGAGTTTCTCTTAAGTTGCCCAACTATTAGGGAGGCAGGGGGGCCTGCACACGTCTTAACGTCTGCATCTCTCACGTCCTTTCTTGTCAGGGTACACGGCCTGGATCCGTCCGAGCCAGAATTGCCCTCGCAGTGCGTTTTGATCAGCAATCCAAACAATGTCACCGATTGCTACATTCCTTTGGGTCCGGTACCACTTTGGCCGAACGAATAAGTTAGGTCCGGCAAGTTCACTCCACTTCTTCCAGAACATATCCACACCAATCTGGAGGGATCTGAGACGGCGCCAGGGATAGGTACACAAGTCAATTCCTCTTGTATCTCCTTCTTGCCTGGTCCTCCCGAGAAGCAGAGTATTGGGGGTCAAATACTCTATAGAGTCTTCTTGTTCTTGTGCCCTGGCATCATTGGTGAGGTTAGCTGCCTGGTAGAAGAGGGTTTGGAGTTCACCTTAGGTGAGTGAGCTTGTTGTCCCTCCAAGGCTAGTGAGAGCCCTTTTTATGAGCTTAACTGCAGCTTCCGCAGCCCCATTGCGATGAGGTGCGTCAGCCGGATGAAAGTTCCATGCCCACACTGTCCCATTCTTGGTGGCTTTGTCCTCTACGGATGCTTCCCATGTGGTAGCCAAGTACCCATGCAAGTCTTGTAGGGCAGGTTTAGCTCCAATGAAATTGGTTCCCCTATCTGACCACAATTTTCTGGGATGGCCTCTCAATACTACAAAGCGAAAAGTAAGTTTGGAGAAAGCTTTCGGATGATTGGTCGTCAACGAGGTCCACATGAACTGCCCTTGATGCCATGCAACAGAATACTATGCCCCAGACTTTCTTTCCTGTTCTTTTCTTGACAGCATCCTTGATTTCAAAAGGGCCAAAGAGGTCAAGTGTGGTATACTCAAATGGGTTAGCACGCTGTGAGCGTTCTTGCGGCAGATCACTCATCATCTGCTGGCATATCTTCCCTTTCAGTTTGCGACATGTAATACAGTCGTTCGCAACTTTCTTTACTATCCTCCGACCTTGCACAATCCATGCTTTCCTCCTGGTGCGCAGAAGTGTGGCAGCAACACCTTCATGGTTCTCATTATGAGCTTCTCTTGACAGTAGTGTTGCGAGCCATGAACGAAATGGAATTAAAGGAACAGCTTTTCCATCTTCTTTCCAGCACTGGATTCGTCCTCCACAGAGAAGGATTCCTGTGGTCTCATCCTTGTGGACCACCAAGCGGTTCAGTGTTGAGTCCAGGAACTGACTGCCATCTTGGGCTGCGAGGACCAGATCTCGGAAGGCTTGCGCTCTCTCCTCAGTAGACAGGTTTGCCTCCCACTTTGAGTCTGGTGCCTGCCGTTTTCTCAGCCAGGTTTCTGCAGCCCGTCGAGTCCAGGCTATGGAACCACACAGCTTGGACAGAGAACTGAAATGTTGAGGTTCCACAAGGCGTACCAGTCCAATTGCCCAGGGCCTTCTCTGTCTGTCTGCTGCCGATGTAGCACCCAGGACAGCTGGTGATGTCGGTCTACCTTTAACTCTTTTATGCCTGAGGTTCGCCTTGATGTCAGGCCCGTTGAGGCTAGTTTTAGGATTCGCTTCCATCTGAGAACGTGATCCCTGTTGGTGGGCCTATGGCTCCAGGCGGCGTGAGGCTTCTCTCAAACTTTACCTGGCCAAGTCTCACGAATTCTTCAAAGAGCGTTATTGCAGCTTCTCGAAGTTTTAGTGAGAGCGGGGCATCCCATGTGTCTTTAGATGGGTTGTCCTTGCCAGCTTCCTGGAATGATTCTCGTACCAACATCACTCCCTTCTGTTTGGCTGGTGAGGCAAGACCAACCGGGTCGTATAATGCAGTAATCTGGCTAAGAAGTATGCGTCGGGTAAGGGGATTTGGTGTTCCTTCCCTGACATCCTCCATGCTCAGATTAAATCCTGTCCTCATTTTCCCTCTTTTCTTAGAGAAGTTGATAGAAGCCAGCAACCGAAGCTTGTCAGTCTCAGGTTCATAGCCGACCCTAAGTGCTTTGTTCGCCCCATCATGCATTTGGTTGGGCAGTACCAGGGTCCTGGGTACAGTTGCTTCAGCAGGGGCTCCACTCCTCCCACTTTGGCGTGATAGAACCCACGGTTTGAGGAAGAAGCCTCCCACTTCCAAAATCTCCTCCACCCCTTTGGTGATCCTTTCCAGTGTCTTGAGGTCATCGTGTGAGGTCAGGATATCATCCACATAGCTGTCCTCAGTCAAAGCTCACCGTTCTTCAATCATATCAGCAAACTGAGGAAGGTTGGCCGTCTCCTTCATTGCAACTTGGGCAATACAGCCTGCGGGTTTATCACCGATATTAACTCTGACGACTACAAAAACCTCAATGTTGTCCTCAGGGTTGTCTCTCCAGAGAAAGCGGTGGAGGTGAACTTCATCATCTTTCAGCCATACTGAGTTATACATCTTTTTTACATCACCCAGTGTGGCATGAAGTCCACTCCTGAACCTCAAAAGGACACCTCTGATGGGATTGAGTACATCGGGACCCTTGTGAAGGAGATCATTTAGACTTATGCCTCAGAACTCTTGGCTACTATTCCACACAATTCTCACTGGGGTTGAAGAGGAATGAGGGTTCGGTGCAACCAGATGGCTGATGTACCATTTAGGTCCTTCCCAGTTGTTAATTTCCTCCCTTGTGAGTTTTGCAGCAGCCCCTCTTGCAACCATTTCATGTATTTGTTCTTTGTATGCAGCCTTCCACACAGGTTCCTTCTCCAGATGCTTCTCAGTGTTTCTGAAGGTTGCCTCCCACAGCCTGCCGATTGTCTGGCAGTGTTGTGAGGTCTGTCTTCCAGGGATAAGCTGTGTCCCAGTGGGGAGAGTTGCTGTGTTTGTAGTACGTATGTTAGGCATTCTTTTATCTTTTCCAGGTCCCGCTCTTCCTTGAGGGTCATTTCTTTTCCTCCAGGGGGGCACATACCACACTTGCAGCCGCCACATTGAGGACTGCACACAGCTCCGATGCTGTCCCACCTGAACCACTCGAAGACCTCTTTGTTAGTGGTTGCGGTGCTCCGGACAAGCGCATTTCCTTCCTCTTCTTGAGGTATGATGGTTTCTTTATACGCCATCGAGGCTGATCTCATGGTCCTTGCAAGTTGAGTTTCAGAGTGGTATAATGCCAGATCGACTGTCGCAATAAGATCGGGATGGGTTCCCCCAAAAGTCTTCCACAGCGGGCCATCCCAGAGGACGAGGTCTCCCACAATTTTGATTGGCTGGGGAACAAGACAACCTTCCCGATGACTGATAAGGAGGTCAATTTTTGTGGGACGAACCAGTTCGTCTCTGGGTACATTGGGGAAGAACTTCTGCAGTCGCTTGGCAGTGACTGGTTGAGTCACCTCCGCAATGTCTTCCAGGCCATAGCAGAGAATTCTATGCTCTGCCACTTCTCCCTTGGATGTCTTCACTTTCAACCGTAGGGAATATCTTTTGGTAAGGACAGTCTTCTTCATCCCCCCCAACTCCATGGACTATAAGCCTGATATTCTCACCGCACAGTCCAAGGCGATCGGCTGTTTCATTGGTGATATAATTGGTGTCAGATGCGAGGTTGATTAGTGAGCCAATAAGGCAACCCGACTTTGTTACTTCCATCAGCATCATCACCACTGGATGTTCTTGCAGTCCATCTCCAGCCTTGGCACATACAGTTGATTGATATTTTGTTTGAGAACACATTCTTGTATTTCTCTCTTTGTTCTGGAGTAAGCTCTGCCAGAAACTCTTCTTGCTTGTTGGTTAGGCCAAGTTTCTTTCCTCCAAATTTGATGGTGCTCTGCTCCTCACTGCTGCTGTCCTTCTTTGGAATCGGTGGCTTAGGACACAGAAGGTAATTGTGGTCCGACACCCCTCCTTTCCGACAGTCTACTTTTGGGCTGAGGTATCTAGGTGTGCATTCTTTTCCCATCCTTAGGGTGGGACCGCAAACACTTGGAGCACAACCCTAGTTTCTTCACATGGGCCCTTTTTCTTAAAAGATCTTCCTCCCTGAAGACCTTGCATGCAAATAGCTTGCCAGCATGAGTCATCTTCACAGACAGTACAGCTGGGATAGTCGTCCTTCTGACCTGCTGTGGATTTAGTGAAAGCCTTCCTCCCTCTCTTATCTGGGTAGTCTGCAGCACCCATTTCTGCAGGGCTTGGCTCCAACTGGTCCAACTCCTCAAGAATCTCCTCCTGCTTCAAGAATCCTAGGAGGCAATCAAAATGATTCAGTGGAGAGAACCTGTTTGTCGGATCGGTTTTGTGCATAATCCACTCCTTCTTGAGTGAACTGGGAAGCTTGCTTTCAAGAGATTGAGCAACAACACGGTTCTTCACGGCGTTCTCTTCACCAAGAATCTGGAGGTTGCACAGTGCCCTTTCCACAGCCTGGATCAATTCAGTGGTTCTTCTTGGATTGTTTCCTTTGACGGGGGGAAAAGACTGGACATCGTTGGTGATCATTAGGACTATTCTCGCTCCGTTCCCGTATTTGCTGTTCAGCAGCCTGAACATGTCGGCGGATCCACAGCTAGACAGGACGAGATCCTTCTTGACCTTTTCGTGGAGACTATTTAATAAGTGCACCTTTTTTATACATTCCACCCCTTGTGGGTTACCCAATTCTTGTAGGTCCTCCCACTCAGTCTTCCAGCGATAATAGTCTCTCATGTCACCAGAGAAAGTGGGTAGCCATGCTTTTTCAAGGCTGATTTGAGGCTTGAGATTAGAGTTTCATTTGGTCCTTTCCAGGCTGCTTTACTGTAAGAGGGGCCGGGTGTTCATGTTCAATGCCCCCGTGTACCTTTTGGGCTTTGGCTTGAGATCGGAAGACATGTCAGGGAGAGAGAGGAAAGAAGCATCTTGCATCGGATCCCAGCCGAGCTGCTATCATCTTCCAGGTTTCTTTCTCTACCCTTTACTTGGTCTGCTTCGTCCTCCTCCAGTTTGTCAGACAACGCCAGCACCCTCTTCTTTAGTGTCTTGTGGCATGTCCTGAGATCCTCCAAGTCTGGCATTTTTCCTCCCTTTGTGTTGACTAGAGAGTTGTCACACCCAATGTGTATTCACGCGCCTTTATCCTTGATCAACGGGCAGTTTAATTAATGATAAACCTGGGGTCAGTCACCAAATTGAGAAGCCAGCTGATCCTGGGTTGATTGAACTTCCTTAATGAAGCAGTCCGTGGCTGTTTTTTAATGCACTCACTCCAAGAGCAGTGGGCCTCGGTTTATAACTGTTCGGATCTTTCAGAATCTCCCCACCGAACAGGGCATCAAGAGAGGACACATTATAACTCGTTGTGGCTTTTTTATTTACTTTGATTAATTTTCCACATACAGTTGATTGATCCACACATAACAGGTTATAAACCTGTAGACATAAAGACAATGGTGTAAATGACAACATTGATAACCACATAATATACCATAAATTCTGAATAATACATAAATATTTAAATACATATAAACTTTGTGTGAAACTGTTGCATTTCTGTGTTTAAAATGTGTATGCTTTTAGTCATTAAGTTTAAACACTCACGAAATATACAACAATGTCAATGTTATACGTTAAACCAATCGCCCAAAACCACAAAAGGTGTTCTCAGTGTGTTGGCCCAAAGTGAAACCAGTGAGTGTAGTTTTAAGTAGTAACGCTGAGCATAGTAATCCATTATCAATGTAAAGCAATTAACTACATTACCCATCCGGCACCGCAAACAGGAAGTAACTAGTGTGACAGTGAAACGCTCCAAATCCAAACATTCACTTAAAATATAACTACGGATACTATAAAGCCGACAACGTTAAACCTCAGGCCGCAACCGAGGTTTTATCAGCGCAACCAAAGTAACGGTTATCAGGCATACAAGTCGCGCACATACAGTGGCAGTACAGCGGTAGCACAAACAAACTTAAACCTGCAGCTCAATGGATAGAAACAGCATCTCTCCTGATGAGACAACATGCCAAAACTAGTACTCGCTCCTGCTTATAGCCCGTACTCATTCATTACTGGAGTCTAACACACTGGTTTGGGATTTTTTACTGGACCACGTTTCAACTCTTGACTGGCCCGTACTTCAATCAGGAAAGTGAATCAATCATTCATTCATTCAATTATTGCTGCTGAACACCCGTGACGTAGTGAACGCGACACTCACTAACATCTCTTTGTTCATTTTTGAAGAAGTACAGAAACCTTCGTAACTTTTGTATGTATGGTGACTAAATTCAGCCCAATCAGCCTGATGGGGCACGCGAGGAATAAAGGCAGCCTGTGCCAACAGTTAGAGAGAGAGAGAGAGAGAATTACAGGCAGCTGCCCTGTGTGAGGTTATGATTGTCTGTTTTTGGTTAAGTTGATCATTAAAATATTATTTATATTGTTAAGCCGGTCCTCCTCATTTCCATTTAACCCCCTTACACCGGATTTTCAAGACAGTTACTCCTGAAAGATGGTGCAGTTCACACTTTGTTGGGACAATCTGGCGCTTCAGGATCACAACCTTTATGTATGCTTGACTCTTTGTGGATTTATCTGCTACAGAGTGTTCAAATGTGGAGTTTTCTGTTGTTCTGTTCACCCGGTGCACAGCTGTAGGCCTCTGCTAACCTGCTTGCTAATGTTATTGTGTTGAAATAGTTTTGCTAATCACCTGCAGGCCCACTTTTACCTACAGTTGTGTAGAATTATACAGATTGTTTGGCATTCTTTAAAGAGACAAGAGCTAAACCTGAGTGTTTCAGAAGTGGATGAAACTAGGTGTTCCAGCAATGTACAGTATAAGAAAAATAAAGTTTTTTTTTTTTTTTTTTACACATTAAAGCATGTAAACCTATTCTAGTAGACCCCCAAAATAAAATCATTAACCTGTAAATTAGCATAATATGGGCTAAAAAAACTTTTTTTACATTTGACTAGATATTATGTTGCTATTCTATTGCCTATACCCGTTTAATCTGCCAACAATTGTGACATCTGAAAGTTGCACACCTTTGCTAAAACATAAATGCAAAATCTTAAAATAACAGAGAGCAGGCATGAAGACACACTTTTGTGAGGTGGCATCCCTGCACCTGCCTGGTGGAATTTGTGGTATTTAATGGCTGTCTACCCTGACTTGCATTGAACATACACTGCTCACATGGAATATGATTGGGAGGCATCAATTTTGTTTAAGTAGAATAACAAGCTGCAAAACACATTTATCTGTAAATGAAAGGTAGAAAGTTTAGATGGGTGTTCAACATTAGTGTGAAATGTGTCAGCACATAGCTTCCTCCAACATTAATAGATGCTGTCATAATCCAGCCATGTGTACTTTCCTTAACTCTGTCAGACAGGTTAGTATATTATAATGACCCGGAAATGGTAAATTTATAATACATTTTAGGAAATTGCACTGCATTTACACTGTTTTAGCATTGCTCTCTTCAGTCACTACAAGATTTCGCGGCAACACTTTTTCCTTATTATTGTTACTCAAAATGATTTAATTTGCTGCAGCTTTGCTAAAAAAATTGCGATGTCATTTGCAGTTGTCACATCTTCTTCCGCTATTCCCCCTCTGTGCCAGCAGAGGAAACCCTCACCCTAATTCTGAACTCTCCACACACCTGCTATTCATTACTCATTAAGATCACTATAAATAGTCCTAGACTCGCACTCTCCCTTTGCAAAGTCTTGTCTCATCACTAAACATTTCTGAGTGTTATTTACCTTCCTGATCTGTATATCCTGTGTATTACCTTGCTACCCGTTTTCTGTTTATTCTCTGTGTCTCATGTTTTGGGTTTGTTTGCCTGGTTGGACTGATTACTGTGTATTGGACCTTCTACCTGTTAACGACCCTGATCTGCTTGCTGCATAAAAAATACTGCTCATGGATCTTAATGAGTCTGATAAGTCTCCCTCATTAAAGAAGACTTTGCCACCAACAGATCCAGCATAGGCGGCAGTGCAGACCACACTGGCTACACAAGCCGCCATGTTCGGTGAGCATTACCAACAGCTCACCTGGCTGTCTACCACTATGGAAGAAGTGCTTTGCCATCTCTGCCAACCAAATGCAGCACAAGCTCCTGTGATTCCCAGTCCTCCAGTTTCTGCTTCCAACCCTCACGCAGCACTCACTTCCGCCCATTTTTATCCTTGCATTGTGTTACCAGAGTAGTTTGATGGCACCCCGGGTTTCTGCAATGGATTAATGCTCCAGTGTTCACTCTACTTTATGAAGCTGGCTCACACTTTTCCTTCCAAACAAGCCAAGGTAGCCTTTGTCATAAAAATGTTGTGTGGAAGTGCACTGGAATGGGCTACCACTGTGTAGAATACCAACCCTGCATCTGAGGAATGAGTAGGAAGCTGGCCTTCTCTCAGTATCACATGGAACTTCCACTGCTGATTATGCTTTAAATTTTGCACGCTGGCCACAGCTAACTCTTGAACAGTACATCCAATTGCATCCATTCTTATTGACAATTTGATAAACTCTTGCTCACCACTGGCATCAGCTCAATTCACTCCTTCCGAGACGCTCCCTGCTTCCTCTACTGAACCCATGCTCGTCTGCCGAATGTACTTCACACCTATGGAACATCAATGCCGACGCCACCTGGGTCTATGCATTTACTTTGGTGAATTTGGTCTTCTAGTATCCAAATGCCCTTGTTGTTCAGGAGCTTCTACCTCCAAACGTCCTCTGGTGAGTCCCATTAACTGTCATCTCTCATTACTGGTGACAATAAGCTTGGATTTCCCCGGTTGGTCATTAATAATACCCTATAATATCTTTGAGAGAGGGAGATATAATTCAATGGAGTCCTTCTTGTTACGCCACATACCTGAGAACTCCTAGCCCTGTATGCTGTCTCTCTACAAACCTGCACAGAGAGCATGAAGACCTCCCTGCCAATGTTCCTGTAGTTATGTTTTCAGCAAGACGAAAGCCACTGAATTACCTCCACATTACCTCAATATTGCACCATTGGTCTTCTCCCTCTCCGGGAACCAGCACCTTATCGTGGTGGAGAGGTTTGTGTGCCCTTATGATCCTGAGGGCTGTGTTGTCTGGAGCCATGTGTTCCTGGTAGGGTCTCCCAAAGCAAAGTGGTCTCAGGTGAGGGGCCAGACTAAGAATGGTTCACAAAGACTCTATGAAAAAAACGGAAAGAGGAGGAGTTACCCTGCCCGGAGGAAACCCGGGGCCCCCGTCTGGAGCCAGGCCCAGATGGAGGGCTCGTCGGCGAACGCCTGGTGGCCCGGCGGGGCACAGCCCGAAGCGACGTGAAACCCCCCTCTACATCCCTTGGGCCCACCACCCATTGGAGAAACCGCAGGAGTCGGGTGCGCTGTCATATGGGTGGCAGTGAAGGCCGTGGGCCTCAATGGACCAGACCCGGGCAGCAAAGGCTATCTCTGGGGACGTCGAATGTCACCTCACTGGGAGGGGAAGGAGCCGGAACTGGTGAGGGAGGTGGAGCATTACCAGTTGGATCTGGTGGGGCTTACATCGACACACTGTTTTGGCTCTGGATCAGGACTCCTGGATAGGGGATGGACTCTATTCTTCTCTGGAGTTTCCCAGGGTGTGAGGCGACGGGCAGGTGTGGGGATACTTACGAGCCCCCGGCTGAGTGCCACTACGTTGGAGTTTACCCCAGTGGATGAGAGGGTTGCCTCCCTGCGCCTACGGGTTGTGGGGGGGGGAAACTCTGACTGTTGTCTGTCTATATGCACCGAACATTAGTTCAGAGTATTCAGCCTTCTTGGAGACCCTGAATGGAGTCCTGAATAGGGCCCCAGTAGGGGACTCCATAGTGATGCTAGGTCACTTCAACGCACACGTGGGAAATGACAGGGACACCTGGAAAGGCGTGATTGGGAGGAACGGCCTCCCAGATCTGAACTGAAGTGGATGTTTGTTATTAGACTTCTGTGCTAGTCATGGATTATCTATAACAAACACCATGTTCGAACATAAGGATGCTCATAAGTGTATGTGGTACCAGAGCACCCTAGGCCGAAGGTCAATGATCGATTTTGTAATCGTGTCGTCGGATCTGAGGCCATATGTTTTGGACACTGGTGAAGAGAGGGGCAGAGCTGTCAACTGATCACCATCTGGTGGTGAGTTGGGTCAGGGGGTGGGGAAAGACTCTGGACAGACCTGGGAAGCCCAAGCGAGTAGTGCGGGTGAACTGGGAACATTTGGAGGAGGTCCCTGTCCACGAGATCTTCAACTCACACCTCCGGCGGAGGTTGGGGACATTGCCCACTCCGGTTCAATGTTCAAAGCTTCCATTGCCGAAGCCGCGGTTGAGAGCTGCGGCCTCAAGGTTTTAGGTGCCGCAAGGGTTGGTAACCCTCGAACACCGTGGTGGACACTGGTGGTCAGGGAAGCCATCCGACTGAAGAAAGAGGCCTTCCGGGATTTGTTGTCCCGGAGGTCTCCGGAGGCAGTTGAAAGGTACCGACAGGCCCGAAGTGCTGCGGCCTCGGCCGTGAGGGAGGCAAAGCAGTGGGTGTGGGAAAAGTTCGGAGAAGCCATGGAGAAGGACTTTCAGTCCGCACCAAAGTGCTTCTGGAAAACCGTCCGCCACCATAGGAGGGGGAAACGAGGAACCATCCAAACTGTATACAGCAAAGATGGGACGCTGTTGACCTCAACCGAGGAGGTTATTGGGCAGTGGAAGGAACACATTGAAGAACTCCTAAATCCCAACACGCCCTCTATGCTAGAGGCAGAGCCGGTGGATGATGGGGAATCAGATTATATTTCCCTGGGGGAGGTCACGGAGGTAGTCAAACAACTCCGCAGTGGCAAAGCCCCAGGAATTGATGAGATCCGACCAGAAATGCTGAAAGCTTTGGATGTGGAGGGGGTGTCATGGATGACACGCCTCTTCCACATTGCGTGGAAATCTGGGACAGTGCCTAAGGAATGGCAGAACGGGGTGGTGGTTCCCCTCTTCAAAAAGGGGGATTAGAGAGTGTGTGCAAACTACAGGGGTATCACACTTCTCAGCCTCCCTGGTAAAGTTTACTCCAAGGTGCTGGAGAGGAGGGTTCGGCCGATTCTCGAACCTCGGATTGAAGAGGAACAATGCGGTTTTCGTCCTGGCCGTGGAACGACGGACCAGATCTTTACTCTCGCAAGGATCCTGGAGGGGGCCTGGGAGTATGCCCATCCGGTCTACATGTGTTTTGTGGATCTGGAGAAGGCGTATGACTGGGTCCCCCGGGAGAGACTGTGGGAGGTGCTGCGGGAGTACAGGGGTGGGGGGGGTCCCTTCTTAGGGCGATCCAATCCCTGTACGTCCAAAGCGAGAGCTGTGTCCGGGTCCTCGGCACAAAGTCAAGTTCATTCCATGTGGGGTTTGGTCTCCGCCAAGGCTGTGCTTTGTCACCAATCCTGTTTGTGATATTAATGGACAGGATATAGAGGCGTAGTCAGGGTGGGGAAGGTGTGCAGTTCGGTGGGCTGGGGATCTCATCACTGCTTTTTGCAGATGATGTTGTCTTCATGTCATCATTGGTCCGTGACCTTCAGCTTTCACTGGATCACTTGGCAGTCGAGTGTGAAGCAGCTGGGATGAGGATTAGCACCTCTAAATCTGACGCCATGGTTCTCAGCAGGAAACCGATGGAGTGCTTACTCCAGGTAGGGAAGGAGGTATTGCCCCAAGTGAAGGAGTTCAAGTACCTCGGGGTCTTGTTCACGAGTGAGGGGACAATGAAGCAGGAGGTTGGCCGGAGAATCAGGGCAGCGGGGGCGGTATTGCACTCGCTCTATCACACCGTTGTCACGAAAAGAGAGCTGAGCCGAAAGGCAAAGCTGTTGATCTACCGGTCAATTTTTGTTCCTACCCTCACCTATGGTCATGAAGGCTGGGTCATGACCGAAAGAACTAGGTCATGAGTACAAGCGGCCGAAATGGGCTTCCTCAGAAGGGTGGCGGGCTTCTCCCTTAGAGATAGGGTGAGGAGCTCAGTCATCCGTGAGGAGCTCTGAGTAGAGCCGCTAATCCTTTGTGTTGAAAGGAGTCAGTTGAGGTGGTTTGGGCATCTGGTAAGGATGCCGCCTTCCTAGGGAGGTGTTTCAGGCACGTCCAGCTGGGAGGAGGCCTCGGGGAAGACCCAGGATTAGGTGGAGAGATTACATCTCCACACTGGCCTGGGAACACCTCAGGGTCCCCCAGTCAGAGCTGGCTAATGTGGCTCGGGATAGGGAAGTTTGAGGCCCCCTGCTGGAGCAGCTGCCCCCACGACCCGACTTCAGATAAGCGGTTGAAGATGGATGGATGGATGGATGGATGATCTTCTCCCTGGAACACATCCTCTTGAAAGCCGTGTATGTCCTTTGTCTCTTCCAGAAACCAAGGCCATGGAGAAGTATGTGGAGTAGGCTCTGCGTCTTTGCTTCATCCAACCTTCTACCTCTTCTGCAGCTGTGAGATTTGTCTTCGTTGAAAAGAGGGATGGCAGTCTGCACCCTTGTATTGATTACTGTAAGCTCAATGACATCGCAGTAAAATTCACAGTAAAATTGCCATTGGTACCCGCAGCTCTTGAAAAGATTAGAGTGGCCAAAGTGTTCAAGTGCCTATAACTTAACTAGCATCCATGAGGGTGATGAGTGGAAGACAGCGTTCGTAACCAGCATGGGAGACTATGAATATCAGGTCATGCCCTTCGAGCTTTCGAACTCACTTTCTGTGTTCCAATCGTTCATGAATTAGATATTAAAAGGCATCATTAACAAATTTGCTGTCCATGAAGGTGGCTTTCGAGGAATGGAGACATTGGCTAGAGGGAGCAAATCATCCATTTGTGGTTCTAACTGATCATAAAAATCTCAAATATATCCAGAGCGCCAAACGACTCGATCCACGTCAAGCCAGTTGGGCATTGTTCTTCTCCAGATTTAAATTCTCTGTTTCTTATTGCCCTGGCTCCAAGAATGTCAAATCAGATGCTCTTTTCCCGTATATACTCCGATTCTGTTCACTCTGAGACACCTACTTCCATTCTAAACCCATCTGTCATCATAGCTTCCGTTCACTGTAACATCATGGAAGAGATAACAAAGGCTCACCGTACTGAACCATCTCCTCCTCAGTGTCCTGATAATCGTACCTATGTGTCGTCTGCCCTTCGATCCCATGTCATTCAGTGGGTTCACACTTCTCTAAGCTCAGGATGCCCGGGAGAGAATTGCACAACTCAATTGGTTCTAAATTGTTTCTGGTGGCACAAGTTAAATGCAGAGGTATCTACTTTTGTCCACAACTGCGCAGCATGTGGTCAGATGAAGTCCTCAAAACAACTACCTGTGGGTCTACTTCAACCACTACTCATTCCTCACTGACCATGGTCACATCTTGTAGTCGACTTTAATCAACCTCCCACCATCGCAAGGTAATACTACCATCTTGGTTCTTATTTGCTGTTTTTCTAAAGCCTGTAGACTCATTCCTGTCAGTAAGCTCCCGTCTGCTCTGGAAACTGCTGAAACCTTGTTCAATCATGTGTTTCATCTCTTTGGCTTGCCTGAAGACATCGCATCTGACCTGGGCCCTCAATTCATCTGGAAGGCATTCTGCGAGAGACTGGACATCAGTGTGAGTCTTGCGTCAGATTATCATCCTCAATCCAACAGTCAAGTTGAACATTTCAATCAGGAAATCAGCTGATTTATACTTACATACTTCCATCAAAACCAATCTGATTGGAGCCAGTCTCTTCCCTGAGCTGATTACACACAAAACTAATTTCATAAACCGTCCACTGGCATGACCCCTTTTGAATGTGTGCTGGCGTTTCAACCTCCGTTCTTTCCATGGTCTGGAGACCCCACCAACCTCCCTGCTGTCTATCAATAACTTCAGAGAAGCAATCAACTCTGGGACCCTGCCCCATGTACATCTGCAGTGAGGCATTTTTCAACAAAGATTAAGGCTGACCGGCATCATCGTCCCTTCGCTTCGCCTGGGGCAAAGAGTCTGGCTTTCCACCTGAAATCTCCAGCTCTGTCTACCCTGCAAGAATCTCAGTCCCAGGTATGTCGGCCCATTTAAGATCATCAAATGTATTAACCCTGTCACATATAAGTTACAACTTCCTACTAACTACCGCATATCTCCATCATTCCATATATCTCTGCTGAAACCTGTGGGCAGTTCTGGTCAACCTCCGATGGATGAGCCGGTTCCTCCTCCCCCACTTGAGATTGATGGCCAGATCACCTATAGCATCCGATCCCTTCTGGACACCCAAAGTCGGGCCGGCAAATGTTCTACCAGGTCAAATGGGAGGGATACGGATCGGAGGAGCATTCTTGGGTGGCAGCCGATGACATCCTGTACCCCAACCTCATCACTGAGTTCCACGCCGGTTATCCAAATCACCCTCATCCTAGACCTCGAGGTTAACCACAGAAAGCGACAATTACCCCTCGTCGAGGGGGCCCTGAGGGGGGGTGTCAATGTCATATCTGCTTCTGTCCTTCCCCCTCTCTCGAATTCTGAACTCTCCACACACCTGCTAGCCATTACATATTGAGATCATTAGTCCAGGACTCACACTCTACCTTTGTGAAGCCTTGTCTCGTCACGAACATTACCTGTATCTGTATATCCTGTGTATTACCTTGCTGCCTGTTTCCTGTTTATTCTCTGTGTTTCACATTTTGGATTTGTTTGCCTGGTTGGACTGATTACTGTGTACTGGACCTTCTGTCTGTTATTACCCCGATCTGCTTGCTGCATAATAAATACTGCACATGAATCTTAATGAGCCTGATGAGTCTCCCTCATTACAGAAAGAGTGTTTTATTTTGCAGTGAAAACTCATAAATAATCATAGTAGGCAATACTTCTGTAATTTGTGAAGACAGGAAACAAGATGGGGAAAAGTAGGACAAAATGGGGAATCAAACCCAGGTCCTTCCGCATTAAAAAAAAAGAACAAAAAACATTTTGCATTGTCTTTACACACTACACAATTGCACTCTCCCTAATTAGACTGTCCGGGAATGGCATACATATAGCTGCATAGAACTGCATATTTAGTCACCTGGGATAGGAGATAGGATAGGATATTTTAACACGCCAACTTTAGGTTTTCATTTACTAGGTATAAATAAGACTGTATCTGTTATGAGCTGTTTCATAGATGCCTTTGATTTCATTTGAAAACCCCCATGTAATATAGGGTTGAGGAGACTGGCAATATATTCTAAATGAATTCTCATAACAGCCTTCCTAAAGTTCTCTCTCTCACGCTGAATCCAGATGTTATTACCTGGCTGACCACCTTTTACAAGATTCTTCATCAAAATACTCTGACAGGCCAGCCCTCCACCTGCTCTCTGCCATGCTATTTCTCTATTTATGCACTCATACTCTAATTGCATTTTAGATCTCAATATCCAGTCAAGGACAATTACATGTACCATTTGCATAACTAACTGCCCTTTGATCAGAGAAAATTAGAGTTGCCTTATATAGTTGCCAATGCTGACCACTGACTGTCTGAGTTATGAGTCTTTTAAAGAGTCTTTGAAATGTCTGTAATTTCAGGCAAATTATCAGTCTCTTTGCATTAGGTTATCCTTTTGTGAAACATGGTCAAAAGGGTAAAATGGTTAATTGAGCTAAAGGGTTTAACATTTGTGAAGGGACAATGCATTATATTTTCATTGTGCAAATCTAATTGGTGTGGACAAAGACAAAAAGAAGCTGTTAACATATGTAGATACAAGCGTCTCTATTTCTGTCTTATAATTTGCTGATAACAGCTGGTCCTTTGGTTTTGGTTCTGCAAAGAGAGAGACACAGACTTGCTGGAAATTAAAATTCTATGGGATAGAGTGTGTGTGAGTTTGTGTGACTGGATGTGTGCTACTAAGAGACCAGTATAGAGAAAGATAGAGTCTGCCTTCCTGTAAAGTGAGATAAACAAACAGTAGGTGACAAATTCATAACTGCTTTGTGCAACCACAATTCTGAGTGATCCAGAGGTTGGCCTCAAATAAGGTGACATGTGTGACAGGGATGTCATCTCCTTGAACTTGCCATGCTGCCGCAAAAGAGAAGGCTTCTGATAAAAAGCCTCATGTAAAGTCAGACGGAAAATGATGTGTTGTCATCTGTTTTCACAAACACTAAGGAATTTGAGGAAGGTATTTAGTTGTTTTAAAACAATTATACATCTTAAATAGGTTATTAGTGGCATCATAAACGGACGCATCCGTGCCAGCTCTATTTTCTACATAGTATGACAGATTTATTTTCAAGTGCAATAATTAATGGATTCTCTTTTAATTATCAATTAAACATGAAATTAAATTTATATTTTGGGGCAATGTTTTGATACGTTTTGGCGATCTATCACTAAGAATAGCACTCTACAATACAAGATGTTTATGAACTGAATATCTGTGGGTCTGATATGTTAAAATCAGTAAAATCTCAGCTGCACTATAAAACATGCTGGGTTAAAAAACAACACAATTTGCAACCCTGCACAGGTTTAATATTGCATCAACCTTGCAATGGGTTCAATTAACCCAGTGTTTGGGTTGCAGAGACTAACCCAGCATGCTGGTTTGCACAGAACCCAGCTTACTGGGTTGCATCAACTCAGTGTTGGGTTACAATTATGCAACAAGTTGGGTTACAGAAACCAATCCAGTAATGGTTTATTCAGTCAACACTAATGTTGGGTCATTTTAACCCAGTGTTTGGGTGACAGAAACCAACCCAGTACTTGGTTGTTTATTTAACCCTAATGTGGGGTCATTTTAACCATGTACTCGGGTTACAGAAACCAACCCAGTTCTGGGTTATTCAGTCAACCCTAATGCTGGGTCATTTTAACCCAGTGTTTGGGTTAAAGGAAGCAACCCAGTTCTGGGTTATTCAGTCAACCCTAATGATGGGTCATTTTAACCCCCTGTTTTGTGACAGAAACCAACCCAGTACTGGGTTATTCAGTCAACCTTCAAATTGGATCATTTAAACTCTTTGTTGGGTTACAATTGCCCAACCATTTAGTTACTTTTAATGTTAGTATTTGAAGCTAACGGGGAAGCACAGTTCCATGGGGATGCACTAGCTGTGTATACACACACAGAAACACCAGTGAACTGGTTTTATGCCATTTGAAATTTATGTAATAATTGTAATTATATTACACTTGACAATGAACTTTCATCATTTTAAAATATTTAACATAATGAACATTGAACAAAAATAAGTCATGTAAACAGAAAAATGCATCTTAAATACCTAAATTAAATTACATAAAGTAAATTAGAGTACACGCTCAGAATAAATGTCCATGCAGCACACGCACAGCATTTGGTACTGTTTGCCCAACTGGCATTTTGTATACAACATTGAAGAAATTGCCAACACAATGAACACTGATCGGATACAATACATCAAAACAATAAATTATTTGAAGCATATGTCAACTGATTCTTCCATCGATGTCTGTTGGAGTGCTGTCCCATTTAGAATGATGAATGTTTGTGACACCCCTTGAATCCCAAGCAAAAAGATGTGGGGAAGACATGACCCACTTTGGTGGATATAGTCCACCATATTGGTGCCAACCTATTAAAATAAAATACAAAAGGGAACGAGATGTTGTGTCTATGTAGTAACACCTATGTAGGGAGCCCCAAACACCTCCAATCTTTGAGAAAAGGCCAATGAGAATTGACGAGTGGAATTTGCACTCCCCCAGACGGAGCTAGAGTCATGGGAGCAGGCAGCGCCAGCCGCTGCCTTTTCTCTCTGTGTTTTCTCTCTACAGAGTATTAGATTCGGCTGGGGCCATCTAATGCTATTATACACATCAGGGAAGGTGTTATTTTCCTTTCCTATTCTTTCAGGGGGAAAATACCTAGCAGAGACCACATCCTGCCTGAAGGGGAGGTAACATTTGGTAACATTTACCACCCACCGCGTCGTGGTGCACCACTATAGCAGCCACATACACCTTCAAGGTGGAGGGGGACAGCCACGACATGCCTGGACACTTACTGTAAGGGCTGAAGAAGTGTTAGCAGATTGGCGTGATAGCCACGCGATATGTGCTGCAGGTCTGTGTCCATCTCGTGACTCGAGTCTTAAGCCAGTGCTGGAGCAGTCTCATATGCATCAACCTGAGCGGCGCGGCCATCGCCAATGACTTCATGTGCCCCAGGAGCCAGTGGGACCGCCGTACTCTGCCTGAATGACTTCAGGCAGTTCAGCACTGACTGCGCACACTCACTAGTGAAGAGTGCTATCTCCTTCCCAAGAGAAGTGATGCTCTGAATTGGGGAGAGCTTTCTCTTTTCCCAGTTTGACCCGAAACCCTAAACGGCTGAGGTGCCTGAGCACCAGGTCACTGTGTGTACACAGCTAGACTCAGCCAGTCATCAAGGTAGTTGAGTATGCGGATGCCAACTTCCCTTAAGGGGGCAAGAGCTGACTCTCCGACCTTCGTGAAGACGTGAGGCGACAGGTACAAGCCAAATGGGAAGGACCTTGTACTGATTCTACCAGCCGTTGAAAGCAAACCGTAGGAAGGGTCTGTGACAAGGTGAAACCGAGACATGAAAGTACACATCCTTCAGGTCTACCGTCACAAACTAATCTTGATGGCGTACACATGCCAATATGCATTTCCGTGTCAGCATATTGAACGGGAGTCTGTACAGGGCCCATTTCAGAACTTGCAGGTTCAAGATTGGCCGCAACCCTCCGCCTTTAGAACCCTTTCCTCATCTCGGCTGGAGAGACAGGCTCTATCGCGCCCTATCACAGAAGATTGTGATATCCACACGCAGAGTGGTGGCGTTCTGGCCCCTCACCGAAGTGAAGCAGTTGCCGGCAAACCAGGGTGGGCACCCTGCGAACTGAATTGCTTAGCCAAATCGTATGGTCCTGGCCAGCCACCGCAATGGATTGGAAGCGCTAGCCATGTGTCCAAGCTCTGGGAGAGGGGCACTAAGGGGACAATCGTGTCTGACGTACCTGGAGGTAGGGGGGAGCAGGAAACGGCATGTCGAGGTGCTTTTCTTCTTCCCGAGGTGGCTACGCTGAGGGGAACCTCGAAGCACTTACCTCGCTCCATATACCTGGCGTCGGGGTGTCTGCGACGGGGGAGGACGGCTTTTGACTGTCCTCGCAGCTTGTGGCGTTCGTGGTGTCTAGGCCGCAGGTGCTTGGTGTCCAGTTACCATGATAACGGCGGTCATAAACACCGGCTGTGTGACGCAAGGAGTGAGGAAACCGCTCTTGAAAATGTGGGTACTTCAGCCGTTTGGTGTGTGGCAAACACAAAACAAAAGAGAACATAAGATTTACCTCCCGGCCCTCCAGAGGGGGATGAAGTGGTCTGGATACCAGCTCCGGGGTTCCGGCGGACGTCTCGCTCCTTGGGTCGTCCATCTCAAGGGCGGTTAGGAACATTTCTCGGCATCCTAGTGCAGGCCGTTAGGCGGGGTGCTTCCGCTTCCTGCAGCTGTGAGTGGCGCCCCGAACCTAGAAACCAATCATCTAGCTGCGAGAGCTCAGGGGAGGGTGGAGAGTTCCAGTCTAAAATGACACTCACGGCGGCCCGGGCAAGCATAGCGCTCAGCACTGCGTCAGCCTCAGACTGGACTCATCCTGCTGGCGGGCTCTGAAAGAGACGCTAAGCTGGCCGTGAGGTGAGCTGGTCTCATCTCGGAGCTTGATTGGGGCAAACGAGCGTGCTGGGGAATGGTAGGTCTGCGGGGGTTTACCCGGCAAGACCGCGGTCATTGAAATCCCCAAATCACCTCCAGCGCCAGCCGATCCAGCCTCGAACCCATAGGTAGAAGGCGCGGGGGGGTGGCTGGAGCGGCTTTCCTGCAGAAGAAGGAAAGCCAAAACCGCAACGTTGCCATGGTCATGGTCTCCCAATGAGACCCCGTGAAGCAGCGCCCTTGGCCATCGGAGGCAGACAGATAACAACCGCATACCCCACCGTATCTTTAAAGATTAAAAGATTTTTTAGATTTTCACATAAATGTGTTTTGCTCTAAAATAGAAAATGTACTCTTTTGTCAGGAATACTCTCTTAGCGCTGTCGAAGCGCCCAGGGGCATACATTGCACTGTTCATGCAAAAGGAGAGAAAGCCGCTGGAATGCGCCATATATCCAACAGCATACGCTTCTTTTTTAGAGGTGAATAGACATGCAGTAGGATTCAGCTCACTGACACACAACCGCTCGGCTCCAAAGAAAAAATCTGAATGAGTGGCTGCATTCCAACTCCTTTTATACCCGTATGTCCAGGGTAGTGGCATGCAAATTCTACTTGCCAATTCTCATTGGTCTTTTCTCAAAGATTGGAGATGTTTGGCTGAAGAAGCGAAAAAGGTCCGAAGCAAGAAGACCGGCAAAGACAAAATCTAGATTAAACATAGGTATGGCATACACAAGGTGAAATATTTGATGATGAAGAAAAGCCAGAGTAGTGATGCTGATGTTGTTTTTTTGTAGACAGGTAAGGAAAATGTTTAGACCACTCTCTAATATAGTATCAGAGGAATTTACATAAAACTCATTCAAGTTTCCCTCAAACGTTTTTAAAATTACATGTGTTGTCAACGTATGTTAGCAATGGACAATTTTCAAAGGCAAAGCAATTACATTAGAGTAGTAATAAATAACTTTAGAAATTAACTCAAACATTCTCCAGACGCAAATTATATTCCAGAGCTGGCGGGGGCAGCAGAGACGATCATGCTGATCCATGTAGATAGATGGCAGTACAGCGTCTAACACTTCTGTTGTATCGGTGCTTAATGTATGTGAAGAAGAGCAACACTAACGCTAGCTATACACCCCTTTAACTTTAATGGAGACATCATAAAAAGTGTGTTTAAATCAAAAATGGTTAATTTAAATATTTAGGTAAACTAAAATCTTAGGTAAAGTTAAATCACACACACAAACATTCTACATATAAATAAATACAATTAAATAAATAATACAATATCATTAATCACTTCTGATAGTAATATAAATTACATGACAAATCATCGTGAAGTACTTATAGGCAGCTCATAAATGACTATCTGGTCTCCTCAACACTTGGTTTAGATAAATTCTTTCCCATTTTATAGGCAGATGTGGCAGTAGGATTGGTAGAACTCTTAAAGCCATTTCTGACTTAGTATTTATGAGAGAGAAAGAGGGACAAGGAGAGAGAGAGAGAGAGAAAGAGGGACAAGGAGAGAGAGAGAGAGAGAGAGAGAGAGAATCCAGGTAGAAATGAGCAAGCACAGTGCAAAATAGAACAGTCTAAATTTACACACACCAAACAAACTTTCTCACCTACTAAATAAAGCATATTTAATTAATGGAATTTATCCATTATGGAATCTCGATATCAACACATCTGAATTATGATTTACTGGATCAGAGTATTCCCGCATCTATGTACCTGACAGCGACGATTGGATGGTCCTTTAATACTCAGGCAGTGACAAACATGCAGAGGGCGTTGGCTTTGCTGTTGAAAGTGTAATCAGCTGGGATGGTGTCCTGGGTAAATTCGACAAATTAATGACAATCTTCTATCATTTGCAGCCGGAAACAAATTGGTCATTGGGAACACCCTATTTCAACACTCGCTGAAACATCAGTTGCCATGGCGTGCACCAAATGGGAAAAATGCGTCAGTACTTGATTACTTTGTAATCAGCAGCAGCTTCCGAACCTCGTGTATGGATTTCAATCGATGAGAGGTGCCTACTGCAGCTCCGACCACCACCTCATTCACAAAATCCTCCACCTGTGGCTAAAACAGGTCTGCTGCAAACTAACTGAAGCCAAACGTCGTGAATGGTCAAAACTACAAACAACAGTTTCAACTGATTTCACCAACCGATTCGCAGCCCTTGACAAATTGGAAGATGTGAACTAAGAAGCAAAACAGTTTGCAGAAATAATCAATGATTGCACCAAGCAAGTATGCGCTGTGGCAAGGAAGCAAACACAGCCGTGGATCTTGCATGAATGCCTCAATTTAATAGACCAACATAAGCAATGCAAACTCACCAACAAGACCCAGTACTGACAACTCAACAGGGAAGTCTGTCTTTGCCTGAAAGCCGAAATGCAGTGCCTACTGGGACAGTGTTTCAGAAGAGCTAGAAGAAGCAGCACATTGCTGTGAATACTGCAGTCTCTACTCCACATTGTGCCATCTTCGAGGCAAATTTCGACGTGTGAATGATAACATCAAGAAAGTTGATGACAGGTTTGTACGATCTGGAAGCTAACAGCTGAATAGTTGGCAGGAGTACTTCCAACTTCTTAACACTCTCCCCATCCCAGAAGGCCCTCCCGCTGAACTGCCGGACCTGGATGACCCAGGCGAATCCAGCAACACCAAAATAAAGACCGCCATCCATCAATTGAAAGCAAGGAAAGCTGCGGGTGCAGACCAGTTTACTGCAGAGGTGATTAAGGCTGGATGTGACCCTCTAAATCACCGGCTCCACTCTCTCCTTCGGATGATCTGGGAATCCAACGAAATACCAAAGGCTTGGAAACAGGCAGTCATAATTCCAATCTTCAAGAAAGGGGACAGCCAGGAGTGCAAGATCTACAGAGGGATTAGCCTGTTATAAATCGTGGGCAAGGTCTTCATGAAAGTGATCCAACAATGGGTCCAAAAAAGGTTAGAACAATTGGCCTGAGAAGAACAAGTCGGCTTCCACCCTGGAAGAGTATGCTGTGACCAAAAATTCACTCTATGCCAAATGCTCGAAGAACGCATCAGGTGCGGAAGAAGGCTTGTTGCTGTGTTCATATGCATTAGATAGTGTCAATCGGCCTGCCCTATGGAAAACACTATCCATGGAGGGCATACCAGAGAAATTTTGCATCTTCTACAACAACTGTACAAGGGATAAGGAAGATGCAGCTGTGTCAATGAAGAAACGCCTGAAGTATTCTCAGTATGCACAGGTGTGAGACAAGGTTGGGTGGTGTCACCACTGATTTTCAATGTCATTGTTGATGCTATAATGAGAAAAGTGTTTGCCAACCGCCACAGAGTCGAAGTTGGGCAAGATCAGAACATCAACGATTTGATGTTTGCAGACGATAGTGTGACCTTTACAGATGACGATGACAGAAGCTTCAGCAATTCTCCACGATATCAAGAGAGAGGCTTACCCATATGGCTTAACCATCAACGCAGAGAAAACCAAAGTGCTTACAACGGATGGCTCACAAGCGACAGTATACCTCGATGGCCCCTAGAGCAAGTGAAAGAATTCAAATACCTCGGCTCAATTGTACAAGAACAGAAAATTGCCACCACAGCCGATATTGCCAACATAACTGGACAAGCAGCAGCAGCAGCAGCCTTAGGATGGTGTCTGACATGGTGTCTATGGCGTAAAAGAAATGTCAAAATTACAACCAAAATGCGCTTATACTGATCATTTACATTTACATTTAATCATTATCCAAAGCGACTTACAAAAGAGGAAAACATAAGCGTATCATCTTAAGGAGACAATGGTACGAAAAGTGACATACTACGAAGTTTCACTAGCATTAGAATAGTATTCAAAACAGATTAAAGTCCAACAAGAAATTGTTTCTTTTTTTTTTAGTTACTGGTTAAGTGCTCATGGAAAATATGTGTTGTAGTTTGTTTTTTTGAAGACAGAAATTGTGAGTCAGCTTCACGGATGGAGTTGGGAAGGTCATTCTACCTACGTGGTATGATGAAACTGAAAGTCCGGGAAAGTGTTTTGGTGCCTCTTTGTGTTGGTACAACAAGGCGACGTTCCTTAGCCGACCACAGGCTTCTGGTGGTCGTGTAGTTCTGCAGAAATTATTTTAGGTATGCTAGAGCAGAACCAGTGACTTTTTGTATGCCAGCATCAGAGCCTTGAATTTAATATGTGCATCAACCGGCAGCCAGTGGAGAGAGACAGAGTGGTGTAACATGTGTTCTCTTTGGTTCATTAAAGACCAGATGAGCGGCTGCATTCTGGATCATTTGCAGAGTTCTAAATTCACATGCAGGGAGGCCTGCAATGAGAGAGTTACAGTAGTCCAGTCTAGTTATGACAAGTGACTGAACAAGCAGTTGTGTGGCATGTTCAGAGAGGAAGGGTCTTATCTTCCTGATATTGTAGAGTGTAAATCTACATGATCTTGCAGTCTTTGAGATGTGGTCTGTGAAATTTAGCTTGTTATCGATGGTTACCCCTAGATTTCTGACCATATTAGAAGGTGATACTGTAGTTGTACCCAGCTGCTTGGTGATGTTGTGTTCAACAGCAGGGTTGGCTGGAAAGACAAGGAGGTTCAGTCTTGGCTGGGTTGAGTTGCAGGTAGTGTTCCTTAACCCAGGCCGAGATGTCTGCCAGGTAGGCAGAGATTCGAGCAGTCACTGTGGTGTCGTTGAGCTGGAAAGACAAGTAGAGTTGCGTCATCAGCGTAGCAGTGGTAAGAGAAACCATGTGTCTGAATGATGGGTCCCAGTGATTTTGTGTATATAGAGAAGAGAAGTGGCCCAAGCACTGATCCCTGAGGTACCCCAGTAAGTAACTGATGTGGCTTGGAAACCTCACCTCTCCAGACTACCTTGAAGGACCTACCTGAGTGACAGGAGTTAAACCAGTCAAGCATAGTTCCTGTGATGCCCAGAGTCGAGAGGGTGGAGAGTAGGATCTGATGGTTGACTGTGTCAAAGGCTGCAGAAAGGTCCAGCAGAATCAGGATGGATGATCTGGATTCAGCTTTCACCTGTCTCAGCGTCTCAGTGACAGACAGCAGGGCTGACTCAGTTTTGGAAGAGATTTGATTGAAAACTGCCCTTTCAAGTGTTTTTGCCATGAATGGGATGAGAGAGACTGGTCTGTAGTGTTCTATCTGTGTGGGGTTACATGCAGGTTTTTTTCAGCAGCGGGGTTACTCGAGCCTGCTTAAATGTAGTTTAAAAAGTGACTATAAGTAGAGACTTGTTAATTATGTTTGTGAGTCCAGGTAAGATGGATGGAGGGATGGCCTGGAGAAGGTGAGAAGGAATGAGGTCAAGGGAACAAGTGGTGGGGTGGTTGCAGAGGAGGAAGTTAGAGTCATCCGTGTCAATCAGAGGAGAGAACAAAGAGACAGATGAGTTGCATACAGCAGACAGGTGTTTGACAGAGTGTGGTCCTGTGAATGTATTGCTGATGGTTGTAACCTTATTTGTAAAAAATGTGGTGAAGATATCTGCTGTCAGTGATGTGTCAGGTGGTGGAGGGGGACGGCAGAGAAGAGAGTTGAATGTTCAAAACAAGCTACGAGTGTCTGAGGTGCTGTTGATCTTGGTCTGGTAATAGGAGGTTTTTGCAGCTTTAACATTATCTGAGAAAGTTGCAAGCAGAAGCTGATACTTACCTAGATACTTGCTGGCTCTTTAGATTTCCGCCATCTCCTCTCAGCTGCCCTGAGATCAGTCCGATGTTCACGATGGACATCAGACAGCCAGGGACTGGGTGGTGTAGTATGTGCTGGCCTAGAGGAGAGAGGACAGATGTTGTCAGGTTGTTAAAGTAGAGCTAAGTGTGTCTGTGGCAGTGTTTATATCAAGCGTGGAAAATACATTTATTGTGGGAAGAGAGGTAGAGACATCTGTGGAAAGGGCAAAAGGGTGAAAGGGAATGGAGGTTACGATGAAATGATACAAAAGGTGGAGTCTGTTTTAATGTAGATAGGAGAGTCATGTTTAATTGAACAAAGTAGTGATCAGAGACTAAAGAATATTTGAGGTGGTACAGATACGTGTGAAAATGAGGTCCAGCTGATTACCTGATTTGTGACTTGATGTGGTTTGTAGTATTTCCAAGTCAAATGTGGCCAGAAGAGTTTTCCGTTCAGTGGCCTGGGGCTTGTCTTGGTGTATGTTGAAATCGCCAAATATCACAAGTGGCCTACCATCCTCTGGCAAGGAGGACAGCAGGACATCCAACTCCTCAAGAAAGTTTGTCCACTTTTTCCGGTATTGGGCGCTTTCACTCAAAAGGTATGTGTTGTTGTTATTGTTTGTTTTTATGTTCGCCGTTAGGCTAACTGCCTGGCTCTGGTATCTTGTGTTAATGTTAGTTTTGTTTGTATGTGATTAGCATTTGTTTGTGCGAGGCTTGTATCGAGTTGTTTGTTAAAAATCAGTTTGCGTTTTGGTTTTTAATTGTATGAGTATTTAGTTAATTTTCCCTTCTGTGTTCTCAGGAGATGAAGGCCCAGTGCAGGGGGCTAGCTGTTCCCCGCTGAATGGTGGTAGTGCCCCTTTAACCTGTGGAGTGCTGTGGTTTTACAACTGACTCACCTGTGTTTGTGTGTGTGTGTAGAGAGTGTACACTTGTGAGTGACGTGTCTTTATCAGGGAATTGCTGCCCCCGGCTAGCCTTCCTGCTCCTGGTAAGCTTCAGCCCTTTGTGGTCAGTGTATGTGTTGTTTTATGGGTGTGTGAAGCCAACTACAAACCACGCAGCTGATTGCGGTGCTTATAATTTTAATACACTTTTAAAGGATGAAATGAGCATGCAGTGCCCATTATGATTCATCTGTTAAAATAAATAAAATATTTTTGTACCTTGGTATTCACATCTCTCGCCCTCTTGTTTTGAAACAACAAACCTGTGTGCCCTTTCCGATTTGGGTTAGTATTTCCCTGTTAATTACAGGGTGGCATAGTCCGCTCATTTATAGTTTTTTCATGGCGGCATCAGCAGCATCCCCCCACCCCCCGGCTGGTGCTGCCGCCCTATCTATCCTCGACCAGCCGTTCTGCTACACTTGCATCAAATTTTAGGAATTACAATCAGGGACAAAATACGGAATGAAACCATCATAGAAAATGTGGGTGAAGCAAATTGAAGAAGATCTGATAAATGGAAGACTCACTCCAGCAGAATCAAAAAAAGTGGCACTCAAGAAGCAATGATAGCGAGAAATTTTAAACATAGTTGACCTGCAATGAAACACACATTTTACTAAATGTGTACATACTGCTAGTCACTTTGAATAGATTTGTCTGCTGAATTAATTATTGATCATTTTGAAAAGTAGAACATATGGGGTAAAGAACATGTTTACCATAGATCTTTGATAATGAAAGAACACCAACATTACAGAATATAGTTTGCTATATTAATTGGAGTTTAAATAAGTTAGCGTATGTTTCCTGGGGTATCCAGAAACCTTAGATATTCCTCAATTTTGTCAGTAATAGATTTGTCACAATTCTCATGAATCCACTTAGCCCTATGAACAGTGGTTTTCTTCATTTAACTTGCTACTTGGCTAAAAGGCTGAGTGTTTTGCTTTAGCCATTGCGTTAGAAGTGCCATGTCTACTGTTGAAATGTTCTCAGCTAGGAGAGATATAGCAGTGATCAAGCATATATTTTGTAGGGTAAAAGTGTGTGATGAAGATAAGCAACGGCAAATGGAATCTGTAATACAAATACACATTACAACTAAGAGGTAATATTAACCAGAGTTTCTGAATGAACTTCACGTGACAGTACATAAATTAATGTGGATCAACATTTAAACTATTTAATCATTTAAGGCAAAACAATAGGTCAGTGTCACAGTAACACATTTGCATTTATAATGGGATAGGCAGCTTTTAAGTTTTATTGATGACATCAATCATAGTTTAGTCAATGTAATATTGCAAAATATTTGTGAGAGACTGCAGAATGCAGTTCTGCAGGGGTAGTGATTTCAAAACTTTCATTACCATGCAGTGATATCTGATATCTATCCGTCATGTAGGGGGGATGATGTCTTTTGCCTCTCCAAAACCGCTTCCTCACATTTCACAGTCGTTCTTCCAAGTACATTGTAGCTGACCATTCATTTCTGTCAGGACAAAACCAGGCTTCCTGAAACCATGTATATAAATGTTTTACAGCCTGAAGTCAAACGCCAATATTATTCAAATACAGTAAATATGAAAACATACATATCCAAGTCCATGAGAGTCTTTTAGGCTGGGAAACTCTGTAACTAATGAATGTGCCATCATGGCATTCTCTGCTGATGATGGATTAATAAAATGAGGAGAAAATAACATTAATATATTTTCAATATACAGGAAATGCTACAACTAAAAAAAAATATTAAACTGAAGAAATAGAATACATACTTTTCCCCATTTGATTCCATCATGAATGCAAACAACAATCTCACCATTGCCCTCCTCTGTTGCAAGTTTACAGTTATTTTGGTCTCGATTGTCACAGATCAGCTGCCCCTTACTGCTCCTTTCGAGAACCTGCCTAACATTCTAAATAAAACAGGTAATTGACTATATTAATTTTAATAGCACTCAAGCAAGTATGTTAAGCCTTAACAATAATAGATTGCTCAGATATGTAAATAACAGATTGCTCAGATACAAGACCGTAACCATGTCTTGAACATTGTGGGGGACCAAACTATTTTTAAGGGTGGGGGGGTCATGGGTGTTGAAGTCATAAAAACAATGGTACACTTTGGTCCTGACTAAAAATGTTAAATGCAATAAAGGCCCAAAATTAGATATTTTTTGGATTTAAAGGGTATTCTTTATCTTATTTTTTATTTGTTTTAAGTTCAAACATTACAAGACAAACACTGTCTGCACTACTAGCAATTCACCTGTTTCAGTCATCTTTTCTTTCTTTTTATTTTCTTTCTAAAAGAAAAGATTAATATAATTTTAATTTCTTTTCATCACTGATGTGTCAGCATGCTTATCAAAAAGAAAATACACAAAATGATTTACTGCCCTCAAGTTGTCCTTCATTGTTACTGAAAACGTAACAGAATATTGGTTTTGATCAACATAAGTGTGAGTAAATGAGTGAGTAAAAGTACATTTTCCATTTTTAGGTGAACTACTCCTCGAACTGGTGGCTTGTTTTTTTTAGCACCTGACAAGGACATACTCAAAATAAAATGGTCTATTTTAAAAGACACTTAGGAGATGATGGACAAAATTTAGAATGAATTAAAGATATAAAGAAATTATTTAGAAAATCTTAGAGACACTGTCTCTGCCACAACCTAAAATCTCAGTGAAAGCCATTAAGTCACAGGTCTTATATTCTAGTTTTAATCTGAGGGTGATAATGCTCTACTTTGTGTTTTAAGGATCATTTTCTTAGACAATGTCAAGTGAATGTTCTAAAAAGCTTTTCTTCAATGCCTGCCAGATTACCACATTAATTAAATTCCTTGACAATATACATACATTTGCTCTTTGTCTTGAGCCTGAAATGCTGAAAACTACTCTGTTAATGTTTTCACATTCACAATTATGAATGGTATAAGAATCATGTACTATAATGACATATTTTTAATTCAAAACGGTAAATGTCGCCAAATGGTGAATATAGTTTGCAAGTTTGAAAATTACTATCGGTCGGTACAACATTTCAATCACAAAACTTGATGATACTTACATCTTACATGACACTCTTAACCTAAACTGCTAGCTGATGTGTGGTGCTGGAATAATCCACAAGGTTCCAGTTTAGCTTCTTAAACTTGAATACTGCCTTCATCAATTTGAAATGAGATTGACGAGCGGTATTAGACTACAGAGCATGCTAAAACAATTACACTTATTTAAAGCATTTTGTTATTCGTGCAACAACTTGATGACAATTAGACAACAGTGCATAATAGACTACAGCAGAACAGCAACAAGGAAATCGATTATTGGGGGGACAATCTGGCCATATCTGATTATTTGAGGGGACTTGTCCCCCTCAATGTACAACCCCAATTCCCAAAATTCCAATTCCATTGTTGGGACAGTATGAAAAATGCTAATAAATACAAAATGTAATGATTTCTAAATTATTTTCACCATTTGCTAAATTGAAAACATTACAACTACACTTTATATGATGTTTTACCTTGTGATTTTCATTTCATTTTTTTAATGTGCAGTAATTTCAAACCAGATAATTGCAGCATCAGCAATCAGCAAAGAATCCAGCATTTTGAGAACAATGTTCCCCAAAGACAAATTGGAAGATTTGGGGCATCGCACCCTCTAAAGAGCACAGTCTAGTTAAAAGATTCAAGGAATCTGGTCAAATTTCGGTGCGTAAAGGGCAAGAGGAAAACCATTTCTGAATGCACGTGATCTCTGATCCCTCAGACAAAAACATCATTCATATGTAATAGATATTATGAACATGGCCTTGGGATTACTTTAGTAAACCTTTGTTAGTTAAGACTTTACTATGCAAAGCAGAAGCCCTACATCAACACTGTCCAGAAGTGCTGCTGACTTCTCTGGGCTAAGTCTCATCTTAGATGGAAACTAAAACTGTGGAACCATGTTTTTGGTCTGATGAGTCCACATTTCAAATAGTTTTTGAAAAACACAGCCGTCGTGTTCTCCGGGACAAAGAGGAAAAGGACCATCCAAGCTGTTATCAGCGTCAGGTCCAAAAGACAGTGTCTGTATGGGCCAGGGCTGTGTCAGTGCCCATGTCATGTGTCAGTGCCCATGTCATGCTTTTCCAGGGACGTCCCGGCATTTTCAGCAGGACAATTTCAAACCACATACTGGCCGAATATGCGGGTGCGGGTGCTAGATTGGCCTACCTACAGTCCTGACCATCTCCAATTGAGATTGTGCGGTGCATTATGAAGCGCATAATATGGCAACAAATACCCCGTATGATTGTGCAGCTGAAGACCTGCATAATGGAAATTCCTCTTTTTAAACTTAACAAACTTGTGTCTTCAGTGCCCAATTGCTTAATAAATGTTATTAGAAGAAATTGTTACGTTTAACAGTGGTAAACACTAAACTGTCCCAACTTATGTGGTGTGCATTGCAATCAACTGCTTTGAAATTACTCTACATTGCAAATTACTCAACAAAAAAACAAACAATGAAGTTCACAAGGTAAACATCATATAATGTGTAGGTGTAGTGCTTTCAATATAGCAAAGGGTGACTACCAGATATGTAGTTAAGAAGGCAATTCCATTCCAATGAAATTACTCTTTTGTGTTAATACATACATACATACATACATACATACATACACTGGTGGCCAATATTAATGGAATAATGTACAGATTTTTCTCTTATGGAAAAAAATTTTTACTTTTATTGACTAAAGTGGCATTCAACTGATCGCAATGTATAGTCAGGACATTAATAAAATAAAAAAATATATATATATATATATATTTTTTAGAAATTCTTAAAGAGTTCTCATCAAAAAATCATCCACATGCAGCAATGACAGCTTTGCAGATCCTAGCAATTCTAGCTGTCAATTTATCCAGATACTTTTATTTTTGTTTTTCTGTTTCATTCCTCAAAACAATGATTGACTGATAAGTTTCTAGAGAAAGATGTTTCTTTTTTGCCATTTTTTACCTAATATTGACCTTAAGACATGCTATCTATTAAATACTGTGGCAACTTAAAAACAAACACAAAGAAAATGTTAAGCTTACTTTAATGAACCAAATAGCTTTCAGCAGTGTTTAATATGATGGCAAGTGATTTTCTTGTACCAAATTAGCGATTTAGCATGATTAGTCAAGGATAAGGTGTTGGAGTGATGGCTGTTGGAAATGGGCCTGTCTAGATATAATCAAAATTACTTTTTTAAGATAGTGATGGTGCTCTATTTTTACATCAGTAATGTCTTTGTTATCAGCTGATAACAAAGACAGCTGAATGCCACTTGGGGAATTGAAGTACCAATTTCCTTCCGAAACAGTGAAATCTGTACATTATTCCAAACTTTGGCTCTAACTTGACTTCTGATTTTCCTAAACAGAGCTCATAGAGTTATACAGTGGTTTACATTTCTAGTATTGTCTAGTATTTTTGTAGACTACAGCCAACTAAAATATATATACATAAAAATATATATATATATATATATAAGGTCCAGCCTCTCGTGCCATCCCACCGCCTCTTCTGTGTTAAGTCCCAAGGGACCACATGAGGAGGCACGGTGGGGCAGTAAGGCTGAGCTGGAAAAAATAGAGTAGGATCTCGAGACGGCGCAAGCCCTGCGAGCCTCCTGAACTTCCGATCTAATGCCCTCATCTGTGCAATATGCACGTGCTGAGCTCCGGCCCTCTTTTACGTTTGGCAGCTCTGACGATGGGAATGATGCTGTGTCACTTGCAGCTTTAGGGTGAGTGGTTCATTGAGGATGTTTCCACTTCTTCCCCCAGCGAAGGTGAAGAACGTGCACACCCCACAGACAAGGAGCTTCTTCACGTTCTCAAAAGAGCTGTTGAAGAGCTCGGTCTTGAGTGATCCCATCCAGAAGTGGCAGAAAAGTCTTGCCTGGATGAATGTTTTTAGCAAACCGGTCGTCGTCAACAGACAGCGGTCCAGAGGAGCGCACCATTCTTCCCTTAGGTCCACACGGAGCTCACAAAGACCTCGCTTGCACCCTATTTTTCGCACACTCAGGTCGGAGATGCTGCCGTCCTCACTAAAGTGGACCATGCCGAGGAAAAATGCTACTCAAAGCTTCCCCTGGTGGAACAGGCGGTCACATCTCACCTTTGCCACAATACTGCTATGGGATTGAAATCCTGCCCCACCTACCCCTCCAAGCCAAGTCGACTGATGTCTGCACAGGCTGGAAGAGCTTATATAGGCCAAGCTGGTTCAGCACTAAACAGCATGTCGGTGCTCCAAGTTTTTCAAGATAAGACCTTATCAGACCACAGTCAAATTAATGTGTTCCTAAAGTCAATCCAACACCACAGAACAGACCAAGAGCCCAGTAACCTGTTCAAACTAAATCCAACATACAAATGGTCCCCAAAATATGAGTCCGAATTCCTTAGTGCAATTAGCTCCAAAGAAATATCCAACCTAATCAGTGGATTTCAAACAACACTGTTTATGGCTAACAATATTGACGTAAATTCCGCAGTACAACAAATAAGTGACATTTATCAAAGGTGCTCAATAAAAGCAAATTTACTCTCTACAAACAAGAAAACAAAACTTAAAACCGGGGATGAAATTTGGTTCGATAAAGAATGTAAAATTAAAAGAAAACTACTCAGACAGATCTCTAACCAAAAACATAGAGAGCCACACAAATCTGAAACCAGACAAAACTATTGTGAAGCACTCAGGGATTCTAAAAATACAATACGCCACAAAAAGCAACAACACCTAAACCACACTCTTAATGAAATTGAAGACTCAATTAATAATAATCAGTTCTGGGAAAAATGGAACAGTCTGAATAAACAACACAGTCAGGACATAGCCATACGAAATGGAGAATTATGGAAAGACTATTTTAAAAACTTGTTCAAAGAAATTTCTCCACAAAATCTCACACCTGACCAGAAAAGCATGCAAAATAAACTGAGTCAACTGGAATCTATAATATAAAATAACCAAAACCCTTTAGACTACAAGATTAGCAGAGAAGAACTGTCAGATGCGCTTAAGAAACTAAAACCCAGAAAGGCATGTGGTTTAGACAACATTAGAACAGAAATGCTGAAGCACAGTCCAGCAGTACTGCAGGAGGCCTTGTTAAAACTCTTCAATCTGGTTCTGCAGTCTGGCTACTTTCCTGACACCTGGAGTATGGGCTTAATACACCCATTATATAAGAGTGGAGACAAATTCGACCCCAATAACTACAGAGGCATTTGTGTGAGCAGCAATCTGGGGAAGACTTTCTGCTGTATCCTGAACGCCCGTATACAGGCCTTCCTTACCAAGCACATGTCTTGAGTAAGAGTCAGATTGGATTCCTACCAAACCACCGCACCACCGACCACATTCACACGCTACACATGATAGTCAACCAGCACATGCACCAAAAAAGCAAAGGCAAGATTTATGCATCCTTTGTTGATTTAAAAAAGCATTCGATTCCATCTGGCATGATGGTTTATATTATAAAATTCTACAATCCGACATTGGGGTAAAATGTAGGACACTATCAAATATATGTATTCAGACAACAGGTGCAGAGTTAAAATTGTAAATAAAAGAACAGAATTTTTCACTCAAGGGCGAGGAGTGAGACAGGGCTGCAGTTTGAGTCCAACTCTGTTCAACATTTACATTAATGGGTTAGCAGTGCTACTGGAACAATCTGCAACACCCGGTCTTACTCTAAATCATTCTGAAGTTAAATTTCTTCTCTATGCAGATGATCTGGTGCTGCTGTTAGCTACTGCACAAGGGCTACAGCAGCACCTGGACCTGCTGGAGAACTACTGTCAGAACTGGGCCCTGACAGTAAATCTGAAAAAAACTAAAATTATGATTTTCCAGAAAAGAGCAAGATTACAGGACACCAGATACACATTCACTCTGGGGAACACTGCAATAGAACACACCCGACACTACGACTACCTCGGTCTAAAAATGAGTGCTTCAGGGGGTTTTGGTCTGGCAGTGAATGCACTAAAAGAGAAAGCTAGAAGAGCATTCTATGCCATTAAGGGCAAATTTACCCAAGTTGACATTCCAGTAACAATCTGGTTTAAGATCTTTGATAGTATTATAATGCATATTGCTCTGTATGGAAGTGAGGTTTGGGGTCCACTCTGTATGGCAGATTACCCTAGATGGGACAAACACCCCATAGAATCCCTGCATGCAGAATTCTGTAGAAACATTCTAAGAGTTCAGAGAAGAACACCTACTAATGCATGCCAGGCCGAACTAGGCAGATACCCCCCTTATTATACATATTGAGTTCCCCTAACACACTGCAACATGAAGCACTTAAAACCCAAGAGCTGAAGCCTAAAACCAGTCCCCTTTGTCAGCTGGCTCTGAAACTCACAAACCCACTAACAAACACCAGTTTCAGACCAGCACTGCTGAACAAAACCAGATCAGAATAAACCAAATCATCAAAGAAATCAAAAATTCATATTTGGACCATTGGGAAAACGAATGTTGCAAACTGGAATGTTATCGGGCCCTAAACAGAACATATAATCTGGCAGAATATCTGCACACTGTAAGAGATCCAAAACAGAGACGGATCCTCACCAAATACAGTCAGTGATCACAGTCTGGCCATAAAAAAAGGCAGACACAGACAAACATGGCTTCCAAAGGAAGAACGAGTCTGTGCTCACTGTGACACGTGTGAAGTCGAGACAGAGACACACTTTCTCCTTCACTGTGAGAAATTTACAGAGTTGACAGAGAGATACCACCACAAACTCTCAAACCTCATGCCACAGTTTTCCAGTTTGGCAGAAACCGATCAGATGCTGGTGTTACTGGGGGAGGACCATCATGCATCAGTTGCAGCTAAATTCATTTTTGAGATGCACACCCTCAGAAACCAATTACTGCCTCAATGTACTTCATTCACAGTACTTTTATTTTCTTATGTTCATAATGTCCTGTTAAATGCATAATTTATTTTATATTGTATAGTGTATATTGTTATTATAGTTTTTATTTTATTTGATTCATTACCTGGCACCTTATTTTAATCCTATCTTATTATTATTTGTCTTGTAATTATCTGTTTTGTGTATTAATGCTTTGGCAATATTGTATGTAAACACAATCATGCCAATAAAGTACTTTTAAATTGAAAAATTTAAATTGATTAGCTCCTCAGACAAATGGATGAGCGAGGCCCTGATCCAGAGCTGTTCAAAGGGCTCTTCACTGCTACAGATTTGCCGCTACAAGCCACAAAAGCTAACGCTCATGCCATCGGCAAAGCAATGAGCAGATTGGTGATTCTTGACTGGCATATTTTGGCTAACCCAGTGTCACCTGACTATCTCTTTTTATTAATGCCATGGAAGGATTTTTAGAGTGCTTCAACACGGAGCAAAAAGCAGTCTCAAGCGACTAAACATTTTCTGCCAAAGAGCAGTAGCATTTTCCATTTCCTGGCACGCTCCTGATCTAATTGCGTTCAGTGCCCGACAATCTCTCAGCCATCTGTGAAGCCAAGCAAACCGTGGCCTAAGGGTAAGCACCTGCCATCTCAGAGCAAAAACCACGCATACAGAAAAACTCCAGGCCGTACTGCAGAAATCTTCCTGGCATGCCCAGCCCTTTGAATAGGAGCGCAGAGCTCTCCGTTATTCATGGCCCAGAGCTGAAGAAGGCTTGATTCGTGGTGCTCAGGGTATCTCCCATCTTCCCCACTACTGTAAATCAGGAACTGGGCATTGTTTAAAATGTTGCTCTGTGTGTATTACTCAAACAGATGTTGTTCTCACAAAAGAGAATAAAATGGCCATTGTACAAACACGGAAGTTCACACAATTTTCCTCTTCAAATATCACATACATCCCATACACTATGCTCAACCGCTTCCCTATGGTGAGAGGCGCTCTGTTTCCTATAGTGAGCGAATCAATAAACTAGCTGTCCCATTGTGCGAACACCTGGCGAGCCCTCATTAGCATGTCAGACTGGTATTAAAAACCATCAAGCACGGCTATTCGATTCAGAAAAGTGGTGACCACAGATACATCCAACACAGGTTTAGGTGTGGTGTGCGATGGACAACCAACTTTCGGAACCTGGACAGGTGCGAACTGGGCTTGGTACATCAACCACCTAGAACTACCGGCTGTCTTTCAAGTATGCATATCCCCCGGTGCGCCTCCTTCATTCTGATATCAGCAAAGTCCGAGAAGAAATGGAAACAATTCTGTTAATTGTGCCGAAATGGCCCAGTCAGTCCTGATTTCTGGAGATGTTAGAAATACTAGACGGGCCTCTGTGGGAAATAACGCTGAGGAGAGACCTGCTCTCAACCACAGGGCATGATTTGGCATCTCCAGCCAGAGCTGTGGAACCTCCACGTATGGCCCCTGAATGGAGCCCATCGGATGAGCCAGAAATGGCTCAGTTGGTGATGAATACCATTTTACCAGCAAGAGCACCGTCCACGAGATGCCTCAATGCACTTTCATGGTATATTTTCAAATTGGTTCTCTTCACATTGTAAAAACCCAATATCTGCGATTTTGACATTCCTTTAAGAGCATCTGGATGCTGGTCTTAACCCGTCAATGCTCAAGGTTTATGTGCAAATAACAACTATCTCAGCATACCATGCCCTGGAGGCTGGCTCTTCGATAGGCAAACATAATCTAGTCATAAAGTTCCTTAGGGGAGCGAGTCATTTGAATCTCCCTATGTGCTGTTGACTGACAGCTCATGCCTGGAGTTTGGTCCAGATCTGTCAAATTGTCAATGGTCTCTTCATGGGCATGGACAAATGGTGTGTCCTTACAAGACAAATGTTTGGCAGCAGGATGGTCCTCACAAAACACGTTTGCGAGATGTTATAACCTGGACGTGGCATCCACCTCTTCACAAGTCCTCTCTGTATAGAGTGCTTCTTACTTTCAAGTGCGTGAGCCCAATCCTTTATTTTGGGTGGGCTACTGACTATAATCTACACAACCACTTAATTATATGCTGTTGAACTGCTTCATTCAAAGTCATAAGCACTCCCAAAAGAAATAAAACCTACTCTCCAACCTTGTTGTGAGACGGTTAATTAACCACACTGTGTATATCTATATGGTTCATATAGATACCAGACTACATTATTTTCCATCTGGCATCCGCTATGTGGGACTATTCATATACACTTTAATATGACTTATAAGTCATCGGCCTGTGACTCCTTATAAATATAATTTAAAGTCATAAGCACTCCCAAAAGAAATAAAACCTATTCTCCCAACCTTGTTTTGAGAGGGTTAATAATCCATACTGTTTATATCTATATGTTTCATATAGATACCAGACTACATTAGTTTCCATCTGGCATCTGCCATGTGGGACTATACATATACACTTTAATATGACTTATAAGTCATCGGCCTGTGACTCCTTATAAATATCACTATTTAGTGTTATAATTCTGAGAGTGTAATGTCACCTGGTGCGTACTGTTCCCCATAGTGCTTACGGCAATGTAGAGTGAACTGAATTGATAGGGAACGTTTCCTGAGATGAAGGGAACAAGACATTGCCAAAGCTGGCCGCACTACTACTCCAGAGTTTCATAATACCAGTGACTCACTCTTGTCCCTCATTCTAAAGAAATGGTGACTGAGCGCATACTTAATTAGGCCAACTGTGAGCTTTAAGACAGGCGGGGCTCAGACATCATTGCCAATCAGAAGATTGGCATGATTGAATAAGAGTTTCAACAAGGTCGTCTAGAAGGACTTCCCCATAGTGCTTACGGCAATGTCTCATTCCCTTCATCTCAGGGAACTGAGGTTACATGTGTAACCGGAGATGTTTTCTTGGTTAATGAAGACCTGTGTGCTGTTAGGTTACTCCCAGAGGATTAAGTCCGAAGAGACCAAATTTAGTCTTTCAATGTAATTTCACTATTGCAGGATGTTTATTTAAAAAATAAAACAGTTGTAGACACTGGGGCATTTTCATCTCTATGACTTATTTACATTGCATTCGGTCACAACTCACGGATGGAAATGTTTCTTTATTTGAAAAGATTTAAATGGATCTTATTCCATACATGGATATTATAAAAAGTAAGTACATGAAAGCAATGTGATCATTATCATTGCCCATACTCTGTACAATCATTACTAGGAATATTATGCACACAGTATATACAGTATATTAATATTTTTGTTCTATATTCTTGCATTCCTCTAATAAAAATCGTATTCCTGTTTAAAATCATAAAATAACACGACACTGTTTTTCTTTGCTTCTTCTTCCATGAGTAATGGTTGAAAGATGAGGTAGGTCTGTTTAGATTAAGTATTTGATATGAATTGTACATAAAATAGACCACAATAATTCCGCACCATGGCACTATATTTGAAACAGCCTGCAGTGGAACTTGTTTTACAATACTAAGATAAGCTTCCGCTGTGTGAACGCGGAAGAGTGATACAAGCCTATGTTGTGTGACTATCTGCAGAAAATCTTCAATACCTGTTTAAAAATGTATGCATAACAAAAATGCCCTTCAATTATACTCTCTTTTAAGTGTCTTTTTTGAGAATTAACCCCTTGTCAAAAAAAAAATGTTCACTTCATTTTTGCTGAAAAACGTTTCGCAATTCCATTTGGTGCCACTAGAGTGTCAGAAAGGACATACAAAACATTTAACCAGATGCTGGGTTTTATTAATCCAGGTGCTGGGTATCACCTCAATGACTCGATAATATTGCAAAACGACTCAGCACACCTTAAACCCGGCACTTGGGTTACAGTTTTAACCCAGCATTTTTTAGAGTGTGGGCAGTTAGAAAAGAATTGTGCTGTCAATTGATTTGACCCTGAAGCCATTTCCATACGTCCATATGACACGTCACTGGTCTTCCTGTTGCTGATGGCATGCTGCACGAGTGTTTGTAGCCTGCTTAGCATTGCTTATTCTTATTCTAATACGTTCATTGTTTTATCCTTTGTCATTTTACCGCATGTTTCAGGTTTTTCCACTTTTCTACTGTTTCATCTGCATGCATTTTACCTGTTGCTGCTGGCACCTAGCTTGAGTCTTTGTTTGTAGTCTGCTAGTGTTTGTAGCCTTTAATCCTTAACATCTGCCATTTTCCATGTGCATCCCTTTTCTATTTTTATTGCGATTAAACTGCGTGCATTTTTTAGCATGCACCCGTTTTTCTCCACTGAGATTGATGCAATAATAGGTTTAACACAAAGCACCGCTTATCAAGAACAACCAACAACAACAACAAACAATTGCGTGAGGGATTCACATTAATCTCAAACCCTCACCGCTCAGGAACAACCAAAAACAACTGCGGTAAGTCATGGCATCCGCTCATGTTATTTCTTCCTGCATTGCATGTCACATGTTTACAATAGCCTGTTCCATCAGAAGTGAGTGATTCATATGTGTTAAATGTAAGGAATTAGAGGGATAATGAGTTAGAGACACACATCCAAATGCTAGTAGAGGTCAGTGAGAAAGAGAAGCCGGTAGATACTGTTTCGGATGCGAGTAGTACAGAGAGCAGCACACATACTTTGGTTCTGGCTAAGAGCCCCTGCAGCAGGGCGTTTGGGTGATGTCTTGGCGGCATACTCCGAAACGTGGAAATAGAGACTCCAGCCACTATTGTTAATTGCATTTTGCGTGCCAGAGCGTCTGACATCAAATACAATTTACAAGTGCTGGCTAATGTTAAATGTAGATTTTCTAAAATTGTTATTCATGTCGGCACTAACGATGTCAGGCTTCGCCAGTGGGTGATCACTAAAGATAATGTTAAAGAGGTGTATGAATTTGCAAACACAATGTCAGACACTGTAATATGTTCTAGTCCCCTCCCTGCTCATCATGTTGACGAGGTTTATAGTGATTAGTGTCACTGAATGGCTGGATGTCTGGAGAATAGCAATTGGATTTTTAGGGGTAGACCTGACCTTCTAAAGAGAGACTGACTCCAGATTTCTTTTTACCAAAGCACTAATTGTAAATTAAATTATTACAGATCATAGTTTGGATGTGCTCTGTTTGACTGTGTCACAATGTGGGAAATCAGGAGAAGGCAGACAGAAGGTAGGATCCAAACGCGGCTTTATTGAAACAATAAATAAACAAAACACGGGAACAAAAGAAAGGTCCACAATGGGAAAACAGAGACAGAACCTTGGAAGGACACGGGGACATCAACAAGGGAAACAGCAACCACGAACGATAGAGTATTCACAGGGAACTCGGGCTGGAAACAGGGAGCTAACAGATACCTCCATTTAACAAAAAAACGACTGACAGAGACTGAACAAACAGACAGGGTTTAAATACATGGACATAGGAAGACGGGAACCAATGAACAAACAGAACTCAAACAAGATAACGGGTGATAAACTAAAACCAAAGACAACTAACGAGGGCAGGTGAAAACAATGAACAGAGCACACGAAGGCTGACAAGAAAACTATGGAAGTACAAGGGTGACAAATGTGAAAAACTAAGGAGTTAGAAAATTGACAAAAATGACAAACAAAGGGCAACGGTGAGACAAGACACGGTAATCATTACAGACTGAAACCTGACATAAACCGGATGAATATATTAGTTTAAATGAATCCACTCCCCCAGGTTATGGTTATAAACATGAGACTCGTCTGAAGGGTCGAGGAGGAGGTGTTGCTATAATTTACAGTGAAGTTTTTGGTGTTACTCAGAGGACAGGATTTAAATGTAAGTCTTCTGAACTAATAATGCTTAATGTGACACCATCATATATATATATATATATATATATATATATATATATATATATATATATATATATATATATATATATATAAACTATGTTGTCTTTTACCCTTGCTACAATGTATAGATCCCCCGGGCCTTATTCTGATTTCCTTGGTGAATTTGTAAATTTTTTATCAGATCTTGTAGTTACTGCAGGTAGAGTTTTAAATGTTGGTGACTTCAACATTCACATAGATAATCAAAATAACAAATTAGGATTAGCATTTATTGACTCTCTTTGAGTCAGACACATGCCATCTCATCGCCATAATCATACGCTAGATTGAATTCTTTCATATGGAGTTTATATTAGTAATATAGAAATTCTGCAGCAGATCGATGACATCTCGGATCATTACCTCTTGTATGCTGTGATCAGCTAACGTTACTGAATCTACACCACGCTATCGTTCAGTTAGAACTATTTTCGACCACTAAAGATAGCTTCACTAATAATCTTCCAGATCTATCTCATACACTCAGTAAATGCCAAAGCCCAGAAGAACTTGATGAAATAACAAAAAATATAAATGCAGTCTTCTCTAGCACTCTTGATGCAATATACAAACTGTAATTACAATGGTATTATTATATAAATATGGTTTATAAGGACATTTACATTTTATGCATTTAGCAGATGCTTTTATCCAAAGTGACTTACGGAGCCCTTATTACAGGGACGATCCCCCTGGAGCAACCAGGAGTTAAAATACAAGGATTTAGGCCTCATCACAGAGTACAGAGACTGAACTTATCAGAGCTAAAAATTACTTGCTCTTATCACCTGATCACGGCTGCATTTACTTTCTAGTGCTTTTAGATCTTAGTGCTGCATTCAACACAATAGATCACAACATTCTCTTGAATAGGCTAGATAATTATGTTGGCATTTGTGGAGTTGCATTAGCATGGTTTAGGTCCTATTTAGCAGACAGCTACCACTTTGTCTATGTAAATAAGGAATTATCAAACCAAACAAAAGTAAAGTATGGAGTGCCACATTGAGCAGTTTTAGGGCCTCTGCTTTTCTCCTTGTATATGCGACGATACCCAACTTTATATTTCTTCAAAACCTCATGAGATTTCACAGTTCTTCAAATTAGCAGAGTGTATCAATGAAATAAAAGATTGGATGGCCAGAAATTTCCTTCCACTCAATTCCGACAAAACAGAGGTACTAATTACTGAACCAAAAACCTCTAAAAAATAAGCCGCCAGTAATGCATTTCAATAATCTAGTCTTGAGGTCATGAATGCATGAATTCATTTTTTGGCATCAGCAACAGAGAGCGTGTGTCATAATTTAGCATTATCTCTTAGGTGGAAGAATGCTGTTCTACAAATATTGGTAATTTGATTTTCAAAGGACAGATTGGTATCAAGAATAACACCTAAGTTCTTCACTGTTGAAGATGATGTAACAGTACATCCATCGAGAGTCAAATTATATTTTAGGGAGGATGTCCAGCAAGATCAATAAATAAACTTCAATTGGTTCAAAATGCAGCAGCCAGAGTGCTAATGAGAACCAAGAAATATTATCATATTTGCCCCATTTTATCATCATTTCATTGGCTACCTGTTAAATTTCATATTCATTTTAAACTACTTACAAAGCTTTGAATGATCAAGCTCCACAGTACGTGACCTTCTACCACGCTATATTCCATCACGTTCATTATGATCGCAAAATTCTGGGCTGTTAATAGTTCCTAGAATATCAAAATCCACAAAAGGTGGTAGATCCATTTTATATTTGCCTTCTTAACTATGGAATAGTCTCCCTAACACTGTTTGAGATGCAGACACACTCTCCAAGTTTAAGTCTAGACTCATCTATTTAGCCAGGCATAAAGTACACCTAAATTATCCTTCAACCCACAATTAGGCTCATGATCTATAAATCTGCAATAAATTGAATGGCATCTATGCTAATATTATTTTATTTGTTTCCATGTCTCAACCTTGGGACTTCTATCCTGAGGTCACTAGAACCGGCTGGATCCTGCTCCATTCCTGCTTCGTGTTGGACTCCACTGCTACGTGTTGCTGTGTGATGATGACTAAATGCAGCCGGTGCCAGCCAAACATCACTTCAGTCTATTACAATGGACTTTAGAGGATGCCAACTCCAACCATAAGACATGGGATACTTCATATACCATTGTCTGAACCTTGGATTTAGGATTGAACCCACCGAACCTCACCGAAATTACCGGCCAGGTTGAACTGCGATGCACCTCACTGATCTCTGACTGCATCACCTCGGTCTATTGATGGACTACACTCTTGAAATGGAATACATAGAATATCAATTGCCATCAAAAGCCTTCATCAGGCAACTAACAAGGACAACTGCATCTATGTGAACTTCTGCAGTTAATACAGGATGGACTTCAAAGACATTCATTAATCTTACTGGTCATACAAAGTCTTTGTTTAAACACCACCCCCCCCCCATCCCCCCCCCCAGGGATCGACTGACGCTGGATTTTTTTTTTTGTCATTACAGCGGAAACAACATAAAATACTCCGTCATTTTAGGGCATACAGATTATTAAGACATCATTAGAGACTATAAAGAGTATACTTTTATTTGTGTACACTCACAATAAAAACAAAACCTTGTGCTTTTGTCAAATAAAGAAAATAAAAAGGGTGCACTTTCAGACGTCTTTGTCTCTGCAAGCATATTTCTGAAACACGTCACAAAAATGAACTGAAACTCTGCGAATATTTATCACACAAACATGAAACTTATGTCTAAAGAAAGCTTAAAATGTCTACTTTTAAATGAAAAAAACTGAATTTAAAACAAATATTCTCCTGCAATGTATGAAACAAACAATGTACAATTTCTCCTGGCTCAGCTAATTATCCCTAATGTGATCACACCCACGCGCAGAGGGCACTAGTCATACGGAAATGTGCTGAAGCGATCAATGCAAATGGTAAACGCCCTGACTGTGCCTTAACACTTACTTAGTTAAATTATTTTAAACCATGCTCTTGCACTATACATAAGTAATATTAGCATTATATTAATGATTTTAGCCAGAGGGGAACTGGCCCCCACAGTGAGTCTGGTTTCTCCCAAGGTTATTTTTCTCCATTAATCAATATCGTATGGAGTTTTGTGTTCCTTGCCACAGTCTCCTTCAGCTTGCTCACTGGGGTTATAAATACAATTATTATTTAATTACTTGTTTTTAAACACAATTCACAATGGTATTTTATCTAATTACACATTGATGACTTTAAAGAGATTACAGTTTTATCTTCTGTTAATGCCTGATCTTCTGTAAAGCTGCTTTGAAACTATGTGTGTTGTGAAAGGTGCTATACAAATAAAAAAGACGACTTGATTTAAAACATTTAAATGAATACATTTTTTGATATGCGGTTTCACAGTTAATTTCAATATTTGGTGAGAAAATCCCCCAAATCAAGGTAATTATTAAATAAATTATACATAATTGTAATAAATACATTATTGTGGTACACAAAAGCATTGAAAATTACAAAAAGCTTTAGCTTTATTTCCATGGCATTAAACAAAAGCTTATGACTTGCCTACAGTCCACAGCAATCTATTTTGCTATCGAGTTCTTCAATCTGTTGAGGCATTCACACAAGTTATATCTGCAATTTGTTTGCAAAATTTTTTATTGTTAGTCTATGTTCACTGAAGACATAAATATTTGGCTGTTACTTCATGTCTCACTGTTTTTAGTATCTTGTCCAATGAGCACATTTTCAAGTTAAAAACTGTTTGAAACACATGACCCCTGCACTCTGTTTCATTCCACTCAAAGTGGCTGTTTTTGAATGCAACAAGTCCTGTTTGCATGGCTCCTCAATCATGATGTGCTAGCTCATTTGGCAAGACATGTCTGCAGTAGCTGGTGGGCTGCTTTCAATGTGGCAAAAACATGCAGGTGGTATTTCAAACTTGATTTGCTCCAATTGTTGGAAAATAACTTATTACAGAATTGACATAGTAGATGTCAGGGTGTGTGAGTCATTTAGTTAATTTTGCATTCCATTATATTTTTTAATTGATCACAACATTTATATTGATGTATTAAATTAACAGCCCACCTAAAATATGTCTGCTGCTCAAAAGCAATCTTTTTTTAAGGAATAACCACCTGTTGTGTTTAAAACGGCTCTTTTCAAAGTCAGACCACCAGATTCCAATTGAAAAGGTCATCTTCAGGGATCTGTCTCTCTCCCATAATTAGTGAATTAGAGATTTTCAATCTGGCACAGCAGGTAAGTCCTGGCTGATAAGCCTGTCAAGCACTTTTATCAGGATATTCTAAGCAAAGATAAACATGAAGAGATGGGGAGAAAGGAGAGAGCAGATAACCGATTCTAAATCTTTGTTGTAAAGAATATTGTTAAAATGTTTTATTCAAATCACTGTTCCTCTCATAAAAAATCTCTAGTTGTCACATTGTCACACACGCTGGTGCAGCTATTATTATGAGGCCTCTCCATAGACATAATGATTTTAATACTGTACGAACTATAGATTCTATCCCCTAACTGTAATCCTACCGCTAAACCTAACCCTCACAAAAAACGTTCTGCATTTTTATATTTTCAATAAAATATAGTTTAGTATGTTTTTAAAGCAATTTAAAAATGTTAATTATGGGGACACTAGTGTCATGGGGACACTAGAAATGTGTGGTGGTGGTGTAGTGGGCTAAAGCATTAACTGTTAATCAGAAGGATGCTGGTTTGATCCCCACAGCCACCACCATTGTGTCTTTGAGCAAGGGATTTAACTCCAGGTCTGCCAAATGCATAAAATGTAAATGTAAAATGTAAATGTCCACATAAACAATATTTATAGAATAATACCATTGTAATTACCAGTTTGTAAATATATATATATATATATATATATATATATATATATATATATATATTAGGGCTGTCGATTTAATGTGTTAATAACGCTGGATTAATTATACAAAAAATAACGCGTTAAAATAATTAACGCTTTTAATCGCAGTACCACCTGTATACTGCAGAGGGCAGTAAGTGAAATTTCAGCTGTGTGAGCAACACACAGTTTATACAGTGAAGAAAACAACACCGATATGCTACTAAGGGTTCAAATGCGAACTAAGGGATTTCAATGTGTGTTTAAAGATTGAGTAGTAAACTATATTTAACTTGACACAGTGACTTAAACATTTTATTTTTATGACACCACGCACCCAAGACGCTACACAAGCATGTCTGACGCAGGTCGTATGGTACGGTGACCACGGGACAGTCCCGAAATTGGAAGCTTTGCCCCGCGTCCCACAAGTCATAAGCAGTGTCCCGCATTTCAATTTTGGTATTATTTTTTCGGCATCATTTTATTTCATCGTCCTTTAATTACAAAATCACTATAAAAAAAAAGTTAATAAAAAACACTGAACATGCGCAGCCTTTTTTTCTTGCCAGAGCGGGAAAACACTGGGGGAAAAAAAACTGCAACAGAAAAATGGGTCTATCCGGAGCTCCCGAGAAGAGAAGAGTCTTTGTTCGTATAATAAAGAATTGGAGAAAATATATACATGGTTAAAACCAGTTAAAGGGTGACCCTAAAAAAGGAGAGTGCAGGGTATGCCCCCGAAGTTTCACGGACAGCTCTGCTGAAGCAGTTCAGTGCCCCAAACATGACAGCTTTGATATCTTTGGCTTTGAGCTTTCACCAATGCGTTCGTGGAGAGGGTGTTTTCACTGATGAATAAATGCATGATAAATATGTAATTCAAGATGCACTAAACCCGGTAAGAATGCATTTAATCTTTCTAGTCTTTAAAAATGGAATTGATGTGCTTGTTTGGAAATGTGCTTTTTAACGATTAGATTATTATTTTCAGTTCTGTGCTGTGAAAATTTGTTTGTATCGTAGACCTTATGCCAAACTTAGTGACGTTCACAGCGCCGTCATTAACATTTAACATCACTGCAAAAATACATCTAATATAAAATCAATATTTATTCACCTAGTACAATAATAGTAAGTTATCTCTCCCTCGTGCCCCGCAAAATCATGTCTGCTGACCTGCAACTGAGCAATAGCCAGGTGGTCACCCTATGTATACCCCTGGCTTGTTTCTTAAAAAAAATCAAATTATATATATATATATATACTTTCTCTCAAAAAATTTGTATTTAACTTTGCACTCTTCTAATGTAAAAACCCACTTGCAGTCTTGCACTCTGCCACTTGAATAAATGCATAAAACAAATCTACCTATTCACATTTCAGTTGCACACATCGTTACGATAGTAAATGATAAGAAAAAAATAATAAGAAAAAAATGATAAGATATAAAAATGATAAGAGCAACAGATATTAATGGAAATAATAACTTCTACCTGATCCTCAAATGATGCAAAAACTAAACTATATATCAAATATTAAAAAGTAATATTATGGGTCCATTAATGGTTGTCAGTAATTTACAGCACATAAGAACAAACCTGCCTGAAGTATCCAGTTTAATTGGGACAATTGCTTTGTAATGACCATGAGTCAAATCCCGGCTATTTTCTAATTTTATAGTCTTGAATCTCGACTAAAATCGCAAAGGTAATTGTAACGTTGGCTGACAACAGGTAGTGCAATTTATTTACAAGGTGTATTCCAAAAAATGAATCTAAATGTGAGAACAAACATAAATGACTTGACTAAACTTAACTTGACATGACTTGACTTGACTTAGCTTAGCTTAGCTTGACTATAAACTTAACATGGAAAGCTGTACATCAACAACGATACATTTACAATACTCGACAATGGATAATGGCAAACACGAGGCTTAAAAATATGGACAAGGGCGAACACATGACAATGAAAACGTCTAGGTTACAATTGTAACCCCGTTCCCTGATGGAGATAACGAGATGTTGTGTCAATTGAAGTGACACTAGGGGCTTCTTTCGGGAGCTCCGGTTACCTCTGATTTTGAGAAAAGGCCAATGAGAAATTCGCGAACAGAATTTGCATGTCCCTCCCCCGGACATACGAGTATAAAAGGAGGGAATCATGCATCTGATAGTTAGATTTTATTATGAGGAGCCGAGAATAAGGTTCAGCCATTACAGCAGTTTGGTACAGTGTCGTAGCAAGGGGGACGTCTTGTTCCCTCCATCAGGGTACGGTGGTTACAATAGTAGCCTAGACAGTCCCTGTCTGATTGAAGTGACACTAGGGGTCCCATTCAATAATGCCACGACACTGAAGCGTGTTACGTGAACTGCTGATGCAGGCTCAAAGTAAGCTGTTGTGAGCCAAAGGAGCAGGTGCATAAGATTGCACGTATCCTACCCCAACGCCCCATAAGAATTCATAACATTTTATGTTCCGGCATCCCTGATACGCCCGGACCTCGAACTCGAACCTTAAGAAGGGTCTGTGTCGGGGCAGAATTGAGACTTGGAAGTACGCATCCTTAAGGTCTACCGCTGTGAACCAATCTTGATGGGTGGACCTATCAATCCTTGGGTCGCCCGTTTCAGGAATGCTTGGGAGCCTTCCGGGTCCTCGAAGAAGTTCTGGAGACAGGGGGAGTCCGCTTCCAGCGAGGCGCTCTCGACGGAGCTGAGAGCTGGGCCCGGGTTGCTACAGAGCAGGCTGTTGTTTTGTATATGCAGAGGGACACGCTCGGCGAGAAGACGGGGCTCTGGCTGAGGTGGAATGAAGCCGAGCCATGATATGTTGAATCGCCTCCATCTGCTTCTACACCCCAAAAACTGCTGGGAAAAGTCACCAAGGGTGTTGCCGAATAGGCCAAACTGGGAGATGGGGACCACGAGGGTGGCCATTGCCTGTCTGATTGCTCATGCTGTGACCTTCATGGCCCGGAGGGTGAGCCCAGTTGCTGTGCACAGTTCCTGCAGTACATCAGGATCAGGACTACCCAAGTGCAGGTCTTTCCATAATTTGGCCTGGTGGACTTACAGGGGGGCCATAGCATGCAAGACGGATGCAGCCTGTCCGGAGGCTTTTTAGGCTTTAGTGGTTAATTGATTTTGAATATGAACTGCTACTATTCTTAAAGAGACAGTAGCATTTTAGTGCTTGTTATACAAAGTAATGTAAACTAAACGTAATCTTGTAAATTGGACACATAATTCCAAACAGTGACAACCTGTATCGTTATTATGTTGGCTTGGCAATTTGTAATTCTACAGACATGGTTTAATTTTTTTTGACAGACTACAACCGCTTTGTCCACCTGGGGAACATCCGTGTACCTGTGGGCCGCCCCATCGTCGAGGGTAGTGAGAGGGGATGAGCGAGGAGGAAGGTTTGGGGCAGTAAAAGGTGCCCTCCATGACCGCATCAGCTCATCATGCACTTCCAGGAAGAAAGGAACGGGGGGGGGTGCGTGGCTTTGTGTGGCACTCCGAACCGAGGAACCAATCATCAAACCGTGAGGGTTGAGGGGAGGACGGAGGGTTCCAGTCCAGCCCCACACTCACAGTGGCCTGGGACTGGGTGGGCAGACTCGAAGGTGGCAGCCCAGTCGAATCCTCTGCATCAGACCCCACACCACTCTCCAATGCAGCGGCGATGTCATCATCCACCTGGGGAGGTCCGAAGGAGAACTCGAGCCGGTCTCACATCGTGCTCGGACGGAAGCAATTGAGCGTGTTGGGTGGTTTGAGCGGATGTACCCGGCAAAACCAGATCACATGACAAGGAAATAGGAACAAACATGGCATGGAACAAATTTATCAAAGTAAAAGACATGAACAACAACACATACAACCCTGACATATCCCCCCTCTAGGGACGGCTATCGACACCACAAAAAAACCACAGAGTTCAAGATGGTTCTGGGAGGGGGGGGGGGCATGGCAACTTGAAGTGGTTATGTGGCAGGACATGGAAACATATGTGAAAAATAAATAATTTCACCATGTATATGCAGAAATGTATGTATAATGTGTGACAATTGGTCAAATTAATTAATTAATTAAAACAAGGTGTTGGGCTTGGTCTGGTGAAAATATTGCATGGAGCATAAGACCAGGTCAGAGCCAGTGGGGGTGGAGCCATGAGAGGCTTGAGGGGTGGAACCACGGAATGCGGAGCCGTGAGCGGCTCAAGGGGCAAAACCATGAAGAACTGGATACCCAGAGAGTAGCCGAAGACTCCAAGGGCCAGGGTGGAGCTGCAGGCAGGGAGGACCAAGTCGGCGCCGGAGGTTTGGAGGAGCCAGGCGGAACTGGGGAATCGGACTTTTGTAATGTGATATATTTCCTATTTGTTGATAATGAATAGGCCTACTCAATGATAAATAAATAAATTCTGTTTCAATTTCTCTTCTTATTTGAATCGGACAATATTTGCAATCATTAATGCAAACTATTCGATTAAATTGGTTCATAGTATTACATTATATTGGTTAACATTATTTTCCCCACCTATGTGGCCTAGATGGCATCAGGCATAAAGAAAAGTAATTTTAGAGGTGGAGCAAGTTAGTTTTCTTTTGGTTTGCACTAAATTGTACTCAATAAAACCAGAAACATACATTAAGAAAGTACAGAAAATATGGTCAATTTAGATTACATTCTAGCTTTAAGAAATAAAATCATAACATTAAGCAGTTAGGATTATTTCTATTTGTTCTTCTGTCACTACTAAAATGGAAACTTAAGAAATACCAGTGTGTCTTTAACCTGCAAAATGTTGCTAACCTCCTGCTCCTCATGAATTTTAATGAGATAAATAAAAGCTCTTCATTTGGAGACTGTGAAAAGACCCTTGAAACACTGTGTTCCATTAGCAATGCCTACCATTATTTAAAAATGTCTCAACATGATTGAGCAGTAATTTAACATGGCTGTCTTGAGGGGCTTGACCTCTTGATGATGTAAGATATGCAGGCATGGCATCTGCAAAGTGCCAATATTCACAATTACAGAGAAATAACATCTATGCATTTTATTCCAGTTCATTTACAGTATGTGCTCAATATACACTAACGGTCAAAACTTTTGAAACATGACTGAAATGTGATCTTAAATATATGGTGTATGCTTAAATGTTTGAAAATAGTTTTGAAGACAAAAACATAATTGTGCCACCATATTAATTTATTTAATTATAAAACTAAAATTTAATAAAAAGTTTTTTGAAATATTTGACTTGGACCAAATAATAAAAAAAGCATCCAATATGTGCCCAACATAGATGGGAACTCCTTCAATACTGTTTAAAAAAACATCCCAGGGTGATACCTCAAGAAGTTGGTTGAGAAAATGTAGCAAATGTAGCAAAAAAAAGAGAACATGTCTGCAAATTCTAGGCAAAGGGTGACTACTTTGAAGATGCTAAAATATGACACAGTTTTGATTTATTTTGGAATTTGTTTAGTCACAACATAAATGGAACTATTGGAATTATGTTGTGACTAAACAAATTCCAAAATAAATCAAAACTGTGTTATATTTTAGCATCTTCAAAATATCTTAATTGTGGGGATGTTGACCGTCGCTGACCAGTCCTATGGTGGGTACCCGGAGGGAGGTAAGTGCTTCGATGTCCTCAGACTCAGCTTGGCCATGAGTTTGCGGTCCTAGCCCACTCAACGTGGCGCCTCCGGCTCTGACCTGCTGCGAGGCCCCACCCACCGGTACGTCCAACACAATTGTCTCCTTGGTCCCCCTCGTCCGGAGCTTGGGGCCATGGCTTGCGCTCCCCAACCCATCGTGATGGCTGACAGGGACCGTCCGACTCAGCTAAGTGATTCAGTTTGCCAGGCCCCCGCCCGGGTTCAGCGGCATCCATTTTAACGCCGCTGCCCTGCGGGCAGAGATTGTGACCCTTCTGCAAAAGGATGAGTTAGAGCCTGTCCCTCCAGCCGAGATGAAGGGGTTCTACAGCCCCTACATCATTGAACCAAGGAAAGGCTGTGGGTTGTGGAATCGCATTTAGCAAGCGTCCTGCATTAGGACTGGTTCACGGCGGTAGACCTGAAGGACACGTACATCAACGTCTCAGTTTCCCCTCAGCAATGGGCCCTTCTTCGGTTCGCCTTTGAGCATGGCAGTCCCACTGAAGCATTTTTAGAGGCTCCTGGGGCATATATGATATATATGCTCGGGTCGATGCATATGACTCAAACTGCTGGTGCATTGAGCTAAAGGCAGTCTCTTGAAGACTGCCCTCCTGACTGAGCTTACGTATATCAAGAGGTTAGGGGACCTGCAGGCATTCTCTGTCAGCGATACATGCCTGAAGTTTTGTCCAGAATACTCTAACGTGGTCCTGAGGCCCCGAAAGAGCTATATGCCCAAGGTTCCCACGACCCCGTTTAGGGATCAGGTGGTGAACCTGCAAGTGAAGCTGCCCCAGGAGGAGGCAGGCTCAGTCTTTTCGTTGCTGTGTCCGGTGTGTGCTTTGCGCATCTACTTGGATCACACGCAGAGCATTAGATTCTCTAAACAGCTCTTTGTCTGCTTCGGAGGACAACAGAATGGGAGCTCTTTCTCCAAACAGATGATTGCCCACTGGGGCGTTGACGCTATCGCTTTGGCATACCCCGCACAGGATGTGCTGTCCCCCTTGGAGCTTTGGGCACACTCCACCTGGCTGCCTCCTGGGCCCCAACCAATTGCGCCTCTTTAGCAGGCATCAGTAGAACAGCAGCTGGGCAACACCCAAAACCATCACCTATGGAGTGGTGGTGGCGTAGTGGGCTAAAGCACTGAACTGTTAAGCAGAACGTTGTTGGTTCGATCCCCACAGCCATCACCATTGTGTCCTTGAGCAAGGCACTTAAATCCAGGTTGCTCTCGGGGGATTGTCCCTGTAATAAGGGCACTGTAAGTCGCATTGGATAAAAGCACATCTGGACATCCTTCCTCCTGGCCCTGTGGCAGGCAGGTTTGCAGAGAAGTTCAATGCCAGTCCTCTACGTGTGCTAATAGGCCCCATACTGGGGTAGATACTCCACATGCGCTGGTTACCCCATGCTACCCAGTTTAATGTATCTTTCTCGAGATGGTTTCCCCGTTGGTAAACCCGCATCTTCCTTGGGTAGAGTCCCCCTCTGCCATGGTCACTGTGTTTTTAGAGTAACATCCCCTCTGGTAAAGACCTACCATGGGGACTTCTCCACATGCGACCCTGCCGACAAGACTCGGTTAGACCATATGACATATTTCCACACAATTGTCTGCCCTTCAGGCAGGCTGTGGTCTCCGCAATGTCTTCCCCTTGGGAATGGACACTCCCCAACGTGGACATTTATGGCCACCAGCTGAACGATTTCCATTATTTTTTGGTGAGAAAAAAGAGTTAAGAAGAGGCCATTGCTGATGCGGCCAGTCCCCATTTTTCGTTGTCGTCTTGCCCTGCCCCTCGTAGGAGCGTTGGGGGAGGTTACGTGATGGCCTGATGGAGGGAACAAGACATTGTGTCCCTTCTGCCACAACACTGCACTACCATCTTAAATTTCCAGGACCCTGTCTCGGCTCCTCAGCACAAAACCTGAATGAATGGTTGCGAGCCAGCTCCTTTTATACCCGTATGTTCAGGGGAGTGGAATGCAAATTCCACTCGCCAATTCCCATTGGCCTTTTCTCAAAGATCAGAGGTGTTTGGGGCTCCCAAGGGCAACCCCCTAGTGTCACTACATCATCACAACGTCTTGTTACCTCCATCAGGGAATGGAGGTTATGAAAATAATGAGGACGTTATTGACTGTTGTGCACATTAATACAATATTAAAAAAATTACATTTAAAATATATATATATATATATATATATATATATATATATATATATATATATATATATATATATATATATCAAACACACTGATCACCCTGTAGACACCTGGTATGCAAACATTACGAAATAACTTTTGCATTGTATATATGTGTTTTTTTATTTTACCTGTCTCTCATTATAAAGACCTATTGTGATTTAGCAGTTCAGCCGTTTGAAAGAAACCCACCTTTTAAATCACTCTGGAACACACATTATCATTTTATGCATGGATGAACACATTAAGGGCAAACTGTTTTTTGCAATGTAATGCAAATTAATTTGCTCATCTGCAATATCTGAAAGGGATAAAGAAAAATAAATGCTAAAATAAATATTTTTATTTTACTATATATTATGTATGTGAGTAAAACCTCCAGGCTTAGGCCAGTGTAGTGTGGATGAGAGGGAGCAGTCAGGGAAGGTACACACAGCAGGTTGATTAATAATTTAAAGAAAAGCTACTGGCATAGATGACAGAAGGAAATTTCTCTTCTGTTATTTTCGAGGATCAAAGCTCCAGAGAGGGACAAGTAGAGCTGTGGGGTGCAGGTGATGGAGTTATTGAACAGAGTAAACAAGGGAATGGATGAGGTGAGAAGGAGGAATCGTGGAAAAGGTATAGAGGGATGGGGAAGGCAGAAAACACAGAGCTCCAGGGAAATGTAATGATGAAAATAGATGGATAAAGGTTAAAGGTCACAGTCAAGACCAAAGGTTCAGGGGCTGACCTTGCTTAGATGTGATTCCTGGGGGTTTTCAGGATCTTTACGGGGTCATGGAATGAATGGTAGAGCAGGTGCTCAAGAAGTATGCTAGCCATTCTGGCTCACTTAACCAATTTAGATGTTACTGTCAGAGGAGCATAGTGTAAATTATGTTAAATTATTGCATGAATGCTATAGGAAGATATATTTATGGACAGGAGTTAATAAAGGGATAGTCCGGTCATCATTTACTAACCATCCTCTTGTTCCAAACCAGTATGACAGACTGTCTAACATGGAACACGAAAGGGGATGTTAAGCAGACAGTTAGCTTCAGTCAACATTCAATTTCTATGTATCTTTTCTTTTTCCTATGAAAGTTAATGGTTTTCTGAGGCTGTTTGGAAAGACATGAGGGTAATTGATGGGAGAATTTTCCATTTTTATTGAACGTACCGAACCGGAACTAAACTATTGTGAACCCACAATAATCATCATATACCATCAGTACCGTTGCTCCCTATAAGCATTTTAAGCGGTCTGTGTTCGCACCAACTCCCTAGGGGGACACCATCTTGCCCTAGGGTAGAAGGGCACCAGAAACTCCACTGGCTGCCCTTACTCGCACGTTATACATTATTCAAGGACCTGGAAGCAGTCATGAAACACAGACGATCACCTCACGTGCGCACTTTCTCACCACGACCCATGCTCGTACTTTCTCTCACCGCCCTGCATAGGGCATCAGTTTGGCCAGTGGCCCTGTAAACCATAACATTTACAAGGTACTCCAAGTTACTTCAAGGAATATCACGTTTTACAATTGTACAGTGCATTTCCAAAAAACATGATATTAGCATGGTTCCATCTCCAGAACAAAAAAAAAACATAGTATTGCCATGTTACCATGTCCAAGAAACTTGGTAATACCATGGTACTTTTTAAAATGGATCATAAAATGCTGTAACAGCAAACTATTTTTGTTTTAAGTTTGCAAGAAACACAGCCAAACTATTTTTATACCCTAAAGGAGCAACGTGTTATTGAGGATGCAAACATATACATTTTAAATAAAAGCAATATTTTGAAGAAAAACATGACATTTTATTATTTGGTCCCTTTCTACATGTGATGAAAAATCACAATAATATTTTTTTTCTGATTTTCTAGATTTTCTTGCCCTTAATAGGATTACAGTATTTCCATTCAAAGCTAATGAGAGGTGCTTCAGGTTTTGTTCACTTTTGTGCTCGGAATCTGATACCATTGCATGTTAAAGGGTCTCACTTTAAGTTTATTTTAACAATTTAATATAATTGTTTTCCCTGAAGACTAACTATTTCAAGTGGAAACGCACAAGAAAATGCTCAGAAAATTACACCTCTAACCCATAAATATGCCATTTCGTGCATTTTATTTGTGACCCCAGACTTCACTTTGGTTTGATGTAACCAATTCCAAATGTAGAAGTCTGCCAGACAAATGTTTGCCTGAAGATCACACCACATCGCTGAAAAGGTGCTTTTTGTATGTAGACAACTTTTAGATGATTTCCCTAGACATAACAGCTGAGCACATCAGACTGTGTAAAAATGACAGGCGAAAAGGGGCCTTCAGTCCCCTCTGAACAACCTACAAGTGCCATTATGATAAAAATGAATTTTGCCCAGAGCAGACTTTACTTGGCCAAACAGGTGCAATAAATTAGCAAATATCCTCAAATACTCAGTTTTCAACACCAGCAATAAATCTATGACTTTGGGACTTGCTGGATCCCACAAGGACCCCTGACAAATATTGGTGAGGTTCTCTGTTTGTCCTTCAATAACAATTAGAAATGTCAAGCAAGAAAAATAATGAGCAACATTAGCCATTAAGGAAATTTTAGAGGGCGAGGGTGACCTTTTGAAAATAATGTGCACAATTTATATATTCATAATATTAATGATGCTTCTTTTCTCCAAGTAAGTTAACTTGAGTGACACAAATTTGTCTTAAAACTGCAGGAGTTGTAATACAGTGCAGCAAAAGATCATTTGCCCAATAAATGGTCTGCTGCATTTGTAATTGGATGGTTTTATTTACAATATTTTTTAAATTGCATCAGTCAGGTATTTGGACACTTTTGGAACAGTCCCTCGAAAACTCAGGTCAGCAGGGATAAATTAGCTTTGGGAAACAAATACAGCAGATTTCAAGGTAATCTTGGGTTGCAGACTGCAGAAGTCAATTCAATATCTCAGCACTGGGTGTCCACCCAGAATCTACTGGGTGGACGAAAGGGGCTTCATCAGTCACAAACAGGACACACCACTCAGCCACGGCCTCATTACTCAGTAATGGATACATATTCAGGCCACTTAGATCAGTGGTTCCCTTTGTAACGTCTGCCAGAGGATTTTGGAACTTGCCCAGATGAATCAGGGAAAAATAGTAAAATGCAATAAGGAAAACTCCGAGGCAGATGATCAGGTAGTCCCACAAGGCTTTATAGATGTTGACACGAACACACTCTTCTCATACATGTCAAAGAGCGAGCATAAACAGGGGAAGAATTACTCTGTTAAACGCTACAAACAAAAGTAGAGGTGAGCGCATTTGGCATATAGGAACAGCACTCAGCGGTAGAGCGGCCATCTCTCTCTACACACAAGCAATTATATTCCCCTCTCCATGCATGCACGCTCTCATAACAACAGCATACACCATTGGAGATGTCATCTTAAAGGCACATCAACATTCATGTCATAACAGTAATTAACATTAGGTGGCCGTTACAGATCCCTCCCAGGAAGGTAAAGGCTTCCCTCAGCCGAGCACAACTGAGTTCAACACCGTTTTGAACAACCTCATACGTGAAAAGTTGTCAGAACAGAGTCTTACAGGAGTATGTATTATTAATGCATACACTGGCATACATGACAGTATAGATGGACTAAAATACATAGTCTGCAGCAGCAGTTTTTAAACAAAAAACAGCATGTAATCAACTACAAACGCAATATGGGACATTTCTTTTTACATTTTTTATTTTTTTTTAACCTTGGAACAAACATGTCTTCATGCACACTATTAAAGGTCTAATCTGTCTGTGTGGTACACATTTGTCCACCTATTAGTTGACCAATCTGAGGTAATTCTTGGTGCATGTCGAGGTCTTAAGTTATAGTGGTGCCCATCGAGATCATGCTCATTAACAGACAGGTCGATGTTCTGAGTTTCCGAGTTAACCTGTAGGTCAGGCAACCAATTTACACTGTCTACACTGCCTGACAGGTCATGAACACTAGTTGTCACAGGGCGACCATAATCGTCCTCGATTAGCAAGTCTGATAGGTCCATGGCTGTAGCACCACTACTTATTTCCCCAGGCATTTCGTCAACCAAAGAACTGTCAGCTGATGCTTCCAGAACGGAACCTTCAGTGGGCACAGTCTCTTTTCCAACAAGCGAGTCCCAGGTACAAAAAGGCAACAGATTTACCACATGAAATACACCTTCGTCTGTCCCCGTACTCACATCTATGAGTCTGTAGTTTACTTCTGACAGCTTTTGTGCAATTTGGTAAGGGCCCGTATATACAGGTGCTAGCTTAGCTGTGAGGTTTGCCAGTGCATCCGAACGAGGATGAGTCTTTACCCTGACCAATTCATCCAATGGAGTAAGATACAGGGCGACATCTTTGGTCATAGTACTTTTTCCTTTTGGCATGGCTCTCATCCAAAATGGATCTAGCATGATCATGCGCTTCTCTTATTGATGACTCCAAACTTTCTGGATACGGGATACCAGGCTCATCCTTACCATCACAGTTGGCTTGAGTGATAATGTCGAGAGGAGTACTCAATTCTTGTCCGTACAGGAACATAGATGGGCTATGGCCAGTGCTTTTGTGTGGTTCGGTTCTCAAGGCAAAGCAAATTTGGGGAAGTAACGATCCCAAGCAGTGTGCTTGTTACCTACATAAGCACGGATAGCTGTTTTTAGTGTACGGTTCACCCTCTCTGTCACATTTGTTTGGGGGTGATAAGCAGTTGTGAGTCTGTGTTCTGACCCCAAGGTGGTGAGTACCTGCCTGAAGAGCACTCACAAATGGTGACCCTCTGTCCGAGATCAGGTAAGTAGGCGCACCATGTCGCGCAAAGACTTCGCAAAGCAACTTGCTGGCGGCAACCTGGGAAGTCGCTTCTCTCACTGCACTAACCTCCACCCACTTTGAAAACTAGTCAACGAAGACTATGATATATGCGTTACCGCAGGGTGTGCGTGGTAAAGGCCCCACAAAATCTACTCTTGTGTACTCCCAAGGTCTTTTTGGGTGTATGGGAATCATAAACCCAGCAGGTTTCTTTTGGCTTGATTCCATGAACTGGCAGACAGTACAGGAGGCGACATACTTTTAGCATCAGATGACAACTTTGGCCAGTAAAATCGAAGTTTCAGTCTTGCTATAGTTTTTGTCATCCCCAAGTGTCCAGCCATCGGGTGATCATGGTAATACTCCATCAGAATCCTTTTAATAGCCATAGGTGTGTACAGTTTAAGGCGCTTGAAAGGGTGAAGATTACAATATACTTTGTCATCCACAAAGTATAGTCCATCCAGGATCACGTACTGAGACAACTCCTCATCGTTACTCTCATCCTGTCCCTCCAACATCCGCAGAAGTTTCCCCGTAACTGGGTCATTGAGCTGAAGCTGCCTTAGGTGCTCCTGATCAGAAAAAATTACAGGAGGTAAGGTAAGCAAGTCCAGGCATCCAATAATGGCATAATCAGGGAGGGTTACGAGACCATCCGGCACTTTATTACTCGTCCCTGGCTTATGGACAATATCAAAATCAAAGTCTTGCAATCGGAGTGACCATCTAGCTAGCCGGCCAGAGAGGTTTGGGCGAGACATTAGCCATCTCAAACTGCTGTGGTCCGAAAAGATTGTTACATGAAGACCTTCTACATACAGCCTGAAGTGTTCAAGTGCCCATATAACAGCTAAGCACTCCATTTCTGGAGTAGAATAAGGTCTTTCGGCCTTATGCAGGCCAAGACTCGCGTAGGCCACCACAACATAACTACCATTGTTGTCTTTTTGCATGAGCGCTGCGTCAAGTCCACTGTCGCACACATCCGTATGGATAAAGAAAGGAAGAGAAAAGTTTGGTAATCTCAAAATAGGTGCGGAAGTCAGCTTTTCTTTGAGAAAATCCATGGCCTTCCGACATTCATTTGACCACACTAAAGGAACATCCGTCCTGGTCATCGCAAAGAGTGGCTCAGCATGGCGGGCATAATCATGGATAAAGCGTTTATAGTAACTGGTCATTCCCAGAAACTGTCTGACTTGTTTTAAATTAGTTGGGGTCTTGAAATCTGTCACTGCCTTTACTTTGTTTTCATTTGGCAGGATACCGTTTGGGGTGACGTTATAACCCAGAAAGGTGAGTTCGCTCCTACAGAACTGGCATTTTTCAAGCTTAATAGACAGTCCTGCAGATTACAGCCTGGCCAGAACATCATTCAGGTCAACAAGGTGCTGCTCAAAAGTAGGTGATGCCACTACAATATCATCCAAGTAGACGGCACATGATTTATAGATGAGACCAGCTAGGACTGTGTTCATTAGCCTCTGGAATGTGGCTGGTGCATTGCACAATCCAAAAGGTAAGACCCGAAACTGAAATAACCCGCAATGGGAAATGAAAGCCACCTGCCAGTAGCCTCTGGCTAAATCAATTGTTGAAATGAAAGTTCCTCTAGCCAGGAAGTCGAGAGATTCATCAATCCTCGGTAGTGGATAGGAGTCTTTGACCATGAGCTTATTGAGTGCACAATAATCAATACAGAATCTTGGCTCTCCTGATTGTTTTGGGACAGTAACGACTGGGGCAGCCCAAGGACTAGAAGTAGGTTCAATTATTCCTTCTTTTAACATGTCTCTGATTTGAGACTCAATGAGGACCTTTTTAGCTGGAGAGGTGCGGTAAGGGGCAAGGTGTACCGGCTTTGCATCGCCTGTAGTAATCTCATGCTCCACTAGAGAGGTGTGTCCCAAACGTCCATTAAATAAACCATTAAAGGACTCAAGCAATTCAGTCCATTTATTTTTCTGCCCATTATTTAGGAATGCTTCTTCAACTTTCTCAGACAGGGCAGACAAACTGACCCCCATGCTCAATAAATCAGGACTAGGTATTAAGTCAGCTCCCTCTAACTCTTCAAGGGGCACCGGCTCATCACCCAGCAATACTGTTCTGGACGGAACATGGATAGTAACTGAAGAGCTCAACATAAAGTCCATTCCCAATATCAAAGGAGAAGAAAGAGTATTTACAACAGCAAAGCGGTGATAGAAACGTTGGCCCATGAAACCCAACGATAACCAAACGAAACCCAGCTGGCAACAGGGTGCTCCATCCACAAGCTGAATAGGAGATGCGAACCATGGTTTCATTTTTATGTCCCCCCCAGGAATAGTCTGGATAACCACTGATTGCACTGCAGAAAGAGAAGCACCAGTGTCAAGAGTGGCATCAAAAGCTTGACCATAGAGGTTAACCTTCACTCTGAATGCGGTATTCCATGAAGACGTAGAAGTAATATCTTCCACATGACCCAGAGAAGGAAGCATTAGATACGCGAGGTACATTCATCTTCTGGAGGGAGGATTGCCCCTTCTGAACATCCTCCCCCCATGAAGTTTCCCATCTGGCTAAAGTCTGAGACCACATTTTGTTTCCCAATGGCCTGATCAGAGCTATCTATCCCCTCTACATCCAGCACTCTATTGACAGTATCTTTTGTGCGTTTCGGAGGATCATTAGGGGACAAATGCAACTGTGCTCTTGGACAACAGTTCGGGCAAGTAAGAGTGGTGAATCCTGGCAAGGAGCATTTAAAACAGTGAACATCTCTTGAGGCCGTACCGCTAGTATGTGTTTGAGGCAAACACCCAACACTTGGACCGAGGACTGCATGAAGCTCATGAGCCCGTAAAAGAAGATCCATTACTGATGGTATAGGTGTGCCATAAAGCGCGACTCTATATTTCTCAAGCACGTTTTTCCGAATCAATTCTATTTGCTCTTGTTGGGGTGAAGGTGTCTTTAGCTTACGAAACTCACCCAGCATGTGAGCGACAAAAGTCGGCAACGGCTCATTTGGCATCTGCATTCGGTCTAAAATGCCCCTCAGAATACGTTCTTGATTGTCTGAATTTCACTCAACTCAAGTGTCCTCAACCATTCAGAGCAGACATGCACACCAAAAAAACGAGAATTTCTTCTCCTGCTCATGAATTTCTTCTCACTTTCTCCAGGTTTCTCAGTTCGTTCACTTTTAAAATGTCCGATCAACGCAAACGTTTTTTCTTCCGTAATGTTCGGATGCTGCACAATATAGTTTGGTTCAATTAGTGCTCCACAAGGGAAAAAGTTTTAAAAACATCCAAAAGTTTGCAAATATTATCGGAACAGTCGATATTCAGGCGATCCATGAAAAATGTATAAACAATTAGTCAAAAACACCAACAGTACCTGAACATCAGCTCCTCATTGACCGCATGGTCTCCATAGCTAGCATATAATACGGCAGGTCTCACAGCCGTAACGCAATGACAAAACACCATTAACGAAATTCTCTTTCAAAAACTTGAAAAGCCACATAAACAAAAGTTTACCGGTATGAATCCAGTTGTTTAAATGCCAATTTGTAAAAGATGACCGGTGGGTTTCAAGATGGTCGGGTGCCAATTTGTAACGTCTGCCAGAGGATTTTGGGGCTTGCCCAGATGAATCAGGGAAAAAAGTAAAATGCAATAAGGAAAACTCTGAGGCAGATGATCAGGTAGTCCCACAAGGCTTTATAGACGTTGACACAAACACACTCTTCTCATACATGTCAAAGAGCAAGTATAAACAGGGGAAGAAATACTCTGTTAAACGCTACATTCATGTCATAACAGTACTTAACATTAGGTGGCCGTTACACCTTTCGAAGGAAAACAAGCTGCATAATCACTATGGGCCTTGTCTGAGTGTCACGTGGTCTGCAGCCCTTATACAATCACGGCAATTTATTGGTTGATGGCGCTTAAGTGACCCTGTGACGTCACATGCTCCATAAATGCGCTCGCTTTTGCGGCATTGAGTCAGATTTTGAGTGCACGTACACGTGTAGCCCGTGGTGCGCTGCCTGTCTAAGGTTTTGCCATGCGGAGGCCGCGTTGGAGGGTTTGAATTGCTCTACCTGGGGTTTTATTTCCTTTTTTTTTCTTTCTTTAAATGTGTAAAATATCTCTCACAGAACATAAGAAAGTGACTAAGAGAGAAACTTAACTGGATTTGCAACATTAACTTTCAAGTTTGATTACACACAGAATAACAATATCAAAGCTTAAGATACATCAAAAACAAAATAAAACAACAGGCTTTTTGGCCATCAAGCAGCAAACTATGTATTCATATATGCCACATATGATATAATTAATCAATCAGGAGAAAGTGTCATTGTACTATGAATGTATATTAAATGATATAGAAATTCAAGTATGGCAAACAATAAATGTTAATTTCAAGCATTTCAGAACATTATGTCTATTGATTGAATATTAAAATATCTACAGTGCATTGTGAGAGTAGACAGTTGTCTACACCTTTATAAGGTGTTATAATAAGAGCAGATACCACAGCCTATGGCAATGTTAAATGCCTGATACCATCAAGGTTTTTATACCTTTAATCCTCTTTGGTCTCTTCACCAAGAGGGATTGGTGTATGAAGAAGCATTCGTTTTCAAAACAGAGATTATCTCTTTAAAAGCACTGTTAACATTCTCAGAGGACAATTGACTTACATTTGACTTATACTTGATGTCTGACCTATTCAAACTTAAATCAAAGATGATGTCTTTATATTGACAAAATATTGACTTGCCCTTGAAAACAAGTCAATAAAATTAAATCATTTACTCTAACAGCTTGTCATGGTCAAGTATTAAGCATTCAGTGTTAAGGAAAACCCACTTTAACAATGCAAAAATGTGTTTCGTGAAAACGGCTTTACCGCACCAATCAAAGGAAGCCAGGAAGCCTGCATAAACTTCACATTCAAAACAACCATATTCTTGCTTATCTCCAAGCTGATTATGGTCAAAGCAATGGTTGGGCATTAGCCAATAGTTTGCCCTGAAATCTAAAAATGAATTGGCTGACTAAAATGGCATTTGTGCACTTCTCAAAAGTTTTACAAATTACCATAAATATAAATAAGATCAGAGACAATAAAAAAAAATAACAGAACTCTGTTCTGTTTTTAATTGAGCAATTGAAGTAAAAAATTATATTGTTCTGTTGCAGTAATTTAGAAAATTAATAGTATAGTAATTAAAATTTGAATATTTGTTTGCTTAGTAGTGTATCTCCCTCTAGTGGTTGTTCTAAGAATATCCCTTTATATTGTTCAGAATATCATGTGACTAGTTAGGTGATCAATAAGGAAGTTAATGCTCTCCATGCTGTCCAGCTTTGTACACGTAGCAATGAATCAGCACCCATCTGCATTCAGATTCAGATTCATTGGTAGCTTCGTCAGTATGATTTATTACTATTGTTTATACATCTTCAATAGTATTTGATTATTTTAAGTATTCATAACTTATGCAGGTACTTTTATATGTCATCTGAATTTGCTCTTTGGATTGCTTGGGAGCTATAGTGTGTTCATTGTTGCTTTATCGTTATTCTTATTTACTCGCATATTTAATTTCATATGTCATTTATAAGTAAAGCAGCGTCTTTAAGAGTTAAATAAATTATTTGATAGTTTACAAGACATTTGTGAAAGTATTTATCTCATGTACATATTGTAAATGGAAATTCATATTGTTTATTGGATTTATTTATTTTATAGTTTTACCTATCCTTATTACATTTTGGAAAGATACATTCCGTCTTGATGAGGGTGGAGATTAGCTTGCTGTCAAAATATTCAGCGAACGTATATAGAGGACAGTACAGTAAAATGATGGCTCTGTCGGGCAGGACATTGCAGTTCAAACTGATTCTACACAGCATCAAGCAAGTGAGTTCTTCAGACTTTGTAAAAGAAAAGCTCACCAACCTGGAAGACCAGGTCTTGTGTCTCTACACAACATTCAAATAGTTCATCAACATGTTCTGCTGCTTTGCTAGCATGAGTGAAAGCAGAGGATGCAAAGGCACACCTGTTATTTTCTGAGAAAGAAATTAAAATTGAAAAAGCTTGTTTAAAAGCATCTATGGACGTTAAAACAAGAGAAAGAAACTGCTGCAGCTGTAGCAAAAAGCTGATGCACTTGAAGCTCCTGTTGATCACAGTGAGAGATTAAGATATGGACTTTTGCAAGATCACACTCAAATGGACCCAGCACAGTGCACAAAAGATTATGTCATACAGCATGCAAAGACAAATAGCTCAAACAGCCCATCTCACTCAGTACCTGGTATAGAGCCATTTTCTGATGATCAAATAGGGCAAGTTCATCTGCTACAACCATTCAACACTCCAGTACTAAATCAAGATGGAAATGTGTCCTCAGGGCTCTCATCTGCTGCTGCTTACATTCATCATAATTGTATGTCTGACTTTGTTCGTTATCTAGCTTGTCGGGAACTTGTCGCTACAGGGCTGCTAAAATTTAATGGTCAGCAAGAAAGTTACAGAGCCTGGCGATGTTCTTTTATGAACACCATTAGAGATTTAGACTTAACTAACATTGAAGAGATAGACCTCCTTGTCAAGTGACTGGGAAAAGAGTCAGCAGAGTATTTCAAACAAATTCAAACTATGAACATTATTGAGTTGAGAATTATTTGGGCCAGACTAGAGGAATGTTACGGCTTACTTCAGGTGATAGAGAATTCACTATCCAAACAACTTGAGTGTTTTCCCAAGCTATCAAATGAAGATTATGCAAATGTAAGATTGTTAAGTGACTTCCTCATGGAGCTACAGTCAGCCAAGGTTGATGGAGACTTGCTTGGACTGGCAGTATTGACACTGGGACTCAACCTCTGGTGGAGGCTGTCCACCCTCCACCTTGAAGGTCTATGTAGCTGCTATTGTGGCCCACCATGACACAGTAGATGGCAAGTCCCTGGGTAAGCATGACTTTATTATCAGGTTTCTTAAAGGCACCCGAAGACTGAACCCTCCCCGGCCAAGCCTGTTCCCCTCTTGTGATCTCTCAGTGGTCCTCACAAGCCTTCAGAGACCCCCCTTCAAGCTGCTTGATCCAGTTGAGCTCAAGGTCCTCTCCCTGAAGACGGCCCTCCTGATTGCATTAGCCTCCATCAAGAGGGTTGGAAACCTGCAAGAATTCTCTGTTAGCGACACCTACCTGGAGTTCGGTCCAGCACATACTCACGTTATCCTGAGGCCGTGACCAGGAGACGTGCCCAAGGTTCCTATGACCCCCTTCTGGGACCAGGTCATGAACCTGCAAGCAAGCTGCCCTGGGAGTAGGCAGACCCAGCCCTCTCGCTGCTGTGTCTGGTATGTGCTTTGTGTATCTATTTGGACCGCACGCAGAGCTCTAGATGTTCTTAGCAGCTCTTTGTCTTCTTCGGCAGACGGCGGAAAGGGAACACCGTCTCTAAACTGAGACTGCCTGCTGGGTCGTCGATGCCATTTCCTTGGCCTTCCAGACTCTGGCCATGCCCTCCCCCTTGCGGGTTCGAGCACACTCGATGAGAAGTGTGGCATCCTCATTGACACTGGCCAACAGCACCTCCCTAGCAGACATCTGCAGAGCAGCAGGCTGGGCAACACCCAATACCTTCACCAGATTTTACATATTTAGGGTTGAGTTGGTCTTGTCCCATGTTTTGTCAGGTCCGAGTTGGTAGAACCGACTGGGTGTTCCGCACACAGTGTCCTTCACCAAGTTGATCCAGTGCACCTTCTCTCCCAGGTAAGCCACTAAGCATCACTGCCTGGATGTTCTCCTCCCTAGCCTTCTGGCATGCAGATTCAGCAGAGTATTCGCGTCCAGACCCACTACGAGCCACAGGTGCTCTGTACTGGGGTAGGGATCCACAGGCTTAGTTCCCTCATTAGGCAAACTCCCCATGATGTATTTTCCGCGATGTACTTGTCTCATCAGTTCACGTAACATGGACTAGTGCGTGGCGCTTTTGAATGGGACCCCTTGTGTCACTTCATTCAACACAACGTTGAGTGAGTGACAGAAGGGGAATGTCATGGTTACTGTCGTAACCTCCATTCCCTGAGGGAGGCAACGAGACATTGTGTCCCTCCTGCCACAGCACTAGACCTACCACTGTAAACAGCCGTGCCTTATTCTCGGCTTCTCAGTGCAAATCCTGAATGACTGATGCACGCCCGCTTCCCTTTATACCCGTATGTCTGGGGGCAAGGCATGCAAATTCTGTCTGCCAATTTCACATTGGCCTTTTCTCAAGTTCAGAGGTACGCAAGGCTCCAAAGGAAGGGCCCTTGTATCACATAATTCGACACAACGCCTCATTCCCTCCCTCTGGGCGATTCTATTTTCCTTCAGCAGGGTCACACAAAACTAACTCATGAAGTGCTCTCTGCTATCATGGCAGAATTAACTGCCATCATCAATGCTAGACCTCTAATGTCATTGTCTACAGATCCAAGTGACCCGTTCCTCCTCACACCTTCAACTATCCTCACTCAAAATGTGTGTACCCCTACTGCTCCTGCTAATGACTTTGGAACCCAGAACCTTTTTCAGCGTCAATGGCAACATGTCCAACATCCAACACATTCTTGGATAGATGGAGGAAATTGTTTACTACAGAAACATAGAAAGCGGCAATCTGATCAACTCAACATTGAGCCAGGCAGCATAGTGCTTCTTAAAGATAGCCAAGCCAAAAGAAATTAATGGCCAATGGGTATAAATACTCAGGTCTTTCCAAGCAAAGTTGGAAAGGTTCGCAAAGTGGAAGTAAAAGTTCCCAAACAAGATGGAACTAAGCTCTTTCTTATACCAGTAACAGACTGTCCTACTACTCCCTTCTGAATCCAAGTCAAAATGATGTGTTCATTAATAAGTCATATAGTTGTGGGGCTCAATTAAGCCAGGTGGGGAGTGTTCTGTTACAGTAATACAGAAAGTTAATAGTAATTCAAATGTAAATATTTGTTTGCTTAGTAGTGTATCTCCCCCTAGTGGTTATTCTAAGAATATCCCTTTATATTGTTCAGAATATAATGTGACTAGTCAGGTGATCAATAAGGAAGTTAATGCTCTACATGCTGTCCAGCTCTGTACACATGTAGCAATGAATCCGCATCCATCTGCATTCATTTTTGGACTTTGGTCGCTTCGTCTGTATGTTTTATTACTATTGTTTATACATCTTCAATAGTATTTGATTATTTTAAGTAGGCCTATTTATATCTTGAGCAGTTAGTTTTATTTATCATCTGAATTTGCTCTTAGGATTGGTTGGGAGCTATAGTGTGTTCATTGTTGCATTAATATTATTCTTATTTACTCGCATATTTAATTTAATATGTCATTTATAAGTCTTTAAGGGTTAAATAAATTATTTGATAGTTTACAAGACATTTGTGAAAGTATTTATTTCATGTGCATATTGTGAATGGAAATTCATACTGTTTATTGTTTTTCTTAATTTTATAGTTTTACCTATAGGCCTACTTATTAAACTTTGGAAAGAGACATTCTGTGTCTATGAAGTCTTGATGAGTGTAGAGTTTAGCTTGCTGTCAAAATATACAGCAAATGTATATAGAGGACAGTACACCTATAGCTCAGGAAAAAGAATGTAATACGTGACAAATACAAGCAGACCTTTTTATGAAGACTTATTTTCCTCATGCTGTCTTCATTCAAAGAAAATGCATATTGTATATTGATTATCATCTCTTGAATTTCAGATGCCTGCTAGATTGGCACATTAAATTTTTTTACATAAACAGATGGCATTTGTGTTCTCCAAACATAAAGACAGAAGGGTGGTTACACTGCTCACAATAATGATCAAAGATCATTGTTAATTATTAAACACAGATTAGAATCAACATTGGCTTTTTAATTATTTAAATCAACAATAATCAAAGATAACCATCAATTATCAAATTCAATAGAATATTTATTATTATCAAAGATAATTATTAAAATCAATAGAACATTGATTAGAATTAACATTTGCTTATTAATCCTTCAAATCAACAACCATTAAATATGACTATTAATGATCATAATCAATAGAATATTTATAAGGAATTATATTGCCAGGGCACCACCATGGAATCAGGGACTAATAACCAGACAGTATAGCAGTCTCAATATAGGATTTTTATCTTAGGAATGTCAACTTCCAGAGAACAGTAACTACGTTTCCATCCAGAGATTTTTTGCGGAAAAAGTTTTAGTGCATCAAAATGGATTTAACGAACATTATCGCTAAATTTCACATATGTTGACATAATATGACAGTATTGAAAGCCAATTTATTGTACGTGATTATGGATTGATCTTTATGGCATATATAGCCGATCTGCAAATGTGACCCTTCCAGGAGTGCCAACACAAATATCTTGTGCACATTGAACAAATGAATGGCCAATGTTTGCGATTAATTTAATCGCAGTCTCCATCCGTTTGTTTATTAAAGTTGCTTTTCTTTACCATTCAAAATAATAGATGGCAGTCATGGAATTAGCCCACAAAAAACACAATTTCTGTGCACAAAGATGTTTTAAATTAAGAATAAATACACCATACTGGGCGAAAAGCTTCAGCATGCTTTTATTTGTATTTTTGTTCTTAAATATAAAAATGTTTTGGAACACTTACAGCCCAATTCTATTAAATTATTATTTAGTCTACTTTTGAAAATATACCGCATATACACATCGATTGATGGTCCTTATACTGAGACAGAAAGTTTCCCCCACTACTTTTGCCAGCAGGTTGCTAGCTTGAACAGGGCCATGACGATCCGCTTTCGGGTCAGAACCAGTGCCAACCTGCGATAGGTGCAACATCAGGACCAATATTACAGTCCTATCAGAAGGGCAACTGTTCCCTTTTGATTTCATTTCCTCCTCTTCTGATTACAAACTAAAGAGTAACATGATTGGATATGGTAACAAATAAGCCTATAATACATAGGAGTGGTGGTGGCATAGTGGCTAAAGAACAGGGCTGTTAATCAGAAGGTCGTTGGTTCGAACCACCATTGTGTCCTTGAGCAAGGCACTTTACTCCAGGTTGTTCCGGGGGGATTGTCCCTGTAATAATTGCACTGTAAGTCGCTTTGGATAAAAGCGTCTGCCAAATGCGTAAATGTAAATGTAAATAATACATGAGAGGAAGGTGTGCGCGTGTGTGTAAGGAGAGAAGAAGGGCACAAAATGACGGGAACACGCAAAGACTGTTTAATGGTGTCTAACCATTGGTGTTAACGCGTGTCTCTGTTAACGCGTGTCTCTGCTGGTATGATAACTTGGGGACAAAGCAGGCTCTATCGCCAAGTTATCTGCTCGAGAAATGTGTGTGCTGGTATGTTTGTGAGGGGTTGTGTGTGTGTTTGGTTAATATGAGAGATTGAGAACAGAGCCAATATGGTTATTGGCAACCATTATATAATCACTCAGAGATTTTGCAAAAGGAATACAATAAGGCACCAACTATCTGATTTATTTTTCTTCTTATGTGGCAACACCTCTATACTCATGAGGTGTGATCTGAGACTAAGATGTTTCCAATTGAACAATCAACAACAGATGAAATGAGGGACTTAGATATAAAAAAAAAATCTATTCTAGAATAGAATATCTTACAGATATTTGGAGACTTTTGAACCCATCTGTTAGGGATTAAGATTTTTACACATCCTGTGAAGTGTCAGTGATGCTGTAGGGGGCTTACACACTTTTGCTTCACTATGCTCAAGGCCTGAATCCATCAATACATTAACGCGTCCTCCCAATATTATATCATGAGGGGTGCCAGCGGCTTGCAACATCCCTTCAAGATCTATAAAAAAGCCCTGATCATCAGTGTTAGGTGCGTAAATATTAACCAAAATCAACCGTTGCCACTGAATTTCTGCTAAAACAATAATGACTCTTCCTAATTTATATTTAATCTGTTTGAGACATTTGAATTGTAGATGTTTTTTTTTATCCCTGTAATGACTACCCTGCTTTTACTTGAGCCAGCACTAAAGAAAACACATCCACCCCATATCTTCCCAAATTTTTCAGCTTCCTGTGGGGAAAGACATGTTTATTGAATAAACACTATATAATATTTCTTACTTTTAAGAAAAGAAATAACCTTACTTCTTTTTATGGGGTGCCCCAACCCATTCACATTTGATGTGGAGAGAGACAATCCTCTCATATTAACATCTGACATTTTGACATGTTAGAAAAAATAGATTGTGTGACAAAAAAGATAAAGACCACATTCCCCATTAGTGTAACAATCCAATCCCGAACTTCACCCTGAACCAAACAAACAGAAAAAATTGAAATGTGCATATTAACCCTGCTCACGACAGCTGCAACTGGCGTCCATCTCTCCAAATTCAAACAGTCCACGTACGCCTATGAGAGTCCCCGTGACAAATTTGCTGTCACATTGCTCAAGTTCGGTGATTCTATACACATTTTATGAGACAGAATTGCATAACAGAAAATAATCTATAAAACAAACTCCAGCCAATAAGCAGAATAAACACAAAGAATGTGTGGATTCATTCACAGAACTCTATCGAAGGTGTGTTTCAAAACAAACTCCAGTCGCCAGCGGGACCAGCACAAAAAAAAAAAGGGAGTTCAGTTTCCTTGGACAGTCAAACGAATGTTCAGTGAGCCGGCTGTTCATGAATGCAGCAGATGACCTAATCCTTCCAATGTACTACATAAAATACTCCACAAAACAAATTCCAGCCAATAGGAGGCATAAAATCAAGGAACATGCAGATTCATTCACAACTTTCCCAAAGGAGTGTTATTCCACAAAACAAACTCCTGCCACTAGGCAAAACCAACACAAAAAGTAACAAAATGGCACCCAGCTTCCTCAGACTGTCAAGTGTATATTTAGCAAGTCAGGTTCACTTGGGGGCCACATGAGAAACACTGTATGGCTTACTCTAATGTTTTTATGAAGGACATTGCTTGCTGTGGACATGTAAATACTTTGCGACCATCCTTGGTATCTATTCTCAGTTTGGCTGGAAATACCAGTACAAAAGCGATCTTCCATTGATGTAAGAGATTCTTGCATTCCTTGAATCGATCACGTTTCATTCTTGTCAAATTCGCAAAGTCTAGGAATAAGAAAATGTTATGGTTCTTCCAAGAAAGCCTTCCTACTCCTCACCTAGCGCAAAACAATATCTTTATCGGATGATCTCAGAAGTTTGGCCAGAATTGATCAGGGCCCGTCTTCCTCCGCGGATCTGTGAGCTGGGACTCTTGTGAGCTCGCTCGATTTCCACCTTATGGCCTATTTCATGTTGAGCTGACTCATTAGAGCTCATGTGATATAGTGAATACAAGTTATGTTTATATATATTTTTATTTTCTTTATAAAATTGCTAAATGTTATTTTTCTAATACTGCTAAATATTGTTAGATGTCCTATTTGTGCTTTATGTTAAAAAAAAGAGTGTTATGTGTATTTAGTGAATTAATTATTTTCATTTGACATACCTGCCTTATGACATCATCGCACACTTCAGTTGGGTGCGTGTCTTTGATGTGCTTCATTCTTAGTAAATACAGCAATGAGAAGCCATCACATCAGCATTCTTCGTTTAATTATATTATACTTCTTTTCAGGTAACTGGGCAACAAAATGCACAAAACACACTTCTATTTGAGCATAAACACTGTTAAACAGAATACTAATGAGTTGTACGATTTGAAAGCAGTTCTTTTCACTTGTTTCAATTGTTTGTCATGAGTTCAGTGCGGCCGAGCACATGGTTAGCATGGGTGCTCCTTGATTAGTGCGACAGCCCGCAATATGCAATAAATGGTCAAAATATAGTGAATTAATTAGAGTTGATAATGTTGTTTCAGAGTTATGAATTATCATCGACTTACATATTTGGTCATTTAACCCCCTGTGATCTCTGTTAACTGTGAGTTATGTATTACATTTTGGCTGAGTGAATTTAGTATGTGTCTTAATGGAATGTAATACATCAGACAATGGACTCAGTAGTATTCACATTGAGGATGTGGTTGGCCTACTAACTGCATAGCTACATTCATTAATTTCATGTCATATATATTAAGGATGTATTTATGAAAATGTTATACATGTTTCAGTGCTTATGTGTACATTCTGGAAATCTTATTCTGCTTGTACAGAATATGAGATTTGAATGTCACTCACTACATATGGAAAATGTTTGAAGTTATTTGTGTTTATAACCAGTCATTACTATGCAAAGACGTGATACCTGTATTGATAATGTGCTGAACTGTTGTAAAATGCATATGCCGTTATTGGATTCGTAGTAAATACAGCGATGAAGCCATCACATCAGCATTCTTCGTTTAATTATATTATACTTCTTTTCAGGAGTACTAAACTCATCTAGGAATTTCACCATATCTCCCCTTCCTCATGCTCAGAAATTCCAACAAATCGGACATTGTTTCATCGATTACGATTCTCCAAATCCTCCAGTTTTTCTCGAATGCGTTTCCAAATACACCTGGTCGCTAGCGGATATCCCTCTCCTGATAATCGATCCGTCTCTCAATGTCCGACAATCTTGTAACCAACTCAGAGAATTTTGTCTCCATGGAAGTAATTGATCTATGTATTACAGCAAGATCTTCATAATCTGCAACAACATTTGTCGACACATTAATCAATTCACGCCGGATTTCTTTCAGTTCACCGTCAGAATTGAGTCCGGGGCTTTCAGTCAGTTGCTCCAGGGAATCAGCCAGAGCACGTAAGTTTCTTTTAATATCTCCAGAGACCAAGGATTTAAAATTTTTGGATATATTGTCATCCCAGGACAGTTTTGTATCAGTGTATTGAATCTCACCTATTTATGACACAAATAGTAATACAATTAGCAAATTGTGCAGAGCTCGACGCTGTCACGTCTGCTCCTCACATGGCGTCACATGACTCCAGGATTTTTTTAACGATAAGACCATTATTTAGTTAAATAATAATAATAATAAATATAGCTACAAGTGGCAATCCTTCGAGTCCAAGCACATGTGGAGAGAAATGATCCAGTGGATGCCAAATAATATAAAATGACAGAATAGATCATTCCTTAACTAAAGTTGTTGAAAAGTGAATTGGGTACCACATTTTTTTATTTCCATACAATACTACTTGTGGGTGAGAAACAGATCAATGTTTAAGTCTTTTTTTACAATAAATTCTCTGGCAATATGCACAATGAATGTGAATCGAGGAGAGGGTCTCTGATTGAATTACTGTGTTCACAGGTAGGGCAGAGCCCACCTAAATAATCATCAATTTGAACACATAGATCCACACTAGAAATTTCCAATAATGTCATTTGTTAACACGTAATGTGTTCAAAATACTGAAATATGTATTTAAAAGTAGGCCATGAATATTTCTTTTAAGTCTGAAATAATTTATCTGAAAAGTCTTTAACACTTTATGATAGAGATGCATGTGTGGCAGATAAACTGCTGCCCTGCCGAACACCACAGCTCCCTTTATTTTTCCAGTGAAAATCTTTGGTCAAATAGGGTACTGTAACAAGCCCTCATTGAGATGCAATGGGCCAGCAATTAGTTTGGCCATAATGAAGTATCAAACCAAAGGTAAATTAGTGTGCACCAGCAGTCTTAAAGATTGTGAACATGGTGAGTGCTATTGATAAACTTGTGTGTAACAGCGTGTAGTGTCTATTGCAATTTCTGACAAAGTTGCCTTCAATCAAAAATGACCATCTATCGCAGAGATCACAAATATAAATGTGTTTTGTTCAAAATTGCATTTAGACTATATAATATGCAACGTTTTACCATTATCTTTGTACCAGATATTAAAATGAATCTTAGGTTTTGCCTATTGTCAGTCCATGCTATACTTCATAATGTTCACGGGACAAAACGTTAATAGAAACCCACAAAGATCCACAGCAGCAAATGAACAAGCCAAATTTGACTTAATGTGAAACTGCTGCTCACTGGATGTTTTTCTTTTTTTTTTTTTTACTAAGTAAATTCTAGAGACTTGTGTGTGAAAATCCCAGGAGATCAGCAGTTACAGAAATATTCAAACCAGCCTGTTTGGCACCAACAATCATGCCACAGTCCAAATCACTGAGATGCATTTTTTCCCCATTCTGATGGTTGATGTGCACATTAACTGAAGCTCCTGACCTGTATCTGCATGATTTTTTGCACCACACTGCTGCCACGCGATTGGCTGATTAGATAATCACATGGATGATAGTTGGTGCCAGACAGAATGGTTTGAGTATTTCTGTATCTCCTGGGATTTTCATGCACAACAGTCTCTAGAATTTACTCAGAATGGTGCCCAAAACAAAAAACATCCAGTGAGTGGCAGTTCTGCGGATGAAAATGCCTTGTTGATGAGAGAGGTCAACAGAGAATGGCCAGACTGTTTCGAAATGACAAAGTCTACGGTATCTCAAATAACCACTCTGTACAGTTCTGCTGAGAAGAATATCCTCACAAAACGCTATAATGTGGTGCAGGTTGGCGCAGTTTTGGCGGAATGAGGGGGACCTACATAATATTTGGCAGGTGGTTTTAATGTTGTGGCTGATCTCTGTGTGTGTGTGTGTGTGTGTGTGTGTGTGTGTGTGTGTGTGTGTGTGTGTGTGTATATATATATATATATATATATATATATATATATATATATATATATATATATATATATATATATATACACATACATACATGCACACACTGGCGGCCAAAAGTTTGGAATAATGTACAGATTTTGCTCTAATGGAAAGAAATTGGTACTTTTATTCACCAAAGTGGCATTCAACTGATCACAATGCATAGTCAGGACATTAAAGAGCAACATGCAGGTTGAATTTATAACTGAATTAATACTTTATATTGTAAACACTTATGTAGAAATTACTAATTAAATCTCATTTGATGTAGAGATTTTGATGAAAATGTGCTAGGCTCTGGAATACGCCTTTCCCGATATCAACGCGTCATATGACGTAGGGCGAGGCAAACAAAAGTGCTCGCGGTCAGCTCTCATTGTGGGTGTTGATGTAGTTAGAGCAGTACAGAAAGTTTTAGAGAAGCCATAATGGTAAATTATTGTGTTTGTGCTGGTTGCACGAATTCCAGCCTGTCAGGACATCGTGTCCATCATTTTCCTTCTAGAAAAAACAAGGCTTTTCGGTCTTGAGTGCGTTTTGTGCAGGTGAAGAGAGCAGACTTCACTGCCGCGTCTGTTACCACACACTCGGTCGTTTGTGGCGCACATTTCACTCTGGAGAATTATCGACCTGGAGATTTGTTGGAGTCTCGGATGGGATTTCGGAGTAAGGACCACGTGAGGCTGATTACTGATGCTGTTTCCTCGGTGCACTCGATGGAATCAAGTCCACCGTCAACGTTAGCAGACATTCTGTGCAACGAAAACGAGGACTTAGCAGAGTAAGTCTTACTTTTAATTATTTTAACTCTTAATTTGCTCATAATTATAGGCCTGTGGGCCATCATAGGCATGTTCGTCCACACCGGAGAACTCGGTTTCTTCATTCGCATTCATTGTAACCTGAGCTTGAACTTGACCAGACTCCCTCGCCCATCGTCACTTCCGGTTAGTGCTTTATAGACGCGGAAGTTATTTTATCACAATTTATCTCAAAATATCGTTAATGGCTAAATATATATTACTCCAGTTCAGAAAATCTAGTTGTTTTATCATCAACATACACTATGCTATATAGGGGTGTCCAACCTGCATTTTGCTCTTTAATAATGTGAAAATGTTATATTACAATTTGAAAAAAAAAAAAATACTTGAACTACTTCAAAGATTTCTCATGAGAAAATCTTTCACATGCAGCAATGACAGCTTTGCAGATCCTTGGCATTCTAGCTGTCAGTTTGTCCAGATTCTCAGGTGACATTTCACCACACACTTCCTGTAGCACTTGCCATAGATGTGGCTGACATTTTTCTAATGAATTTTCTCACACACCTTACAGTCTAGCTGATCCCACAAATTTCAATGGTTTTAAAATCCATAACACTCTTTTCCAATTATCTGTGGTCCAATGTCTGTTTTTCTTTGCCCACTCTAACCATTTCTTTTTGTTTTCTGTTTCAAAAGTGGCTTTTCCTTTGCAATTCTTCCCATATGGCATGCACCCCTGAGTCTTCTCTTTACTGTTGTACATGAAACTGGTGTTGAGTGGGTTGAATTCAATGAAGCTGTCAGCTGATGACATGTGACGCATCTATTTCTCAAACTAGAGACTCTGATGAGAAAGAGATGTGGAATGCCTGATGCACTTATCTTGTTTAATTGTACATCAGGCATTCCATCTCTTTCTGTCCTTGTTAGAGCCAGTTATCCTTTGTCTTTTAAGACTGTAGTGTACACATTTGTATGAGGTCTTTAGTTTTTTGTTAATTTCTCTAAACAATGATTGACTGACGAATTTCTAGAGAAAGATGTTTCCTTTTTTTTTTTTTTTGGCCATTTTTGACCTAATATTGACCTTATTGACCAGATAAATATGGTGGCAACTCAAAAACAAACACAAAGACAATGTTAATCTTTATTTAATGAACCAAATAGCTTTAAGCAGTGTTTGATATAATGGCAAGTTTCTAGTACCAAGTCAGAAATTTAGAATGATTACTCAATGTAATCAAAGGTGTTGGATTGGTGGCTGCTGGAAATGGGGCCTGTCTAGATTTTATCAAAAATGACTTCTTTTTTTTTTTCAAATAGCGATAGTGCTGTTTTTAACATCAGCAATGTCTTGACTATACTTTGTGATCAGTTGAATGCCATTTTGTTGAATTAAAGTTCCAATTTCCTTCGGAAACTGCAAAATCTGTACATTATTTGGCCACCAGTGTATTTTAAAGGTAGATAATAGGATGATGTTATCAAGATGTATATTATTTATACTATGTAAATCAGTATATAGGCCTATTTATGTTATTCAAAAGGAAGAAAGAAATACTTGTATATGTAAGATGGAGCTCTAGAGAGACCGAGATGAGTGATGTAATGGGTGTTTAAAGAAAAAGTTTTTTTTTTGTTGCTATTTCTGCTATTTTTTTGTTATTCTCTAGTGAAAGGTCATGTCATATGAGCCGCACAATGTGGTGAGGCAAAATCAGATCACTCATATATCACACATAGCACTATACATTTACATTTACATTTATTCATTTGGCAGACGCTTTTATCCAAAGCGACTTACAAAAGAGGAAAACATAAGCGAATCATCTTAAGGAGACATATGTACGAAAAGTGCCATACTACAATGTTTTACTTGCATCAGAATAGCATTCTAAACAGATTTAAGTGCAACACGAATGTGTTTTTATTTTTTTGTGACTGGTTAAGTGCTCTTAGAAAAGGTGTGTTTTTAGCCGTTTTTTGAAGACAGAGAGTGAGTCAGCTTCACGGATGGAGTTGGGAAAGTCATTCCACCAACATAGTACGATGAAACTGAGAGTCCGGGAAAGTGTTTTGGTGCCTCTTTGTGTTCGTACAACAAGGCGACATTCCTTAGCCAACCGCAGGCTTCTGGCAGGAGTGTAGATCTGCATAAATGATTTTAGGTATGCTGAAGCAGACCCAGTGACTGTTTTGTATGCCAGCATCAGAGACTTGAATTTAATACGTGCATCAACTGGCAGCCAGTGGAGAGAGACAAAGAGTGGTGTAACATGCGCTCTCTTTGGTTCATTAAAGACCAGGGCCCGTATTCCTAAAGAATCTAAGAATCCTTTTAGAAAACTCTTAATTTAGCTTAAAAACTTTTACGTAGGAGTCTTAGCTTAAGAGTGATTCGGGACTGATCTGAGAGCAACTCTGAGTAAGGAAAAGACAAAAAATTTCATCTTAGTGAGGAGGCGGGGCTGACCCCATTGCTATGTGTGACACAATCTTTTGAAGACTCTGTTTGGTTGGTTGTCCAAAAAGGGAAAAAAAAAAAAAAAAGAGTTATTTTAAGTATAGGGTCTATTCTAAGCCTTCACTTTGAAATTAAATGCGTATTTTTTCCTATTTACCATTCTCTCACACACACACTATATATGTGTAGATAAATCCTTTTTTAGGATTTAAAAGTTATTTGATTGGCTTAGAATGATAAAAATTGTTCCACTCTTTCCAATTACACTGATTGCTGGCATGTCTATTTAAGTGGTGGTTTGAATGTTGGTTTTAATGTAACAAACATGGAATCAAAACCAAGAAGGACGAGAAAGCCCAACTGGACAGAGGAACAGTGTTTATTGTTAGCCCAGTTAGTGGAAGAACACAAGGCCATCCTTAAAGGAAAATTCGGGCCGGGTGTCACAGCACGGGGCAAGAAGCAGACGTGGGAGCGTATAGCACAAACTATTAACGGTTCATTCCCCCTGCTTGTGCGCACCAGTGAAGACTGCGAGAAACGTTGGTACGTGTTGCAATCAAAAGCCAGAGAGGAAATTGCAGCACACAAGCGGGAGTCGTCACGCACAGGTGAGAGATATAACACTTTTTTTTTTTTAAACCGCTGGCAAACTTATCTCAAACAATTATATGTATACTGTACATGTGGTCCATTGTATTGTTTTCTAGGGGGGGGACCACCTGCTAAACAGCTGTCCCAAGTAGCCCTAACCGTGTTCAACATCTTTGATCACTCTGAAACCAGTATTACCGGTTTGAAGGAGGGCATAGACAGCTCAATGATTCAGCTGGTAGAACTACAAAAATTGTAATTTTAATAAACCAACAGCCAAGTAACACAATATAAAGACACATTTTTATTTAACATAGCCAAGGCCATTTCACATATTTATATCTGGCATTCTTTGAACTGAAAAAAAAAAATAATTGGCCTAAATTTATTTAAAATAACAGAGATTATATGTTTTCTGCTCTCAGTAGCACTGAGCCTTCAGCAGAGGAATGGGGACCGTCGACATCGCAGATGTACGACCCTCAGCCCGAAGCGCCTCATTCCCTGCCTTCTGCTGCAGCTGCTCCAACACCATCCCTAATAGAGAAAAAAGCGGAGATTGAGATGGATGTCCTAAAGCAGCAGAAAATAGTACTCCATCTACAGGAGGAGTACTACAAACTAAAAATTGAGCTACTCAAAAATAAAACGTAGAACAAATAATATTTTTTGTGTGTCTTCATAATATCTTTCTAATGAAAATGTTGGCTAAGGTGCTGTTTATTCACGATTTTTATATTACATTCACTGTTACTTACATGAAATGCAAATTAGTAAACTGGGCTCTGTAAGGATTCCCACTTTGGGACAGATCTCTCCCTTGTGGAGGGTATTCTTCATCATCCTCTTCATCAGCCCAGTTGTCCGTGGGAGGGTCTGCGATTTGTCTAGCTTTACAGATGTTATGAAGCACTGCACAGGCTGTTATCACTTTGCAGACCTTTCCTGGTGCCAGTCACACCTCTCCATGTAAAATGTGAAAGCGCCTCTTTAGTTGACCAATACCCCGCTCGACTACGGCTCGTGTTTTCTTGTGAGCTCTGTGAGTTAATGAAAATGAACAGAATTCAGTTGATATTTTCAAAATATAATGGTAGGTTATTTATGGGAAGTAGTGTAGCCACCAAATACTAAGCTACTGCAACACATTTGTTGTTTAAATTTGAAGTCCACACACATTAATTGTATGTTGTCACTGTTACCTGTTGTAATTTAGCTGTGACCCCTGCTCAGGACGGAGGTAAGGTGTGAGGAGCCATGGTTTACAAGGATAACCACTGTCCCCTAACAAGCGGCAATTTGCTGGAATACGACGTCCTTCAAACAGATGTCTCAGGCCACTCTCCGCCAGTATCCTGGCATCATGTGTTGCGCCGGGCCATTTTGCAACAATGTCTAAAATCTTATAATCTGCATTGAAAACAACTTGAACGTTTATGCTGTGGTACCTCTTTCTATTAACATAAACGTCCTCTTCTTTCGACGGTGAGATAATTCGGATGTGGGTTCCATCTATTACTCCGACAACACCAGGGAAGCCTGCTATATTGACAAATGCAGTTTTTTGAGCCTGCAAGGTGGGAATGTCCAGTGGAAACGAAATGAACTGCGACACAATAAGAGGTTCTGAAAGTGTGTGATCACTCTGCTTACAGAAGGTTGAGACAGACCCAAATCATCACTGCTGCATTGTTGCATTTTCCCAGTTGCCAAATATCGTAATGTAGTGATTACTTTCATTTCTGGCGTTATGGCATTCCTGCGCTGTGTCGGTGATGTTAGCGCATCTCTAATAAGATCAGTCACAAACATGATCCCTGCACGATCTAATCTATAGCGTCTTAACAACTCACTGTCATCCATTGTCTGCAACACATTTCTTCTCTCTCTTCGTCTTTCTGCCATTTTCTCCTCTGCTAAAGAAACTCTTAAGCCTCTTAAAAGTCCTCGTCCGTGCTCCTAACAATTTTGACCTTAAGACGTCTTTTAAGGGTTAAGATACTCTCTGAATTACTTTTTTCTTTACTAGGATTTTTTCTTTAATTTTAGAAGTAAACGCCCACATTTCTAAGAATTTTCTTAGAATTTTGTCACTAGGAGCTAGTTTTTGCATTAAGATTCTTTATGAATATGGGCCCAGACGTGCTGCTGCATTCTGGATCATTTGCAGAGGTCTAATTGCACATGCAGGAAGGCCTGCAATGAGAGAGTTACAGTAGTCCAGTCTAGTTATGACAAGTGACTGAACAGGCAGTTGTGTGGAATGTTCAGAAAGGAAAGGTCTTATTTTTCTGATATTGTAGAGTGTAAATCTACATGATCTTGCAGTCTTTGAGATGTGGTCTGTGAAATCTAGCTTGTTATCGATGGTTACCCCTAGATATCTGACCGTTTTAGAAGGCGATACTGTAGTTGAACCCAGCTGCACGGTGATGTTGTGTTGAACAGCAGGGTTGGCTGGAAAGACAAGGAGTTCGGTCATGGCTGGGTTGAGTTGCAGGTGGTGTTCCTTCATCCAGGCCGAGATGTCTGCCAGATGATTCGAGCAGTCACTGTGGTGTCATTGGGCTGAAAAGACAAGTAGAGTTGCGTGTCGTCAGCGTAGCAGTGGTAAGATAAACCATGTGACTGAATGATGGGTCCCGGTGATGTTGTGTATATTGAGAAGAGAAGTGGTCCAAGCACTGTTCCCTGAGGTACCCCAGTAATATCTGATGTGGCTTGGATACCTCACCTCTCCAGGCTACCTTGAAGGACTTATCTGAGAGATAGGAGGTCAACCAGTCCAGCACAGTTCCTCTAATGCCCAGAGTAGAGAGGGTGGAGAGAAGGATCTGATGGTTGACTGTGTCAAAGGCTGCAGAAAGGTCCAGCAGAATCAGAATGGATGATTTGGATTCAGCTTTCGCCTGTCTCAGCAACTCTGTGACAGACAGCAGGCCAGTCTCATTGGAGTGTCTACTTTTTAAGCCTGACTGATTGTCATCCAACAGCTTGTTCTGTGAGAGATGGGCAGAGATCTGATTGAAAACTGCCTTTTCAAGTGTTTTTGGGATGAGAGAGACTGGTCTGTAGTGTTCTATCTTTGCCGGGTTAAGTCCAGGTTTTTTCAGCATTGGGGTTACTCAAGCCTGCTTAAATGTAGTGGGAAAAGTGGCTGTAAATAGAGATGTGTTAATTATGTGTGTAAGTGCAGGTAGGATGGACGGAGAGATGGCCTGGAGAAGGTATGATTGAATGGGGTCAAGGGAACAGGTGGTGGGGTGGTTGGCGAGGAGGAGTTTTTAGACCTCAGTGTCAGTCAGAGGACTGAACATAGAGAAAGTATGGTTGCATACAGGAGCCAGGTGTTTGACAGGGTGTGGTGCAGTGAATGTATTGCTGATGGTTGTAACCTTATTTGTAAAAAATGTGGCGAAGATATCTGCTGTCAGTGATGTGTCAGGTAGTGGAGGGGGAGGACAGATAAGTGTGTTGAATGTTCTAAATAAGCTACGAGTGTCTGTGGTGCTGTTGATCTTGGTCTGGTAATAGGTGATTTTTCCAGCTTCAACGTTATCTGAAAAAGTTTCAAGCAGGAGTTGATATTTACCTAGATCTGCTGGATCTCTAGATTTATGCCATCTCCTCTCATCTGCTCTGAGATCAGTCTGATGTTCACGAAGAACAGGCTGGGTGGTGTAGTACGAACTGGTCTAGAGGAGAGAGGACAAATGTTGTCTAGACAGGTTGTTAAGGTAGAGTTAAGTGTGTCTGTGGCAGTGTTTACATCAAGCGTGGAAAAAAAATGTATTGTGGGAAGAGAGGTAGAGATATCAGTGGAAAGGCGAGAGGGTGAGAGGAAACGGAGGTTACGGTGAAAGGAAACCAACGGTGGAGTCGGTTTTACTATAGATGGGAGAATCATGTTGAATTGAACAAACTAGTGATCAGAGACATGTAAAGGTGTAACAAGAATATTTGAGGTGGTACAGTTACGTGTAAAAATGAGGTCCAGCTGGTTGCCCGATCTGTGAGTTGCTGTGGTGTGTAGCCTTTCCAAATCAAATGAGGTCAGAAGAGTATTCAGTCCAGTGGCCTGAGGCTTGTCTTGGTGTATGTTGAAATCACCAAGAACCACAAGTGGCCTGCCATCCTCTGGCAAGGAGGACACCAGGACATCCAACTCCTCAAGAAAGCTTGTCAGCTGACCTGGAGGGCGATAGAAGACAACAACATGTATTTTTGTGGGATGCATTGTAGTAATGGCATGGAATTCAAAAGATGTATTGTTACATAGCGAAGCCTGTGGTGAAAAAGTCCAGTTATTATGAATGAGCAAACCTGTTCCCCCACAACTACCGGTATGACAAGGGGTGTGAGAGAAGGAGAAGTTGTTGGAGAGAGCAGCAGGTGTTGCTGTATCCTCAGGACGTATCCATGTCTCCGTCAGTGCCAGGATGCTGAGGGTGAACTGTGTGGCAAAGGCTGGAATGACTGCAGCTTTGTTCACAGCAGACTGGCAGTTCCAGAGTCCCACTGAGAACAAGCTATAGTGTACTTTGTTGTTCAAAAACAGGAGTGAAAGCTTAATCACATCGTTTGTTTGTAGAGATTCCTCTTTTTATATATGTGTATCAACATTATTACAAATTAACAGGTTGATGTTCAGCAAAAATGCGCCAGTGCGCTGCTCACTGCGTGCTCACTATAAACTCCACACGTGTCCGCTGAGCCGCAGACTGCTGCGAGAGAAGCTGTAGCACTGATGATCTAAGGCTACGTTCACATCGCAGGTGAATGTGGCCCAGACCTGATTTTTTGCTCAAATCTGTATTTTTGTTTAGGTTGTTCACATGACATTTTAAATATAGCCCATCAGATGCTGGTCTGAACAGCCAACACTCTTGATTTGCCCACATGCATGTTGCACTCCTTGAGCATGCGTATAACAAACTCCAACATGTTAATCATTATAGCACAAATAATAAATAAAATTATAATTAAAAATTGTATTATTAATTTTTAACGCAGATAGGACACATACTTCTCTGTGAGTGATGGAGAAAAATGTTGATGGATAAATTATATTTATGAATTAATTTGCCTTTGCATGGTGGAATTTATAATAATCATCAAAGTTCAACCATAAAATCCAAAAACAGCAGGATTAACATGTAAGTTAAGAGGAGTTATCATTATTTAATATTTCCATTGACTGCTTGCATTCGTCTTTGGAGACAGTTTGAGAAATATAGAAACTGTGTTTTCTGAGCGAGTGACATGGCATGTCAAAAGCACCATTATATAAATCTTCATCAGTATTTTTCATACGCATATTTAACGTGCAAGCCAAGCGAATCGCTGAACCCAACTGTTGAAGCCTATACTTTCATTTTATTTCCTTAAAAAGAAACAGAATGCATTAACTAGACAGATATGACTCACACTTACAATGTAAAAATATAACAGGCAAATATACGCTGGAAATCAAGCGTGCAAATGACGAATGTTGATGTAGATTCATGTAAAAGTCACATTAAATCTGACCTGGTTGTTCACACCAAAGACACATGGGGAAAAAAATCGGATATCTTTCTGATTTAATTCCACATATGATAGTGGCCCAGATCAGATTTGAAAATGTTTTTGGTAGAATTTTTTTTTATTTTTGAGACTTTCAAGACTTCCTTTATCATTGGGATAAGTAGTCAATGTGAAAGAGTCAATGTCGTTGTTTTTTCGAGAAATTAATGGGGTTGTCTTAACAGTAACTTCCAAAAGCCCAGGAGAACTCCGTAACTCCAATTACCACTCTCTGACTTTGTTTTGGAATGCTCAGATTGAGTTAGGGCACCCTGCCTTTGTTTAGCCGTGCGTCAAAATGAAGTTATTGTGCTGGCATGGAGTTATGGTACTCTGTCTTTGTTTTTACATTCAAGTTTGCCGCATTTAAATTACGGTGTAGTCTGTGTACTGTCATACATCTGTCATTGAAGCAATCTAACACACACAATACCTAAATAAAAGTGTGGTAAACAAATATTGTTGAGTGTTTTTACTATAGCTTTTAACCCTCTGGTGTCGGTGGTCGGGCCGGTGCGTCCTGCAGGATTTTTTCCTCAAACAGCGGAAACAACTTAAAATACTCTTTAAAATAAATGTTTGGGCATACAGATAAGTGTAAGACATCATTATAAACTATAAAGTGTCTACTTTTATTTGTGTACACTGACAATAACAACAAAACCTTGTGCTTTTGTAAAATAAAGAAAATAAATAGGGTGCGCATTCAGCCGTCTCTGTCTCCGTGAGCATATTTCTGAAACACGTCACAAAAATGAACTGAAACTCGGGGGAGAAGGACCTTAGTCAGGGAGGTGACCAAGAACCCAATGGTCACTCTGACAGAGCTCCAGCATTTCTCTGAGGAGAGAGGAGAACCTTCCAGGAGCACAACCGTCTCTGCAGCACTCCACCAATCAGGCCTGTATGGTAGAGTGGCCAGACAGAAGCCACTCCTCAGTAAAAGGCACATGACAGCCCGCCTGGAGTTTGCCAAAAGGCATCTGAAGGACTCTCAGAAGGAAACAAAATCTGAACTTGTCTGGATGAAACCAGGCACCGCTCATCACCTGGCTGCAGCAATGTACAGAGATATCCTTGATGAAAACCTGTTCCAGAGCGCTCTGGACCTCAGACTGGGGCCAAGGTTCATCTTCCAACAGGACAACGATCCTAACCACACAGCCAAGGTAACAAAGGAGGGGTTACAGGACAACTCTGTAAATGTCCTTGAGTGGCCCAGTCAGAGCCCAGACTTGAACCCAATTGAACATCTCTGGAGAGATCTGAAAATGGTTGTACACCGACAACCTGATGGAGCTTGAGAAGTCTTACAAAGAAGAATGGGAGAAACTCCCCAAAAATAGGTGTGCCAAGCTTGTAGCATCATACACAAAAAGACTTGAGGCTATAATTGGTGACAAAGGTGCTTCAACAAAGTATTGAGCAAAGGCTGTGAATACTTATGTACATGATTTTTTTATTTTTAATACATTTGCAAGATTTCAAACAAACTTCTCTCACGTTGTCATTATGGGGTATTGTTTGTAGAATTTTGAGGAGAATAATGAATTTAATCCATTTTGGAATAAGTCTGTAACATAACAAAATGTGGAAAAAGTGAAGCGCTGTGAATAATTTCCGGATGCACTGTATATGTGTGTATATATATATATATATAAAGAAAATTCCTACAATGTATTGCTGTGATGTAAAGCTGTATTTTCAGCATCATTATTCCAGACTTCAGTGTCACATGATCCTTCAGAAATCATTCGAATTTGCTGGTTTTCTGCTCAAGAAACATTTATTATTATTATCAATGTTGAAAAAAGTTGTGTACTATTTTTTCAGGATTATTTGATTAATAGAAAGTTCAAAATAACAGCATTTATCTGAAAAAGAAAGCTTTTGTAACATTATACACTACCGTTCAAAGGTTTTGGGTCAGTAATTTTATTTTATTTTTTATTTCTTTTTGGAAATAAATTACTTTCATTCAGCTAGGATGCATTATATTGATCAAAACATTGTATAATGTTACAAAAGCTTTCTATTTTAGTTCAAAATATTGATTGTGATTCAGCACCCAAATCAAAAACATGGACAGTTCTTGATAGTTGTATGGATATTAGTTTCCCGGCATTTGGTTCTGATGAGCTGAACAACATGCATAAAGCCATATGATAATGGCAACGTTGCGTGCAATACCCTTTGTTGAAAGTGTTGGGCCTCATGTATTCAGATATAAGAGAAAGCCTGACTGAGGCCTACAAACATACTCATAAATCTTACTGATAAAAACCACATCAAAATCAAACAAAGGGAGTCCAAAACAGACTACAAATCACATAAAGCCTCGGTCACTTTACACCTATGTGTGAAATTCCAAAGGGTCGAACTCTCATGTCCTATTGGATGAGGTGCACGACAGAACGCCCCTAAACCATGATGTCATTGGGAGTTGAAATACCTCTGAGATCCTTCTGGGCATTTCTTCCAGCAAGTTTGCGTAACGTGCATAGACGCAGCTCATCGCTGCTCTCTGGTGTAGCCTCATTGCACAAGGAAGTAACGTATGGCATGAATCTGTGGCCATACAATCTCCATCTCGCTGGATGAGTGGTGATTAATCTGTGTTCCACCGAACACTCTAAAGCCAAGCAATCTGCATCTTCATCCGTTTGCCTGCAGAATTGAAGAAGTTTCTCTTCCATCTTCAACCAAGCTGACGTCGCTCATTTCTCCATCAGCCCGCCGAGAATCAGCAGCCGTACCGCCCACTGACAGAGCGAGGAAATGGCCTCCCATCATCACCCGAGCCTCAAGGAACCAAGTTGGAGTCAAACGACGGATGAACACACATTCTACCTGCGTCTTCATGAGATCCAAGTAAGAATTTTACATCTGAGCAGAGATAGAATATTATAGTGTGTTATTCCTCTGTATCAAGTTTATTGCTTACAGTTTACGGACCAACAAATCCACTCATTGCTGCTGATAATACTCAAGGTATTAATGTAAAGTGCTGTTATCATGAATTAGATTTCTGTTGTAATCCAACCACGTTCGACTGTTGTGTATTTACCCCATTGCGGATGAGACTGGTACACTGAGTTTATCCATTAAAGAAGCAAAGACCGTGGGACAGTTTACAAGCCGTTCACTGCATCTCTGAGTGATAAAATAACAGCTGCTTTCTCTCCCATGATTGCGAAACCGGCTTTTGTGCCACCACGTTTTTCTATCTCTCTCGTACCACACCCACACCCCCACACACACTCATGTTGTGTTTCATGGGGACTTTCCATAGACATAATGGTTTTTATACTGTACAAACTTTATATTCTATCCCCTAAACCTAACCCTCACAGAAAACATTCTGCATTTTTACATTTTCAAAAAACATAATTTAGTATGATTTATAAGCTGTTTTCCTCATGGGGACTGACAAAATGTCCCCACAAGGTCAAAAATTTCAGGTTTTACTATCCTTATGGGGACATTTGGCACTGACACACACACACACACACACACACACACACACACACACACCTTTGTAATAAATCTCAGCATTTTCCCCAAGTTATCGTACAAGTGGAGACACGCAGTAAACGGGCAGGCGCCATCAGTGGCGTATCCAGGAAATTTTTACTGGGGTGGCCAAGATGGGGCCCAGACCTAGTGTGGGGTGGCGATACCAGGAGAACATTTATGAATGGCACATGATCAAAATGTGTAAATATTGCATTGCTTTGCTTCAAGATCTACAGTTGTATAATAAATTAATGCTAAAACTCATGTTAGCATTCACTGAATTGTTTGTATTAAATATCAGACTGTTGTTTTGACATTTGACAGTTTTCTATTCCTGTTCTATTTCAACCTATTACAGTTTCTGGGAATCTCTGGTTATTTTAACATGAAATCCAATTTTAAATCAGTAATTGTTTAGGAAAAGTCAGTTAAACATTAAGTTAATCTGCGTATAACATCAGGTATACTGTATAATCATGTCACAATTGACTGACATAAATGTTGAAGGTGGGTCTAGAACCTGGGTCTCCCAGTTAGAGAATGCTATTTCTCTACCTCTGGTCCACTGGAGAAGACAGTCTGTTGAAGACCCATGTGCAGAAGCAAAAAGCAAACTAGGAGGCTCAGATAACTCAAAAGTAGGCAGTCTTTACTCGATTGCAGTACTCAGATACAATACAGACAAGCAGTCATAGCTTTACAAAATCAAACATAAAGTAAGCCCAATGGCAACATAAGAACAGCACTTAACTTCTAGAACTCAGGAAATCCATAGATGGTGGGCTCAAGACTGAACACAGCTCAATGAAAACTGCCAACTTAAATAGGGCAAAATACAGGTGAAACACATTAACCTGATTAGCAGTCATAACTAAAGAGTTCATGGCAGGTGGTGCCACCTAGTGGCTGGGAGTGTAATTTCAGGAGGGAGCAGACAGCTCACCCTAGTGGCTTGGAGTGTCATAGCAAGAGGGATCAGACAGTGTTCCCTAGTGGCTTGGAGAGTCATTGCAGGAGGAGTCTTACAGGAGCCCCTCTCTCAGGAACGGCTCCTGACGTTCAGTTGGCTACGGTTGGAATCCAGACAGTGGAACTCTCTGATAAGGTCTGGATCTAAGATGTCCCCAGCTGGCACCAAAGACCGCTCTTCTGGGCCATAACCCTCCCAGTCCACTAGGTATTGGACTCTTCCACGGACCCGACGAGAATCCAGCAGTCGACGGACAGTGTACACTGGCTGCCCACCAATGATCTGGGGTAATGTGGGGGGCTTCTTGGCTGTGGACAGAGGAGAGCAAACAACAGGCTTCAAACGTGAGATGTGAAAAGTGGGGTGGATGCGCATAGACCTGGGTAGGAGTAGCCGGTATGACACAGGGTTGATCTTCCTAAGGATCTTAAAAGGCCCGATGAATCGTGGGGCCAGTTTCCGAGACTCTAGGTGAAGTGGAAGATCCTTAGTTGACAACCACACCCTCTGACCCTGACGTAGGGATGGCCCGATTCTACGGCACCGGTTGGCCTGTTTCTGTTGCCGTTGCACGAACTAAGGCTGTACGTGCTTTCCGCCAGGCCTGGCGGCACCTCTGGACTAACTGGTTTGCGGCTGGTACCTGGACGTCAAGTTCCTGCTCAGGAAACAAAGATGGGGGGGAACCCAAATTGACATTCAAAAGGAGACATGCCCAAGGATGAATGGTGTAGTGTTCTGAGCAAACTCAGCCCAGATCAGACGGGAACTCCAGGTACTTTGGTTATTGGAGACCAGACACCTGAGAGTCTTCTCAATCTCCTGGTTGACCCGCTCTGTCTGCCCATTAGACTGAGGGTGGAACCCTGAAGACAGACTGATGGACGCTCCAATAAGACGGCAAAAAGCCCTCCAAAACCGAGAGGTAAATTGCGACCCCCGATCAGAGACCATGTCCTGAGGAAACCCGTGGATTCTGAAGACATGCTGCATCATGAGGTCTGTGGTCTGACAAGCTGTGGGGATCTTAGGCAGAGGTATGAGATGACATGCTTTTGAGAACCTGTCTACCACCACCAAGATGACTGTGTTACCTTGCGATTTAGGAAGTCCAGTGACAAAGTCCAAGGAGATGTGAGACCATGGACGTCGCGGGATGGGTAAAGGGTGAAGAAGACCCTGGGGGTGGGCCTTAGGTTCTTTATTTTGGGCACATACAAAACAACCAGACACAAATTCTCTGACATCCGCTTGCATACTGGGCCACCAGAACCGTGTCTGGATACGCGTCAAAGTTCTTGTAACTCCAGGGTGACCCGAAAGAAGAGATGCATGTCCCCACTACAACACATCAGATCGTACAACATTAGGAACAAAAAGGCGACCTGGGGGGCCATTACCTGGGTCAGGCTGTTGTCGTTGAGCCTTCTTTACCGCCACCTCTATTCCCCACTGAACACCTGCCAACACCTTGGAGCCTGGGATGATGGGCTCGGGTCTGTCCTCCACCTCTGGTGTATCAAACTGTCTCGAAAGGGCATCGGGCTTAGAATTCTTAGAGCCTGGTCGATAAGAGGATGAACTCGAAGCGATTTAAAAAAAAAAAAAAAAGAGCCCATCGGGCCTGCCGTGGATTCAACCTTTTAGCCTCCCGGATGTATGTGAGGTTTTTGTGGTCGGTCCAAATGATGAATGGGTGTTTGGCCCCCTCCAGCCAGTGTCTCCATTCCTGGAGCGCTGACTTCACTGCCAGCAACTCCCGATCACCAATGTCATAGTTCTTTTCTGCTGAGGTGAGTCGACGTGAAAAAAAGGCACAAGGATGAAGCTTACTGTCCCCTGTGGCCCTTTGGGACAAAACAGCTCCCACTCCAAAATCTGATGCATCCACTTCCACTACAAAGGGCAACTCTGGATCGGGGAGGGTCAGAATGGGTGCAGAGGTGAATCTTTGCTTGAGCAGCTCAAATGCTTGATTAGCTCTTTCAGTCCATTCAAATTGCCTTGAGGTCTTTTTGGTAAGGGCTGTAAGGGGTTCTGCAATAGAGCTGAAATTCCGTATAAATCTTCTATAAAAATTTGCAAAACCAAGAAAACGCTGTACCTGTTTTACAGAGAATGGCTGGGGCCAGTTCAGGACCGCATGGGTCTTGCCAGGATCCATCTGAATGCTGCCATTGGAGACAATGAACCCAAGGAAGGAGACAGTTGATACATGAAACACACATTTCTCCACCTTCACAAAGAGGTTGTTCTTTAACAGTTGAGACAAAACCTGCCGGACATGATCTTGGTAACAACGGGAGAAGATTAAGATGTCATCAAGATAAACAAACACAAATTGGTCAAGCATCTCTCGTAGAACATCATTAATAAATGCCTGGAAGACGGCTGGGGCATTGACTAGGCCAAAGGGCATTACCTTATATTCATAGTGACCAGTCGGGGTGTTGAATGCAGTCTTCCACTCATCCCCGGCTCGGATCCTAACTAGGTGGTAGGCATTCCGAAGGTCCAGTTTGGTAAATATAGTTGCACCTTGAAGGAGTTCAAAGGCAGTAGTCATCAATGGCAGTGGATAGAGATTCTTTACTGTGATACGATTTAAACCCCGGTAACCAATACATGGCCGGAGGCTGCCATCCTTCTTCCCCACAAAGAAAAAACCGGCTCCTGCTGGTGAGGTTGAAGGGCGGATGAATCCACTGTCAAGTGCCTTGTTGATATATTCTTCCATAGATGCTCTCTCTGGGGCAGACAGAGAAAATAGTCTCCCTCGAGGTGGGCAAGTGCCAGGGTGCAGTTCAATGGCACAGTCATAGGGCCTATGGGGTGGAAGAGAAGCAGCACGTTCCTTGCTGAACACTTCACAGAGGTCTGCATACTCCTGGGGGACAAGGGATGACTCGGGAGAGGCAGCAAGATCACTGGAAGCTACTTGTCTCAGCCCAGAAATAGCCAGCATCTCTGTGGATAGAACTGATGACTCAGGTATTGTAGTAAAAGGTCATCTGTGGCTCAGGAGAATGACAGAGAGACAAGCCAGACACACAGCAGTTAGGACCCCACTCACTTATCTGGTTGGAAGACCAATCAATTCGTGGATTATGCAAAACTAGCCAAGGATACCCAAGGATCAAAGGGAATTCGGGAGAATTAATTAAAAAGAACTGTATCACTTCTTTATGAGCACCCACTTGTAAGTGGAGGAATGTGATGCACTGGCTTACCTGGCCAGAACCTAGGGGTCTCCCATCCAATGCAGTAACAGTCAGAGGATCATTGAGAGCGATGGGCTGCATCTTTAACTGTGAGGCTAGTGTAAAGTCCATGAAATTCCCCGCAGCACCAGAGTCTATGAAAGCCATGAGCTCATGAAGTTCATTGCCCCAGGACAGTTTGACATTGATGGAAAGACCTGAAGCTGCTGGTCGGGGGTAAGTGATCACTCTCGTCCCAGGCCCCCTCTTCTTGGGCGAGAGCTGCCTTTTCCCGCCAGTCCAGGGCAGTTGGCTCGGAAGTGACCTGACTCACCGCAATACAGGCAGCACTTCTCTCTCATCCGTCTCTCCCTCTCCGCCTGTGACAACTGGGTTCTCCCCAGCTGCATTGGCTCCTCAGAACACCCGACCAGTGAAGGAGGCTCCATAGAACCAGTGAAGGTGTTAAACTCGGGCAGTCGAGTCTCACGGCGACGTTCACCTTGTCGATCCCGGATGCGGTTGTCCAGTCTGATGGCAACATCGATCAGAGACTCCAAATCAGGGGCTGGGTCTCTGTATGCCAACTCATCCTTTAATTCATGTGATAGGGCACGGTGGAAAGCAGCTTTCAGGGCTCGCTGATCCCACTCACTCTCTGCAGCTAGGGTGCGGCACTCTATAGCAAACTCTGCAGCACTGCGTCTTCCTTGTGAAAGTTGAAGCAGTCGCTGATCAACCTCTGCTCCACTTACCGGGTGGTGGAATACTTTCCTCATCTCTGATATGAAGAGGTCACTGCTGGTCGTGAGAGGAGACTGCTGCTCCCAGAGAGCTGTAGCCCAATCCAACGCTTTTCCTACGAGAAGGGTTGTCATATACGCCACTCTGCTGCTCCCTGTAGGGAAACTGTTAGGCTGCAATTGGAAGGCAAGAGTACACTGTGTTAAAAATCCTCGACACCTCTCTGGGTTCCCATCATACCTCTCAGGGGCTGGAAGTCTAGGCTCGAGTAGGAGACCTGCTGGTGGACCTGGCTGAGGGGTACCTTGAGACTGGACTGGAGCAGCTTGAGATATGGACTGGCTTGAGATATAGACTGATGTCTTAGACGCTGGAGAATCTCATTTAGAATCAGTTCATGCTTGTTAATGGCTGAAGCTTGGCTAGAGAGCTCAGAGAGGATGCGTTCCACATTGGAAGGAGGAGTACGTTCTTCTACTGGGTCTACTTCCATGGTTCAGTCTTGCTGTCACAATTGACTGACATAAATGTTGAAGGTGGGTCTAGAACCTGGGTCTCCCAGTTAGAGAAAGCTATTTCTCTACCTCTGGTCCACTGGAGAAGACAGTCTGTAGAAGACCCATGTGCAGAAGCAAAAAGCAAACTAGGAGGCTCAGATAACTCAAAAGTAGGCAGTCTTTACTCGATTGCAGTACTCAGATACAATACAGACAAGCAGTCATAGCTTTACAAAATCAAACATAAAGTAAGCCCAATGGCAACATAAGAACAGCACTTAACTTCTTCTAGAACTCAGGAAATCCATAGATGGTGGGCTCAAGACTGAACACAGCTCAATGAAAACTGCCAACTTAAATAGGGCAAAATACAGGTGAAACACATTAACCTGATTAGCAGTCATCACTAAAGAGTTCATGGCAGGTGGTGCCACCTAGTGGCTGGGAGTGTAATTTCAGGAGGGAGCAGACAGCTCACCCTAGTGGCTTGGAGTGTCATAGCAAGAGGGATCAGACAGTGTTCCCTAGTGGCTTGGAGAGTCATTGCAGGAGGAGTCTTACAAATCAGATACATGTCAAAAAAGTACAGGTGCTAAAAAAAAGATACATGTCAAAAGTACAGGTGCTAACTGACTGAGGCGCCTTCTTGTGGTTAAATTAAAACAAATCAATCCAGTCAAAAGAACAAAATTCCAGTATAATTTGCACCAAATTTCCTTATAGTTAATTAATCTTATATTTTAAACTAATAATTAATCTTATAATTAATAACAGATAACCTTGTGAGGTAATCTTATAAAGAATGGACTTACAAGTCATGTTCTTCAAACTTTTAATCTCAAGAACAAGAGGATAATACAGTATATACAATAAAACACTGTTCTGTAAACATTAAACTCTCAAGAACAAGAGGATAATACAATATATATAATAAAACACTGTTCTGTAAACTTTAAACTCTCTAGAACAATATGAGGTTTATAATAAGCTCTTGCTTAATTTTCCTTCCTAAATGCTTTTACAAGAACCATAATGTATTGTATAAGTCCATTTTTAAATCAGATTAATTCTCCTGTTTTGGTGATGGCTAGCAAAAAGTTGGATAAACTTTTCCATGTCAAGTGACTTAGCTCTTCTACCCTCAATGCTAAGGACACCTAAATTGCTAAGTCTGACATCTGTCATAGTTGTGCTTAAATGGCCCTTGATCAGTTTAAGAGCCGAGAAGCTGCGCTCACATGATGCACTGCTTACTGGCAGGGCTATGGCTATCTTACACAGATGAAAGAGCTCATGAAAAACATCCTTATGAGGATCAAGGAACACTGCAAATTCAACAATACTTGACAGCTTCTGCATTCCACTTTGCTGTTTCCTTTGCAAAAGCCTCCTTGCTTGGTGAAGTTCATGACTGAGATCTTCAGAATCACTTTCATAAATGCCTCCTAAGCGAAAGGCTGTTTCCTCTTGAAGGAAACTTGTGCTTTTTGGGTCAAGAGCATGTATTACTCTCATCAGGTCACAGTTATCTTTGGAAAAATGCCTATATAACTCTCCAAGCATGGTGCTCATAATGGGGTAGAACATTGTCTTCCTAAAGTTATCCTTGTCACCAGTGTTACATTGGTGCGGACCTATCGTAGATGTTATGATAGACCCACCATGTCTGGAGCTAACATTTTGAGACCTCTTCTTCTCTGCATTTTTAATAGCTATACTGCAATTTGTGGCAATGTCTACAATATCTTTCCACAGACTGTCAACAAATGACTCACTTCTGTACTCCTGAAATGAGTCTTTAAGTGCATTTACTAAATCCACAGCCACAGATAGGTCAAGAGAAGGAGATTGGAGGGTGTCAGATAGCAGCTTTGCATCGCCAAGGAGCCTTCGGAAAGTTGCTAGATGACTGACAAAGCCTAGGTCTAACTGAGAAAGTAAACCTCGAGCATCTACAGATCTTTCTCCACTATTTTCTGTATCAATTTCATGCAGAAGACGAAGCACAGCAGGTAACCTGTCCATTAGATTCCTGCAAGCCAAGTATCTACATGCCCATCTCGTATCACTGAGCTTCTGCAACTCCCTTGGTTGACATCCATACATTTCTTTTACACATCCAGCCACTTCTGGTGAACATAGGACCCAGACAAGTACACATAGAGCTTCTTAAAGAAAAAAAGCAATCAGCCTCTGGGACTGCCTTTACAGCATCAACGAGTACTAAGTTGAGGCAATGTGCATTACAATGTACATAAAATGTATGTTTTGCATCAGTCTGATTTTATTCTGGCTGCCGCTCCAGAGTGTTTCCCACTGATTACAGATGCTCCATCGTAACCCTGTCCAACAAGATTGGAATTGTACTCAAGTCCATATCTTTCGAAGCAGTGGATTATTTTGTCTTTAAGTCCTTCTGCGTCTAATCTTGTTGCTTGCTGAAAGTCAAGAAAACTTTCACGCACTTCTCCATTGTAATAGTAGCGAAGTACCAGTGAGAGCTGTTCCTTCTTTTTCAGGTCTTTGGTCTATCGGCAATCACATAGAAAATTTCACTTTGCTTCACTTCCTCAATTATGTCTTCATGGACCATATTTGACAAGCATTCCAGGATTTCATTCTGTATTACAGAGCTTGTATACTTTGCATTGTGGCTTCCTGTCATTTTTTTTCTGTACCACAGGGTCATGCTTTGCAATCAACTCCAATATTTCTAAAAAGTTCCCCTGTTATCTGCCTCTTCTGTCTCACGGTGACCTCGTTGGGCAATATTTGTTTTAATGTACTTTCGATTCTCTTGGACCTTCTTCCTGTATGCCTCATTAATGGCATCACGTATGGAGAAGTCAGTGAGTACTGCCTTCTTGTGCTCACCCCATGCAAACATAGCATTGACATGACCTTCTGACTTATGTGCTTTGAACTCAGCATCTCTGTACATTGCCTTTTTCCAATGATTAAAGCCTTGCTGTGACGTGAACACAGATGCTGGGGTATTTGGCAGAGAGAAATGCCTACATGCATAACAGTAGGCAGAGTCTTGGCTTTGAGAATATTCAATCCATGGATACCGTTTATACCAGTCACTCTGGAAGCACCTCTTCCTGTTACCTTGCAGTGTATGAGAAAATAGTCACAGGGAATACCTAAACATGAGTTACCGTGCTGTGCAGGGGGAGCTGACTGATCACTACTGTATCCAGGCAGTGAGTGGGCTTTTCCACTGCTGCTGGAAGTAGCTGCGGCTGGTTCTGACTCCTTTCTTTTTTTAAGAAAAAGATTTGAATATCTTTGCTTCTCTTCATAGCTGTTATCCTGGGGGAAATGCAATTCAATAATTTATTCATTCATTTATTGCTATAACTGCACTATCCAGCAGAAAAATGGTTAAATTGGGTACAAAATCTGTGTGTGAAATTTGTCTGTCTGGAAACCCCAAAATTGGAGATTGAGCTCTGTATACAGTAAAAAACCAAACTCAATTTACAGTGTCTACACAAGTTTATTTTCCACATGTTCTGATAGCTTCAATTACTTTGAATATTACCAAATAAAATAGTTAGTCAAATAATTTGTGGCATTTAAGTGCAATTTGCCCTGTCTCTGCATATTTAAAATGTCAAATAAAGTATAACACTTTTAAGATTTGATTGACCAATAATACACATAAAGAGCTCATAAATAAATAACTCATGTAAAGACTTAAAGTATAGTCACAACACCCCCAACCTTCCATTTCACACACAGGTTAGCCATATATATAACTTTAGCTATTGAACGTATATATCTGTACAACGCATTATGTCTCCATCATTAAATCAGAAACATGGCATTTCATATTTCATGACAATATCAAGATAACGTGCTGAATGTGGTGTAGAGTCTAGCTTACTGTTAACATGCTACATAAATGTTTTCACATTCAGATGGAAATTCGTGCTGAATTAAACGTTAGATTAGATGAACGTACCTCTCAATTAACATCGTCAACTCCTTGGAAGTTGGAGGTAGATGCTAGCTTGTGTCATCTTCGTGCTTCTGACCGACCGTTATACTCCAGACCTAGTGCCCGCTGCACGTGACCTGTGGCACCTGCCTGGCCACCCATGGTCTGCCCCTCCTCACTGATCAAAAAATCAGCTTACACAGCTTCAGTCCCACCACTACTATAATGGTCAGAAATATAAAACTGACCCTGGGTCAGTGTGGCTGATGTCATCTTTGATTGACAGGTGTTTCTCTTGGTTCTTCGTTCTTGTGTTGATGAACATGTTGAACTACCAATCAGTTCTGGGGTGGCCACAGGGTGGCCAATGAGATTTCATGGGTGGCCCCGGCCACAACAGGCCACCCCCTAAAATTGCCACTGTCTCTGTGTAACTGTCTTTAAAGTTTTATCTATGCATTGTCCTTTTCCAAACCTCTTTTAAAATACTCTTGGCATTTTTCTGAGGACATAGAGACCAAATATGTTATTGAAATATTAAATATTACACATGAATTCAAATATACCTTAACAGTTCAAATTGTTTGAATTATTGTATTAATCAAATAACTGTAATTTACATAAACAGTTCATTGAATGAACGTGCAGTGGATGTGTTGCAGTTAATGTACATTTTAGGTGTAAAAGTTAGTTGTAAAGATTTGTCTTTGTGGCTTCTTTGTTCAGATTTTGCCACAAAATAAGTTAAATGTTGCTTCGTGAGGTCTTGAAAAAATGTTATGGTCCCAGGCTCAACTCTGGTCTTAGGTCAAAACATAGGATGGGGGTTTAAGATGTTGCTAAGAAACCACTCATGGACCAATGAGAATATTCCTATGTATTGGAAGATCATTCCTGCCTTGTGAGGGGTGTCTGGCAGTTGTCCGTGCAGCTTATCTGATGGCTGCGCTTGGCAATTTTTTGTGTTTGGCCTGCCACGATCCAAGCAAAATGCAGCCACTCTTCTTGGCTTTGAAAGTTAGTGAGGGGCTCTGCCATAAACTGGCTCCTGGAATGTCTTCTGGTCCAATTGTTCATCTCATAAGTCAATGAAATGAAGTTGAATAAATTCATTTTAAATGTTCTAGCTTGTCATTAAAAAGATACACAGAACTCAAAAGGGAATGTTAGTCTCAGTCACCATTCACTTTAACTGTATGTATCTTTGCTTTGTTTGTTTTTGTTCACAACTTTTGTGTTGAAATCTGTTTTTCAGACAATGTGCTGCTTTCACGCCATTCAGTCTGTAGCTGATAATACTTTACACCAGACATCAGAATTTAACACCTGTGGGTCAGTGAAAAAACAACAACAATACAAAACAACAGCAATACACTTTCTGTGCCAAATAGCTTGTGGTGTATTCATTAACTGTTATTCAGGAGCACAATATACGATTAATTTGTACAATTTATATTTATTTTTGTGGCTTGTCCAAACACGAATCCATGACAAATTTGATGTTCTATTTATTTTTAGTATTATGACACTACCTTCTGCAGATATTCCACTGAAATTATAAAGGTGTAACCAAGTAGATACACTTAATTTAACTGAACTCTAGTCATAAATCAGACGTGGCCCCTTTAAGAGTTTTGCAACACCCGCTTTCCGTCAGTCTCTTGTGTTAGAAACGTGGGTACATACATTGTGCAAGAGAGCTACCACTTTAGTTCATCAGTTGATAATTCTTTGGGCAAATATAACATTTTATACAAAATGTTAAATTGCATTAAATGTGATAACAAGGGTGTGGAGCAGAGGGGGGCGTGGCCGGGCTAGAATGTCGCACGCCTGGTCCCCAATCGGCCTGATGGGGCGCGCGAGGGATAAAGGCGGCCGGTGACGACGGTTCGAGAGAGAGAGAATTACGGGTATGTCCGTCATGTGTGTGTTTATGTTTGTGCTTTTGTTTTGAGTTTAATTAAATTATTATTTATATTGACAAGCCGGTTCTCGCCTCCTCCTTGCCCATCTTAAATGTCGGAGAATCAAAGAAAACGATGCGTGTTTCCCTGCCAACGTTCTATGAATGTCAGGGACACGCATCAGTTTTGTTTTGTTTGTTTGGGGGAATAGCATGCTGCTCTCGCGTTGGGACAGGGCGGGTGCGCGCATTGCAACCTACTTTCGGTCAAAATGTTTTGCGCTTGCCTTGCTTACTTCCGAGAGACGGTACCCACAATTCATTCATGGGGCTCTTGTATGGATCTGGTTGTGGAGCGAGAGACGGGTCCGGCCCTTTCGCTCGCTCTCTCCCCAGAGCCGGCTGGTCCTTCCCGTGATCTTGAAGCCTCTTCAGTTCATGAATCAGTTCAGTTCAGTTGATGCTCGAGTCTGCGGACTTTGAGTTACCCACATCCGAGCACTTCAAACACGAATCAAAATCTTCTGAGGAGTAACTCGATGTGGTTACTCATGCGGTGGCCAGACTCAAGATAGACTGGCCACACGATCAAGAGACCCCAAACGCTCCAAATTAGAGGACATATTTCTGTCTGGTCGCCAGGGGATGGGAACTCCTCATCAGTCCCTTCCTTTCTTTGATGACCTCCACGACGAGCTTTCTCATTCGTGGAGGAAGCCTTATACCTTATATTTACGTGCCCTCGACGTCGTTATATTCGACTATCGTGGGTACTGAGGTGCGAGGGTATTCAATGATGCCGCCGGTCGAAGAGACACTTGCGGTTTATCTCTCGCCGGGTTCTGAATCATCACTGAAGAAACCCGCTCTCCCCACTAAGCCATGCAGGACTACCTCCATGCTAGTGGGGAGGGCTTATCAAGCGGCAGGTCAGGCTTGTGCTGTGCTGCACACCATGGCCGTGTTCCAGGCTTATCAGGCTGACCTACTGAAAGACCTGATTGCGGGTGCAACGCTTGACGAAGAAGCCTTTCCTGAACTTCGTCGGGCGACAGATTTATCTCTCCGTGTGACCAAGCAGACAGCCTGTGCTATTGGTCGGTCTATGTCCGCTTTAGTCAGCATGGAGAGGCATTTATGGCTTAACCTGTCGGGCATCAAGGATAAGGACAGAGTTTTCCTACTCGATGCCCCGGTTTCACCTTCTGGTCCCTTCGGAGACGCCATGAATACGGTTATCTCCAGATTTCAGGAGGCGTGAAGCCACAAGGAAGCCTTCGGGCAGTTTTTTCCTCGCCGCACTCAGGGGGTGGGGCCGTCGGCCACCCAGTCCCGCCCCGACTCTGCTAGGAGGGAGGCTCAGAAGCAGAGCGTGGCGAGTCGTGCTCCCCCTCGTAAAGACTGGGGACAGGCTCGTCGCCCTCAGCAGCCCCCCAAGCAGGACCTCAGGGTCGTGATTTCTAATAGAAAGAAACCCTGACGGTCTTGTACTCAGCCTTGTGGGGGTAGTTCCCCTCGGGACGGGGCGCGTGTACCATCCACTTCGGCCTTCCCGATACCCTCACGAAACCGCTTCACTCCTGCCGCCTTTGGTGTTTCGGGTGACAGAGGCTTCCAACAAAGAGTTTGGTGTACTGTTGCTTCCTGCCTTAATCCAGGACGCGGAACACTCAACACCCCCTCAACAGGAAGTCTTAAATACCATCTCAGAGTACATTGCAGCTTGGAAACTTCTGCCAGATACCTCTATGTGGGTCCTAATAACAGTAGAAAAGGGCTACAGAATTCAATTCGCTCGCCTCCCTCTGTGTTTCAACAGCGTGGTCCCCACTACCGTAAACCAGGGCAGGCATTTCTACTGTGGAAAGAACTACGAAATCTCTCGGTCTAGGGGCCATAGAACATGTTCCCCTTCCAGAGAAAGAGTCAGGTTATTACAGCGAATACTTCCTGGTTCCCAAGAAGGGTGGGGGGTTGCGTCCGACCTTAGATCTTCAAAGCTTGATCTGCCCAGTCAGGGTGTTCAAGTCCAAGATGCTAACTATCAAGACGGTTGTGTCTCAAGCCCAACATCACGTTTGGCTGGTCACCATCAATCTCATATCTTCATATAGAAATTCCGCAACAGCACAGGAAGTTCCCGAGGTTCGCTTTTAGGGACGTAGCCTTCCAGTATCGGGTCCTTCCATTCGGACTAGCCCTATTAACCCACACATTCATGAAATGCATGGATACAGCACTGGCTCCTTCGCGACTCCGGGGCATCCGCATTCTGAATTGCATAGATGACTGGCTGATCTTAGTGCAGTTTCAAGAACTGGCAGTTCAGCACAGGGATATTGTCTTAGCTCATCTGGTTTCTCCGGGTCCGAGACTCAACGTCAAAGAGCGTTCTCTCTCCCACCTGGGGAATAACCTATCCAGGTTATATGGAATTCGATCACAAATGTCTCCCGCACAGTTGTCTCCCACACGTATCAAGTCCATTCAGAACACCCTGAGCAAACTCAGGCTAGTTCAAGGGTGCACTGTTCACCAGTATCAACAAATACTAGGTCTCATGGCATCTGCGTCCATGGTGTTCCCTTTGGGCCTTCTCCATTTGAGACCATTTCAGCTGTGGCTAAAAGCCAGGGGATTTCATCCAAGGGCCAGTCCCCTAGGGCAAATAAGGGTTATGCGCCGCGCGCTTCGTTCCCTTTCTATGTGGTTCAGACCCCGGTTTCTTACCTTGGATCCCACTCTAGGTGCGTCTCGTCGTCGCAGGCTGCTAACGACAGACGCCTCCCTGATGGGCTGGGTAGTGGCCTTAAGTGGACGCCCAGCTCAAGGAGATGGGAGGGTCGTCAGCTCTGTTGTCACAGTAACTGTCTCGAGTTGTGGCAGTATTTCTGGCCCTGAAATACTTCCTCCAGAGGCTGCCATGTCTTGGTGCAGCGGCAGTCTCTTACATAAGGTCCACGTTCATGTCAGCTGAATCTCTGGCATGTCAGATTCTCCTTGGGGCACAGGGCAAGCTCCTGTCACTCAGGGCAGTTTATATACCTGGATGCCCGTATGTGGGAGCAGATTTACTGTCCAGACAGAAAATACCGACGGGGGTGTGTAAACTCCACCCCGAGATAGTGGAACAAATCTCTACTTCTACAGGAGTCACCCACATTTTCCCCAGGTATGGCTAAAGCAATTTTGCACCCTCATCCTGACTACCTACCTAAGGTGCCTTTTTCGACATTACATTTACATTTATGCATTTGGCAGACGCTCTCATCCAAAGCGACTTACAGTACACTTATTACAGGGACAATCCCCCCGGAACAACCTGGAGTTAAGTGCCTTGCTCAAGCACACAATGGGAACGTCTCGGGTTACGTATTGTGAACCTCGTTCCCTGAAAAAAGCGGAACGAGATGCTGCGCTTCTTTGCCGCACTGGGATGCCCCAGGACTGCTCTTCAGAAAAAAATATCTGACGACACGCTGGGGGCGCGTCCATTTATAGCAACAGGTGCATCGAATGATTACACCAACCGAGGCTATAAATTCCGGTCAATGTTCATTGACGTGTTACACACATATTTCAGCTGGTCACAAACATGTAGGATTGTTCCCAAAGTGCTTTTCAGGGAACAAGGGTTACAATACGTAACCAGAGACATTTTCCATTTAAGTGAAAATGTGTAAACCGTTACACATGTCCTTAAAGCCTAGTTAGAAATGCATAAAATGCTGTGAATGCATGTATAAGTATGTATTAAGATGATGTATGCTGAAGCATATGGGCAAGCTAATTCCCTGTTTGTATTTTCATTTGACAGTATCCTCTACCGTATTTCATTTTACCTTGTTTAATTTCCATATTCCATTTTTTTTTTGTATTTCATTACCATGTTTCATTTTTGAATTTTATTTTTTTGAATTTTATTTTTCTTCTTTTTATATAATATGGCCCAATCGACCACTGTTTTTACTTTTATTCTTCTTTAATAAACAGCTGTTAAAATAAAATCCCAAAATATAGAAGTCCTTAGCATTTAAGATCTTAGCAATGATCACATCACATGCATCCAAGTACTCCACTGTTAGTCTAGCCAGCAAGGGCCTCAAAGATCCCGAAATAATGATTTGGGCCTCCTTCCTTGCCTGACTTAAATCCTACTGAGAACTAGTAGGCCCTTCTCAAAAATGTACAGAGAAGGAAGGCAATACACCTCTTTGAACAGCATTTGGGAGGCTATGGTACTGCTTCAGTGAAAGTTGATATTGAACAGATCAAGAAACTGACAGACTCCATGGATGGGATACTCATGGCAGTTATTGAAAAGAAGGGTGGCTATATTGGTCACTGAATATTTTTGAAAGGCCAAAAATGTTATTTAATTGTCATTTTGTGTTACTTATTTGTTGCACCTACTCTAAAAATTGAGAATAAACAGCTGAGTTGGGAGAAATTATTTTGGTAATTTACATGCATAATAATTGTGTAGACTTATATTCCCCCACAAAACTCACTTTTTCTTTGGTAAACATTCAGGTTTGAGGTTCAATAACATTTTGGATTGACTGAGAACATTGTGTTTGTTCAACAATAAAAGTAACCCTGAGGAATTCAATTTGACTAATAATTGGGCATGCAGTGCAAGTATAGTATGGTCACTGAGGATAGTGGCTTTTGATATAATTTTTCTTTCACAACTCAATCTAAGCTCTTTATTGAATCAAAATTTCACACAATGATGCATATGCTCCATAATGCAGAAGTCTCAAATAGCCACCCTGATTAAATATATTTGTAAAATTCCTGTTGGGTCATAAATGACTCCTGCTCTGTCCACTGGATTCCCGAATGAGTACTTGCTGTACCAGGAGATTATCTAAAAAGAGACAAGCCAAGGGATTCCAAAAGCAATTTATTGGCAATTTGAAATGCAGCATAGTTTGTTTCTTGTGGGCTGGGAGTGATTGGGCCCTATTTGTTCCTGTCTGGCTGAGCCAGTCTCGCAATCACCTCATCAACCACCACAACCAGAACCAGAGTTTTGACTCAATTATTTCACGGAGATCAAACATAAACCTCCTGTGTCTTTACCCTTACAAAATGGCACCTACATTTTTATTTTACTTATTGCTTGTGTGTTGTAAGATCCTAAATTAGCCATATTGCCCCTGGTGTACGGGACACCCGTAGAGGGGGACCCCTCATGGCGTTACAATTAAATGTAAGCACAGCATAGTTCTAGTGGGAATACTAGCAGCTGTACATCATCCCAACATCAGCTGGGTAATTCCCAGCCAATCACATGTAAGCCATTGCTTTATAAGTCTGCTAATAATCTATCACATTGTTTTTTCAGTGTGCTAACATGGCAACCTCCACCACCACCAGTTGTGTCCCGTCCTACATGGGGGTAGGCTCCTTGCCCCTACCTCCTATCTCCGGCAGGATATGACAGTTCTGAGTACAACTTCTTTGGACCGCCAGATGGGGCCTACGGCAAAGAGAGACATTCATTTTCCGTTTTATATTCATCAAATAAATGTCATCTGAAAGTCTTCGAGTCTTCCTGATAGAAATTATATTAAGGTACATTTTTTATTAAATTTAAGAAATCTAAAGCATAGAAGTGTAGTCAATGTGGTAAATGTACTGTGTTTAAACATATATATTTATCTCACAGCGGTGGCCTAAAAGTGTTAACTCACAAATACCATGTATTCAAATTTTGATTTTGATTCACATGCACCAAAATCACATTGACGGAATAATGTTCCCAGTTCAACTGCTTTTCTGTGATGTAAAGAATGTTTTTAGAATGGAACTCCATTCTAAGACAGCTAAATCTCTTAAATCTTGTTTATGTTATTTTCAGATTTTACTGCATAGTTTAACACACAACAGATCTGTGGCCTGTTGCACAAAGCTGGTTTCAGTGGCTACCTATATAAATTGGAGTTCAGTTTGAGCAAAAATTTTTCAGTCTCAAGATGGCAGGGCAGTTTTTACCGGTGTTCATCGCCATAGCAACTTAAAGGTGGCCTATAATGCCCCTTTTTACATGTTGTAATGCAAGTCTCAAGTGTCCACAGAATGTGTCTTTTTGAAGTTTCAAAAATACCCAAGGATCATTTATTATACCATGATGTAAATGTCTCTTTATAGGTGGAATCAAAATCACGCTGTTTTAGTGCGTGTCTTTTTAAATGCAAATGAGCTGTTGCTCCCCACCCCCAACACAGCTCTGGTCTCCACGAATACAATCAGAGACAATGGTAACTTTAGCTGTATTAGCCATGGAATCAGCTAACAAACACATTCGGAAAGGTTCACTAAATAAAGTGTGATACTTACATCTTCAGGATATAAAGCAGGAACACGAACAGTTGGTACTGATCTATGCTTGAGAATCACATTTTTTGAAAGTCCTTCTTAATGTTGACACTCATTCACAAAGCAGTCCATTGTAAAATTATTTGCACAAACCTACACAATTTGTTTTGTTTTGGGGCACATTTCCTTCAAAAACAAAACTTGTCCACTGCATCTTCAGTGGCTCTGATATGTTCACTTTTACAGCCAAAAACAGAACACTTACTGTATGACGCTTATGAAGCCAAGACATTATTCTTCTGTATCTGCTCCAGTGTGGGAAAAAAATGGCAGACTGTGTGTAGATCACTCAGGAAAGGATCTTTGATAATAGGGCAGAGGCCCTCACCAGTCGTGGGCAAGGCCCCGTCAGAGCAGAAACGAAAACCATTTATTTTGACACACTGTTTTTGATTAATAGGAATATAAGAAAGAGGAGTGGGTGGACTTTAACATTGTAGGGATGCCTACACATATTTATAACACCATGTTAAAGTGAATTTTGCATAATAGGCCCCCTATAAGCTACGCAGCTAACCTGCCCCAGAGCAGGTTTAATTTAGGGAAACAGATAGCAAAAAGATACTGAACCAAAAAGTAAAGTCCCCCTGTATCTCTCATTCCAAATTACGGCACACTTTACAGGAAATGAATATATTTGAATGAATTTAGATTTATATATGAAGATTTCCTGTATTAGACATCTACATTAAAGGGCACCTGTAGGCGGATCTTTTGTGACGTCATTGTTTATGTTTGTCGCGTTGCATCATGGGAATCGTGTGGCAGGAAACACCGCTAGATACCTGTAATTTGATTGTTTTGCACGTTTGGAGGAGGATTTAGAGAAGAGGATGGTTCACTCTTGCTGTGTGGTTGATTGTACGGCTCGTTGGGGGCCTGATAAAAAGTTTTTTCGAATTCCCTCCGAAAAGGATCGCGAAAAACGAAAGAAATGGTTGCGTGCAATTAGGCGATTGAACCTGGACGCTCCGAAGAAAGCCTGGATTCCTGCAGCTTCTGATCGAGTTTGTGAGGCTCATTTTGTTCATGGTAAGTCTTAGTGACTATGTATTTATAGAAGATTGAAAAAAAAAATCAACCGAGTCATATGTTTTCGCGTTCTGATTCAGGTGTCCCAAACCGCGATCCACAGCACCCAGACTATGTTCCTCACATCAAAATGGGCTATTCTGGAACGCAAAACTTAAAAGCAAAAGAAAAGGCTGTTCAGCGATATGAACAAAATGATTGTTTTTGTTTTTTTTACCTAATTCATATTGACAAGAGTGTCCATATCTAGTTAATCTTATCAGAATAACAAAATATTACATTCTGTAGCTGTGCTTTGATACCTGCAAGCCTCACTAGTACATGCAGCATTTGTAAGTCCTATCCTGACAGCTGCTTCTACTTTAAACATTAAAGCTGCTACATGACTGCATGTTTCTCCAATACTGGATTTGAAAGAAGGAGAAATGTGTAAGCTGTGATATACAATTTTTCACCATAGTACAGACGCCATTGAAAGTCTCACACTGAACACAATTGAATTGGTACAACAGTCACTACATTCTCAATAAATAAATAAATAAGAACACTGATCAATGAAGACTTACCCGGCTTTGCAGTCGCAGTGAGCAGTGATTATTTCGCCGTTCTCTTTGGCGATCACCCACGGGAGATGCGAATCACGCTGTGACTCTGCTTGGCCAGGTCTACCCTCTGCTTTTAGCACGATCACTGCTTTCTGTTTGGCAGAAAAGATCGGCCCAACTTTTCGAGAAACAAAATAATCATAGGGCTCCAGACTTTTGAAAGCCTTTAATCTTTCATGAGTGAAGGTTCCAGGGGTTTCTATTAAATAAGAATAAATGTCTCCCCAGCAGATTGGTGGCCAAGACACGGGCGAGTCGGACCAACGTTTTTTGTCATCCCAAATCTCATATGGGCTTTGAATAACTTCAATTTTGTCACCAATACAAATTTTGAGCTTCTCTCCAAACCTCCTCCGGTCTTCAGATGTTAAAGTGCTTATATATTGTGGATTTCACCCGCTAACTCTCTTTAAAGTGCTCGTCGCGTATTTACAGCCCGCCATACTGTTTGTTTTGTTGCCACACAACCACTTGCGCACGCGTACAAAGATGTCAACAAAGATCCTCCTTTTATGGCATTTAAAATGTTCCTAATATTGTTTTGGGAGTCCCCAACAACAGTTTTACATGCATGCAATGACAAAAAACACTTTTGTTGTCTTATAATATGCATTTATGTTTACCTGATTTGCTCACCGACTCCCAAATGATTCGTCCAAAGACTCATTTTTCCAAACCCCTCCTTTGCGTGACGCTAATCTGCGGTGATTGGTCAGATGACCCAATCAGTTGTGATTGGTATACTCTGTGCAGAGATTGTCAGAAACGGAACGCCCATCACTGCTTTGTAGTAAAAAAAAATCTAAATCAGAGAAGGAATTTGAGTTGATTTATGCAATCATAGCCCAAAGTTCGGTGGTAAACACCCAATCAGTTATTATTTGCGTTAGCCCAACGCATAAACATATTGGTAAAGCACTGCATTACTACAAGTTATTGCTCTATTCTTTATGACAACTCCAATAACATTGACAAACATTTCACATATTTCAAAAAAATTTACATTGGAGACCTAGAAGCTGCGCTGAGCGTAACGTACTCAACACACACAAATACTTATTAAGCATGCTAAAAAAACACATAAAAGCAACAATTATAAATAATACTTACAGGTTGTGATTCGGAGGAGGAAGCTGATCCAAATAAACTTGGTACTGAACCTTCCTTCAGTATCAACCGCTCATGAATCCACACTTGAAAGCATTCATGTTAAGTAAAGCAATCGTCATTAAAATGACGCGAACACAGCACAAGGTTCGGGCTATACTTGTATGGTATAGTTGTAAATATAAACTCTAGCCACTGATTCTTCACATGCTCGTCCCTGGGCAGTGAAAAAAAGGTCGCTTTTGATACGCACTTCAGAACACAGCGTCTTGTTGTCGACATGATGTTTTCAAGTTTTACCTGGTGTCTGCGCGCGCAATGAGTGGGCACAGCCAATTTGATAATTTTCGTCTTGACGTCACAACGAAAAGGAAAATGACTCATTGGAAAAACGATTAATTAAATTGACTCTTACTTTTGAGAGACAATAACTTTTTTTACGGTGAACTTTCATATATAAAACTTTGCAGGATGTTTTTGTTCACTTAAATCTATGTTACACACTACATGAAAGGTAATTTTCAAAATTCCATAATAGGTGCCCTTTAAGATATTATAAGATGGTTTATTTGAGAGATCTGGGAACCTTCGATATTTGAAAAGAAAAAATATATTAAGTTTCTTTGCATTTCTTTATATTCCTGCATGCATTTTATGATACTGAGAACCTCGGGGAAACCTTCAACACAAGAAGTGCTCTTAAGGTGATTCTCATACTTTAAAGATGCATTTATTGTGTGATGAGTCTTTCCACCTATACTAGTTAAAATTATATTATAGACTCTCACACAAAGTGGCATGACTTAGTTCAATTATATTATGCTTTTAATTAAAATTATTTACATTTATTTAAATTTACATATAAAATAAATAATTTAAAAAGAATAAAATCTATACGAGTCTGAATGTTCTTATTGTTAATATACATAAATTAAATTACACTGTAGCCCATTTTTTCCAGCTCCCGTTAGCTTAGAAGGGGTTCGACTGTCACCAGAGATGTCTCCTATTGACACAATTGCTAAACAATGCTGCAACACTATCATTTGTGCTACATGTGTACAATAATCAAAAGAGAGTATAATTTACCATTTTTATACACACCTCCCTCTGCAGACATACAGTATGTTAAACAAGCTTTTATATCTCGTAATGTAGGAACTTTGACTCGTTTATCGATGTTATGTGGTAAGTAAGTGAATGTTCATCACTTACTTTGTGTATCTCCCTGCGTTCTGACATGTTTGTGTGACATCACGTAGGGGAGACCGGGGATGAAAGTAACACCTTTTGTTTGAGCGTCAGTAACTCAGTGGTTGTTTGTGCTAGGTCTCTCAAATTTTGATACATACTACCCATATCTGTCTTCTACAAATATAACTCACTTGGACATCTATTACTCAATCATAGATTATGTGAGTTAGTGTCAAATACAAAGAGTTCCGTTGTTACAACCCACCCCACAACTGGGGTGAGTTGTAACACTAACTGAGGGATGGATGTAACAATGAGAGGTAATTTGCTAAAATAAGATTCACACTATACAAGAATATATTTATACAAGAACCAGTCATTTCCTGCCATGGATTTCTCCACCCATGACTGGGGGTGTTTACAGTGATTAGCCACTGCCAACTGGTATGCAAACTTCCTCACCTAAAAGCAAGTGATCAGTGAACATGTTATATCCATGAATGTTGTATGACCCCTTTGGAGCAATAAGTAATAAACAAGCCACACTAATTGTTGCTGAAAAGCTCTTCATAATGGGGATAATAATTGTGGAGTGAAATATTTTCCTTAAACATATGAGTGCACCATTTTTTTTAATTATGCCTCTCTCATGGTTACCTCTCGAGGGGTTAACCCATAGAACAGATCAGCTGCTTCTGTCAAATACTCTGTCAAGAGTTCCTCCTGTGCCTCACTGAAGACTTTCTGACTACTACGGTAGCCTACATGGGGCTTCTCACTTGAACCCTCCTCTCTTAGCTTCTTTGTGGCTTTACAATATCTGTACAATGTGACGTGACAGATGGAATGGGTCTTGGCGACTGATCTCACAGATTTTCCCTGCCTGACTTCAATTGCAGCCTTTCTCAAAATGTCTGCAGGGACACCCCTGTCTGTCTTACGCTTCCACTGCCTAGGCATGCTAGAAAAAGGTGAAAAATACTAAAGTACAAAAAACAAAAAAAAGTACAAAGTCATCATAAGGGGATGGTTGTAACATTTTTCATGAACTGTTACAACAATCCCCACAACAACTCAGCCATTACATAGCTAACTGTTTAAGGTATGTGGGTTTAAAGTTAGCATGAATGCTAAGCATGAAATTAAACTAGAGAAACGGCTACTTTAGGTGATATAAGTTGCAACATTGTATCTACAATAGAATGAAAGCTAGGCAAAAAATAATCTTGATAAAAAAAAATACTTTTTACCTGAAAATCAGTTTTTGGTTATAAAATTCTCAGTGTTTCTAACAGAGACATGCAACTTCTCATGTGAGCTCGAAAAGGAAATTGGAGTCTACGATATTGATGACATCATCGCAGCTCTTTTCTGATTGGTCAAACTGACAGCGTTACAACTAACCCAGTGTTACAACACTCCCCGGTCTCCCCTACCTGCATTTCGGCCAGATCAGAGTTGAAACTTTCAGCTAGAGTTTCAAAGTTGGAATTTTAACATCAAGTCCTAGAACTAGGAAAATCGATCTTTCTGAGTTGAATGGAATGCAGCGTAAATAGGGAAGAGGAGATGAGACACAGTTGCCTTAGATCAGCTCATGAGTGGCAACCAGGTGGCACCAGAGAATGCAAGAGGGGAGTGCAAAACATGCCGAAAAACAAAAAGTATTTTAAATCATTGAGATAGTGACACCAAGCTTAGAAACACATACAATAAAATAAACAAATGAAAATGTAAATATTATAGCAGATATTTGTAGTAAAGTTTTGTAATGCTAAGTTTTTAACATGTCACAAATTCACAGACAATATATATATATATATATATATATATATATATATATAAACATTGTTGAGTGTAGAGCCTTACAAGCAGAGGTGTAGTGGTAAAAAAAGAGGTGGGTAAACTATAAATTCTGGTGGACCACGATGTGGTCACCTGGTAAGGTGGGCCACTGCGGTGTATGTGTATCCTGATGACATCGCTATAGGCTATCATTTGATGGTACTACCAAGGGTATCACTGGTTGTTCCCTCATCATAGGTCACACAATCACTATTCAATTCATACATTAATCTAAGTTCTTGTTAAAGAGACCCAAGAAGGAATAATATGGTTGAAATCTATAAAGTTTACTAAATGACAAAACAGAGAGTACAAAAATATTTAAGAGAGATAGAGAGGGAGGCTTATATCCAGGGCTTCCAATGCAACTTGTACATAATGATTAGGGATTTCGGATTATTTTCATAGTCGATTAATCTGTTGAATATTTTCTCGATTAATCAATTAGTTGTTTGGTCTATAATATGTCAGAACAATGTGGATCAGTGTTTCCCAAAAGCCCAGGAGGATGATGTCCTCAAATGTCTCGTTTTGTCCACAGCTCAAAGATATTCAGTTTACTGTCACAGAGGAGAGAAGACACTAGAACATATTCACATTTAACAAGCTGGAATCAAAGAAGTTTTTACTTTTGTCTTAAAAAATGACTCAACCCGACTAATTGATTATCAAAATAGTTTAGATAGTAAAATAGTGCAGATAACGACAGAAGAATGAATCTGGTGCCACATATTTTAATTTTAATCGTTTGGGCTAGTGAGTGACGGATGAATCTTGATGCAGTCTGTTGCTTCCTGCTGATTGGTCAACACTGACAGTAATGCAGCCAGGGTTTCCCATACGTTCATTTATTTGTGGCGGCCCGCCACAATATCAACGCTGACCGCCACACATTGATTTTTTATTTTTTTTTTATTTTTTACTAAGCCTATTTAAAATCGTAGCCTATTTGATTGCAGAGAGCCGTAGCGCATTCACGCAGCACTAGCTACCTCTCGCTCGTCCCTCTCTCTCTCTCTCTCTCTCTGTCTCACCCATACCTCTCGCGCTCTCTCTCCGTCATGGAACACCGCTGCATAAATCTGTCCAACACAGCACTGTCAGTTATTACTTATTAGCCAGCATGCAAGGAGCCTAGCTAATAAGGAGAGCTAAGTTATTGTTAGAATACAGCTGGATTTTTGAGGTCAGCACGCTGTATATAGCTGGTAGGAGTCAATATCGATGCACGCGCATGGGAAACACTGGCAGCAGCGCATTATGAAAGACTTCGTCTTAGGTTTAACAACCTATGAAACTAATAATGAACAATATGAAACTAAAACGACATAAGCTTAATTTAAAATGGCTTAGGAACTATCTATTTAGAGGTGGATAAACGCAATTTAGAGGTGGATAAACCCACTTTGGAGGTGGGTAAACGCTATTTCCGAATTTAGGGAGGTGCGTAAACGGCGTTTACGTGCGTTTAGCCTCCACTACATCCCTGCTTACAAGTACAGCACAAGTAGCCTGCCTTGCTCTGTAGGTCTCACTTTATTTATTTTTGAAGTGGTAGATATTAGAAAATATTCTAATTACTTTGACTCTTCATTACAACAAAGCTCATTCAGTTCATTTTTAACCATGTGTAGGGCAGGCCCTCCCCTTGGAGACTGCTTTCACATTTTTTGTGATCAAGAGGGATATTGTAGGACTACATAATCCTTAAAGAATGTAAAATTTTACCTTTCTTTGGAGAAAAAAGTGAAGATGTAGTTCAAAAGAAAATTGTGCAGGCTGGTTGTAATTTACTCGAACGTGAAATGTTTCAGCTTTGATGGTTGGCCTTTAATGTTGAAAGTTGCCAGGTTGTCAAAGTCACTCTTTCATTTTCGTATGTCCCACCAACCTGCAGGTTTTAGCACAGCAGTGTTCTCCTCCATTTTATTTTATTTTTTTACTCGTTTGTCAGCCAGCAAAGTTCCCTGGATTCCCAAAATTGCCTTTTTGGAAGTAATACATTTTCTTGTGTCCTTCTAAGATCAGTTACCTCTATAAATACAGAACGTTAATAAAATATGCTGTCCTTGTGCACCTTAGAATCCCATGTTTATGCAGTGATAAGTACAGGCGTGTAAAGTAACAAATTACAAATACTCACATTACTGTAATTAAGTAGTTTTTTTCCCAGCAATTGTACTTTAAGTAGTTTTAAACTTGTATACTTTTTCTTGAGTACATTTTAAGTGCTGTAACTATACTTTTAATGTTCTATTTTCACACTGTCTGTGTTGGCTACTTCCCTGTCCTGATTTAATTTTTATCTATCAACATGATCTGCTAGGAAGAGTTTCGTGACTCCCATCAAATCAAATCACAGGTAATAAACTTGAATGGCAGCTGTAGATCTGGCGCCAACTGTTATGGATGTGGAGAATGCCTCAAGCTCAGTTCAACACCTGAACATCACGGCCACACCTAAAAGGACTTTTCGCAGTAAAAAAGGCCAATTGCCTGATTGTATCTTGTGAGTTTAACTTGCTCAAGCCAGATATCAGCATTAATCCTGCCTCTAATTTGCAGAAATATATCGAGGTAAATTTTATACTTCTGCTTACTAGATTCTGTGTGTCTATAACGTAGACTGTAATTTAACTATCTATCACTAAGATTATTGGGTTGATGTGAGAGATGAAGGCAATTTTATCAATTGGGCTGGGCGATTAAAACAATCTTGATGTTTATCTAAAAAAAAAAAGAAGCGATGTCCTCGAAATCGATGATAACATTTTGAGTAATTTTCTATACTTAGCCTATGTTCTACATCTAGACGATGGGTGTTCATTACATCGATCGCAATAGCAAGACAACCGCTGGTTGGTTGATCTAAATAAAATATAATAGATTTACTTTTTATTTCCTGGCGTCTGAAGCTGCGTGCTGTTTGATTGACAGACGGCTAATATTTGTAGTCAATATTAATATTTAAGTAAATTTTTGCTAGAAATTCTTCTCCCTGCCCAGTAGATGGTGATATGCATGAAGAATTTGAATCACCAAAAACAAAAGAAGTGAAAGTTAAAGTGGAGATTGACTGAGCAGGGAGGAGAATTTATAGTAAAAATTTACTTAAATATTGATCTGTTTCTCACCCTATTTTCACATCTCTTCTGAAAACATGGCTTGGAATTCCCATGGCCCGCAGGCAGGCCATCGCATGTTAAGTATAAAACTATGCGATGTACATCTGCTGTGTGTACATTGGTACACATGCCACATATCTTTGGAAAGCTAATATTCTTGTGATTCTATTGATGTAAACTATTTCAAGATACAATCACAACAGCAGGTACAATCAACATCTTTTACCACCAACATATAAACAAACTATAACAAAATTGAGGCAACTCACCTATGAAGCCTCATAGTAGTCCACTGCTCCATAACATCCCAACAATCCAAACGATCAAATCCAGTAAAATATTTTGTCCAAAACACATTATTACATCAATAAATACCCACATACTCTTATTGCATCATTTCAAAGTATCCGGTAGATGTGCCTAATCTTTCTCGTATTCTCCATCATAACTTCAGTTCACATGTAAACATTTCTGATATCTTGGTATCAAAATGGCTGCTGCACTCTGACCTTTCAATTGACACCTCATTTGACCCAATAAGAGCTTCCATGTCCTGTTCATAACCTTCAATAATCAACGAGAGTCCGCATCAAAAGAAAGTGCCTGCCCCTTTTCCTTGGTGTAAAGATTGAGCCATTTGCAATTGATTGTGTAGATGACTGGCACATCGATGAAATTCTGAAAACAATGATATGCAGCTTAAATAGGAAGTTTCAAACCTGTATCTAAGAAATCCGTGCATAAAGCTGGCTAAGCTCACCTTCTGGAAGGTGAATTATGGCGAAAAGGATGAGGAAAACAAGATGTGCTGGAAGGATGTACTTGGTGTGGAAGCGACGATCTGGGGATGAAGTTTCAAAAGCAAACAGTGATGAATCATATGGCACTTTTCCGCTGTGGGTTATGGTTCAACTCACCTCAACTCTACTCGCTTTACTATTCTGAGCTTGCATTTCCACTGTAGTTTAGTGCCACCTCAACGTGGGTGGGATTATAGGCTGATCGACATCATCTTAAACATGACAGAAACTGATCAAAACAACAACACGACTGTTAGCTACGAGCTCATTGGGATTTATAAAGCAGTTGGTGCTGGTGGATATTGAGCAGACATAAGTCGTCCGGTCATAGACGAAGTTCACTTTAATGGCTTGATGCTCATCTTCAGTAGGTAACTGTAAGAGAGGACTCTGTGGCCACTGATCTGGGGGCAGGAGGAGGACCGATGGGCCTTGACTCCATCGACTCGACTTAACTAACTCGGCTAATGTCTTACCACTTGTGATATCGTCAGCAGGATTAGACTTAGAATCGACGTAACACCAGTCATTAGGGTCTGTCAACTCCTGTATCTTTACTACACTTGTGCCAATGAAGACTTTAAAGCGACATGAGTCAGACTGGATCCATATCAGCACGGTAGTGGAATCTGACCAGAGCACAACTTGACTTATAAGAACACGGGTTTCTGACTTCACTATCCTCCCTAACTGTGCTCCTGTTAGAGCGGCACACAACTCCAGATGAGGTATAGACTGTTGTTTCTTCAGGGAAACTCTGGACCGGGCAGTCAAGAAAGCTATCTCAATATCTCCTTGAGGACTGTGTGTTCGAAGGTAGGCTACTGAGCCATAGGCTCGCTCAGAAGCATCACAGAATACATGCAGCTCTCTGATACTCTGTGGGTTATCCAACTTTAACATAACATCTGGGAAGGGAGATGCACTGAATGTCTGGTAACTCCTGCTCCAATGTCCGCAAGGCTTGGAGCATCTCTTCTGGAAGTTGTGGGTCATCCCATTCCCTTTTCTTATCCCACAGATGCTGGCCCAGGACTTTAGCTCAAGTGGTTTAAGGGACAATGTACCCCAGGGGGTCATACTGGCTAGCTAGGACCTTGTAGATATAATGCATGGTAGGGAAAGAGCATTCAATGGAATGATACTTATACAACAGAATGTCAGAGGTACAGTGCCAGTGTAGTCCGAGCACGGACTCCTGTGCCACAACACCAGGCTACTTGACTTTGCTTCTGATGGGATATCATCTAGTACTTGAGGGATGTTGCTGGCCCATTGTCTCAGATCAAATCCTCCTGTGGCTAGGAGATCTCGCAAATTCCTGGGAACTGAAACTCTGAAGGAAGTTGTCCACGTAGAAAGATTTCTCTATACTTTCCCGGACATCTTCGCCTGGGTGGCCATGGTCGATGACATGCTTCTGGAGCGCGAAGGTCACACAGCACGGACTGCAGTCGTCCCAAAAGGAAGTACTTGCCACTCGTATATTTGCAGGTCCTTATCTCAGTCAAGGTCCCTCCAGAGGAATTGTAACAGTGGGCGGTCCTCAGGTAGCAGTTGTACTTGATGAAACATGCCTCTAATGTCACTACTCAATGCTATAGCATGCTCACAGAACCTCAGGAGGACAGACAGCAGGGAAGGGCCTAGTGTGTGTCCAGGGAGGAGCAATTTTTTGAGATTATTCCCTCCATGTTGGAATGAAAGTTGAAGATAACTCTGTTCGTGCCATTATGTTGTGTCATATGGTGGGGAATGTACCATGACTCTTCAGTTTGGTCCGCTTGGTCTGGAGGTATCACTTGTGCATATCCTGCCTCCTTCAACTTGTTCATCTCCACCTGGTAGGCTGTTGATTGTGCTGTATCCCTAGCTAATCACTGCTCTATTCCTCAGAGACAAGGCAGAGTGGTATCTGGAGAGACTCGCAAGAGAGGCATATCTTTCACTCTTAATAAAGGATTGGCGTATCTAGCTACTCCATCTTCTGTAACTCTAACAGTCTTGGACTCAAACAGTGAAATGGCCTCTTGATCTTGCTTCGAACGGGTAATGAGTTTCTCACTGTGGTAAGGGAGCACGTCTAGTTGCCACAATCTCTCAACTTGTCTGTACATGTCAGTACACAAGCCTGAAGTAGCTGTGAATAGGCACTGTTGGCTGGGGAGGCTATGCTTAATCTCTTGAGTGGGACCTTGCAGGTTCCAACCTAGTTGGGTCTTAATGGCAGCAGGACCATTAGGTGGGCCTGGACAAACTGGCTCTACTGGGGTGATGAGGTGAGGGTAATCCTACCCTATAAGGAGGAGTGGTCGGACAGATTCAATCTGTGGCAACCATAGACCTTGGAGATGGTGGTATTTACATTGTAACTCCTTTACTGGATACGTATGCTTGGCTAATCCCAGAGGTTCTGCTGTAAATGCTTGATGAATCCTGAATTAGGTCTTGGTTGGGATGCTGGTGACACTGTGAAGGTCACTGATGCACCTCACAGCATGTGAAGGTCTTGTCTGACTGTATGCAGTACAAGCTCTTCTGGTCGACCAGTCAATCTGAGCTGCTGGGCTGCCGAATGAAGGAGGATGGTGCATTCAGACCCGTCATCCCAGAGGGCGTAAGTATCTAAGCAGTGGCTGCCATTTCTCAAGAGTACTTTACAGATCTTCAACAAGACATGCCGGTTTTAAGTGGGCCGATCTAGGTACATTGTCTCTGCAGTCGTGTTCACCAAGCAGCTTTCTGAAGATCTGATCTTAGGCATCTCAGGCATCTTTGCAAAGGATCGTTCATTAACTTCATGAAGGACGTACAGGTGTGGGCGATCACAACTCTGGCAGAGTGTCCTGAGGTTACACTGTGCGGCTTGATGGGCCCGTCCACAACGCCAACATCTCTTGTGTGATTGTATCCACTGCACTTTCTGATCTCTATTCAGTCTCTGGAAACTGTCACACCCATTCAGGTAGTGGTCTTGAGTGTTGCAATATGGGCAGAATGTTTCCTGTCTCTGGTCTTCGGTTCAGGAACTTTAACTGGCATGTCACTGCTGTCTTTCTCTATGCCAAGGAAGATACTCATGGCTTTAGCTGGCTGTCTCGTATCTCTCTGGTGTCCCCTCTTGTGAATGTGTACAGGCTTATTTGATATAGGATAGAACCTGGTGCTGTCCTCCTGAACTTGCAGCTCAAACTCTTAACCATGCTGATAAATCCAGCAAGGTGGGAATTGTCAACAGTCTTGATACGTATGAACCACACTCTAGCTCCACATAGCCTTTATTCCCCAGTTGCTGAAGCATACTCACTAGTGAGCAAACTCTCAAGGCAAACATCCGGAAGGCTCTCACATCTCTGTGGCCGACATTCGGACCATCCATAAGCTCTGCTATTCAATCAACAGTGCTTCTTCTAACTTTAGATGATCAATGAGAATCTGGTACTTAAACCTATCTGTAGCATCTGCTGGCAAGATGTTCTCCAGAGCGATACGCAGCCGTGAGAACTCTCTTCAAAACAAAGTTCAGGATGGTGGGAGCTGGTCCCCTGTAAGTACTTTCTTGAAGTGGAGGAATACGTAATCTGTTTGAGCTGTAGCCCCTTCTACTATTATCAACTATATCGTAAGATACTGGGGGAAAGACTGATGCTGGGTGGGTTGGATGTGAGAAGGCTGTGACGTCATCTCCAGCTGCTGAAGCCTACTCTCTAATTCATACAGACAATCTTGTCTGAATGAATATGTAGTATTCTCACTTAGTCTCTGGCATCTGTTATGATCTGCAGGGTATGTGAATGATGAATTAACCGATGTAAGTAAACTCAACTGGCTTCAAGGGCCTCATTCCTCTCCTCTAATTTCTTTATCTGCTCATAGGAATGACGTCGCAGTTCCTCAGTCTCTTTCTGCAGCTGCTGGAACTCTTCTTGAACTTCTGACAGCAGCTCAGGAAGAGGGGTATTATGTGTTCGCTGTTGTTCGTACTCTCTACTGGGACTCCACTCTGTCAACGGCTGCCCTGACTGCATACTTGCTCTATACTCATGGGAGGTGGGAGGTGGCGGCAAACTTGGGTGCAGCCGCTCCTCGCGATTCTGAATCGTCACTCATCTCAGGGGAAGAATCTAGTCTCTGTCACCTCTGTTGATACTCAGTAAGTTCAAAGTCAGACAGGTAACTAGGAAGCCGCATGGCTCTGATGGTGGGCTCAGGAATGTCAGGTCTAGGATCTGGATCACTCTGATGCATCGTTCTTATGACAGCTCCTACATCCGGCTCGAAGGACCATTTATAAGGGAGAACAGTGTGGGTACTGAATAGTCCGGTCAAAGACGAAGTTCAATTTAATGGCTTGATGCTTCTAGTGGCATTTACAGTCATAGAATTTGGTTGAGTGAACAACTGTCGTACAAGTAGCAGGGGGTACAGCAGAGTAGTACATAATAGTTTGGTGTGTAAAGTAGTCTGAGTGGTTCTAAACAAACAGAAATAACAATACTCAATTAGTAATGAACAGGAATAACAAGAATTAACTCAATCTGCCACTTATACGTGCATTATGTATATATTTATACATATATATCGATCGAATCAGACATATAAATAGATTAACAATCGTGAAAATTGCGTCACATTCTCTGACTTGTGACCTCGGGAGAATAGATACATCTATTACAGAATGTGAACAATCTCACTTATACAGCAAATAATATCATACTGTACATATACTCACAGTGACTCACAATTTACAATATTATATCCAAATATCAATATTTAACCATCTCTGTATGCTTTCACTAGCTCCGTATATGGATGATGCAATACCAATGTAGGTCTGATTGAAGCCATGTGCGGCCAACAGCTGAGAGACTTTTTTTTTCCGCTCATCGCTAACGAGTGGACCGTCTGCACCTCGTTTTTTGACTACAGCGTGGTTTTGCACACAGCCATTTATTTTTTCACATTTCGAAAGTTGCGTGTACAAATGATACTGTTATCGCTGTTGCTAACTTGAAAACTAGTGGGTTGATGTCACGTGTCGGAAATCCAGTGACCAGGGTAGTGACAATTCTCCCTGACCAATCAGTGATCTGCAGGATTTTGACAAGCAATGGAGGTTCCATCGCTTGGAACCTCGACCGAGGTGGTGTTAAAAAAAGTATCAGGTACCAGGTACGATCCACAGTGGAAAGAAAGTCAAGTTGAGTGGAGATGTACCATGCAGTGGAAAAGCCCCAATATATTGACTCTGAGGCAGAGGCAATGTTGAGGGAGGAGACATTACTCTCGACTAGTAAGTATTTTCTTATATTATATAACATATATTACTGTATATTCCGCATAAATAAGCTTTAGTTTGAATTATGAATACACATTTTGTAGATTACCTTTTGTTGTGTTTCCCCAGTGTTTGTATTTGTTTGTTTGTGTATGAAGTTTTATTACCCCTTTTTTTCACTGTTTGTTTCAGATTCATATAGCTCTATTGGCATGGTATAAATATTTTTTACATTGCTGAAGCATACAGTATTTACAGTAAATATACATACATGCATACATATTTACACACATGAAAAGAAAAACTATATATAAGATGAATATAAGAATATAAGTTGTGTTTTTATGTTTGTCTTGAGGTGTGTGTGACTCTTTGTTTCATTGTGTGAACTGCTGATATGTGAGGTGCAGATCAGCTCTGGGCATTGAAGGACATCCCAGTTCCACCAGCAGTAAAAGTATTACAACCAGTATGTACTATATATTCAACTATGTGTTATGCTCTTTGAAATGTAATAATATGGGTGTTTGATATATTTATGTTTTGGTATATTTTTCTCAATGTTGTTTTCTTTCTGTCCATCCAGGTAAGTGGATCTTTCTGATGCCGTGATAGGGTACTATAAAGTCATCCACAAGACCCAGAAGTGCTACAATACATTTTTTTTATCATTTCATGGACATGGCAATTGTGAACACCTTCCTCCTCCACAAAGACATTGCAAAAGGTAAAGGAGAGGTACCTGTGCACCAGAAGGCATTCAGAGAGACCCTTGCTGAGGAGCTGGCAGAGTTGAGGTCTCACTCCACAGCCAGACCTGTATCTCCTGCCCCACACAGAGCACATCACAGGTCAGTGCATATCAGTGGACTCAGCACCGCTGGTCGACTGTAGTTCAGGCAGAGCCATGCAAAGACACCCAGTGAAGTGCTGCTCCTGTGATGTGCTTTGTCCCCAAACGTGACTGCTACAATGACTGGCATGCTGCCAAAAACCTGTAAAAGGTATAATTGTATGTAAATATGTTGTGTAAAATTAGTTATGTAAATAGTTTGGAGTGTATTTCTTATATAAACTGTTATTCCACCACATCACTTGGTTTGTCTCATTTATATACAAAATGTTTAGTTTCAAGAAGGGGAAAAAGCACTCTAATGTGTTTATGCTTCAGTTACTCTGTGTCAGCAATATTAACAGTGGATCTGGATATTGTATATGATAGCTCTAAGTGTCACCTTTCATTACAGCCCAAAATTATGATGTTAAAGCATTCCAAAGTAGTAGCCTTTTATCCTAGGTATGTGGCCATGGTTACCAAGGGTCCTTTGGAAAATTGGAAAATACCTGGACATACCCTTAGAAAAACGTGTAAAATATACATTTTCTGTAGTATTGTTATAAAATGTTAACTTGGACTCGTTAAGGCTTCATGCTGTGGTCCAAATTGTGTTTTCCATCTAAAAGCTCCCAGTTATAGTCATCTGCAGGCATCTGTATGCAAAAAAAACCTTATATTTCAGTGTGTTCAAACTTCTATTACTCAAAACTTCAGTAATAGCCCTTACAGTGATACTGACTGCTGGGGAAAAAAAAACTTCAGTGTCACCTTTCAAAAGAGACCAAAACCATGCATGTACTCCAAATTGTTCAAGAACAGTTTTAAATTATCTTTGGGTATGCCTTGAATAGGCATTTTAGGTTAATTTTACAGGATTTAACCATTTTTATGCTGACTTATGTGATTTTTGGAACTTAAAAATGTTGGCACCCATTCACTTCCATTGTATGGACCAAAAGAGCTGAGATATTCTTATAAAAATATTAATTTGTGTTCTGCTGAAGAAAGTCATACACATCTGGGATGGCATAAGGGTGACTAAATGATGAGAGAATTTTCATTTTTGTGTGAATTCCTTTACTGCCCAATGTGGCCCCTGTACCAAACAACTGCTCTACCACCTCTATTGTGCTGGACATGACACGCCAAGTGACCCTGCTTTTTTAGTGTTTTTTTTTTTTTGTTTTTTTTTGCATTCCTTGCATTGTTTTGAACATGTTTTATGCGCAACAGTAACTCTCTCAGTCGGCATTAAGGAAAATTTAGACCCTACACATAAACTGATTTTAATGTAATTGTTTCATACATTATTATATTGAAAATAACTTTTTCTTCTTTTAATTTCTGTAATCATGTCTCCCTTTTATTTATTTATTTTTAAAATCAGATTAATGTAGTATTTACAGTATCATAGATAAATGATGTGTTTTAAAAGCTGTCAATCTCAAACACCTATAAAATACCTATATTTTTTATTCTTTCTGGCAAACAGCCATAGAAGTGAACGTAAATTATGGTACGTGATGCTACATTTTTACATTGCAGCATCAAGTTTTTATTATAATGGTTCACAGCTTTCGCAACTCAGTACTCATCAAGTCAAGTCAAGTGGTTTTTATTGTCGTTTCAACCATATACAGTTAGTACAGTACACAGCGAAATGAGACAACATTCCTCCAGGACCATGGTGCTACATAAAAACAACATAGGACAAACACAGAACCACATGAGACTACACAACTAAATAAAATACCTATATATATATGATGGAGGGAAGAGAGACCCCGATGATCTTCTCAGCTGTCCTCACTATCCTCTGCAGGGCTTTGCAGTCCGAAACGGTGCAAGTCCCAAACCAGGCAGCTGCTCAGGATGCTCTCAATAGTCCCTCTATAGATGTGCTTTCCTCAACCTTCGAAGAAAGTAGAGACGCTGCTGGGCTTTTTTGGTGATAGAGCTGGTGTTGAGGGACCAGGTGAGGTTCTCCGCCAGGTGAACAGCAAGGAATTTGGTGCTCTTGACGATCTCCACAGAGGAGCCGTCGATGTTCAGTGGAGAGTGTTCACCTTGTGCTCTCCTAAAGTCACCAACCATCTCTTTTGTTTTGTCGACATTCAGGGACAGGTTGTTGGCTCTACACCAGTCCGTTAGCAGCTTCACCTCCTCGCTGTATGCTGACTCGTCATTCTTGCTGATGAGACCCACCACGGTCGTGTCATCTGTGAACTTGACGATGTGGTTCGAGCTGTGCATTGCTGCACAGTCGTGAGTCAGCAGAGTGAACAGCAGTGGACTGAACACACAGCCCTGGGGGGCTTAGGGTGGCAGCTGGGTCTTAATGTGCCTCATGATGAGCCTCTTGAAGCACTTCATGATGAGTGGTGTGAGTGTGACGGGATGGTAGTCATTGAGGCAGGACACTGAAGACTACTCTGGCATGGGGATGATGGTGGTGGAACAAGATCAAGCGCGTTTGCCCTTCTTGTTGCAAAGTCCACATATTGATGGAATTTAGGGAGCACTGTTTTGAGATTCGCATCTCCGGTGTCAATAAACAGTCCTTCGGAGTGAGCGTTCTGCAGTTCGCTCATAGCCCCATACAGTTCACGGAGCGCTTCCTTAGCGTTAGCGCTGGGAGGAATGTAAACTCTGGTTATGCAAACAGTGGTGAATTCCCATGGTAAATAAAAAGGTCTGCATCTAACAGTCACAAGCTCCAACAGCAATTAACAGTAGCTAGAGACAAGCATAGAGTTCTTGCACCATTCCGTGTTGATGTAAACACACAAGCCACCACCGCAAGTCTTACCGCAAAGAGCTGTATTTCTGTCGGCACGAAACGAAGCGAGCCCATCTAGCTGAATGGCGTCATTGGACTGGAAACTTCCGTCCTCTCCACAGCCTTAACGGCTTGATGACTGGTACCTCGGCACCGGGTGCCACTCACAGCCACCCCCCCACCACCCCCCGGTACTGTTCTTCCCGGAAGTGCATGACGAGCTGACGCGGTGGTGGAGGGCACCTTTTACTGCCCGCAACCGACCCCACCGCTCATCTGCTCTCACTACCCTGGATGGCGGGGTGGCCCACGGTACACGGAGGTCCCCCAGGTGGATAGAGCGGTTGCGATCCACCGGTGTCCCGAGAACACCGCCACCTGGCGGGACCACCCAGTACTCCCCTCCAGAGCCTGCAGGATGACGACATCATTGACCTTCAAAGCCTACAGTGCCACCGGACAGGCTGCCTCCGCCCTGCATGCCATGGCTCTACTGCAGGTCCATCAAGCCATGGCACTCAAAAATCTGCACCTGGTCAGTCCCGATCCTAAAGCGGAGGACTTGATTGGGCTGAGGCGGAGTCCTCCGCCTTGTGCTCTGCCACTGACCTCGCTCTCAGAGACACAAATGTCACAGCGCAGGCACTTGGGCGGGCGATGGCCACCCTCATGGTCCAAGACCCCTTCCAGGACCAGAAAAGCTCCGAAGCGCTCCTGAAACGGGCGACCCAGACAGTCAGATGTTCGCTCCGGGGCTGGTACCAAGACCATTCCATCCACCGGTGGAGGGCCGGAAGGAGAATCCTTGTTTCTGTTACTTTCATTTGCCGCAACGCCTTCAGGCTCCTTTACCCACATTCTCAATAAAAGAGTGATTTCCTCACTCCCTGGGTCATCCAGCTGATGCACGCCACGGCACCCAAGCACCAAAACTCTACAGTCTCGTCTCCCCAGACGCAGCTCTCTTGCCTCCGGAACTGCGACTGCCCAGCCCCAGCAGTCCAGCACTGAAGAGTTCTGAAGACGCCTATCCAGGACCTCTTCCTCTGTCTCTAAGCCAGCACCTTACGAGCAGAAATCACGACTCTGCTTCTCAAGGATGCGATAGAGCCCCTCCCTCCAGTCGAGATGAAGAAGGGTTTCTACAGCCCTTACTTCATCGTACCCTAAAAAGGCAGTGGGTTGCGACCAATCTTGGACCTGCGAGTTCTCAACCAGGCTTTGCACAGACTCCTGTTCAAAATGCGCACGCAGAAACAGATTCTTACCTGTTTTAGACAGCTAGAATGGTTTGCGGCAGTAGACCCGAAGGACGCATTTTTAGATGGGACCCCTTGTGTCACTTCATGCGACACACGTTGAGTGAGTGGCAGAAGGGGTACTTCATGGTTACTTTCGTAACCTCCATTCCCTGAGGAAGTGAATGAGACGTTGTGTCCCTCCTCCCACAGCACTGCACTACCACTGTAAATGGCCATGCCCTATTCTCGTGACTGACAGATGCTGCCCCGCTTCCCTTTATACCCGTATGTCTGGGGCGGGGTATTGGAAATTCTGTCTGCCAATTTTACATTGGCCTTTTCTCAAGTTCAGAGGTACGTTTGGCATCCCAAGAAGACCCATTGTGTCACTTCATTCGACACAACGTCTCGTTCCCTCCCTCAGGTTTGATTTGTGGTCATACAAATCACATCAAGTGGAAAGAACAGTGTAAGTAATAAATTGATGTTGATATGGTCCTGGCTCTGCACAACAAAACGTCACTGCTTTGTGAGTTGGTGCTTCTTGATGGCATTGATCTCCCTGCAGATACTTTTTTCTTTCAGGTGATAAAGCTGCATGCACATTGATTTATTGGCAGTAGATGGCTACCTTTCACCTGCCTCCTATTCACTGCAGTATCTGGTCATCCAGAAACCTACTGTACAGTGAAGCGCAAGATAAAGTTTGTGTCAAATTAGCAATGCATCTTCATCCTGAATCACAAGAACATTACAATGTTTACATTGAAGAGATCAAAGAGACAGTTTTTAGGATTTTGTAGGATGCAACCTTGCTTAAAACAGCAGCCAGCTGCACATGAGCAATTTTCTTTGATGTACAATCCAACCTTTGCATTATGTAATCTGTGTAAATCACAGATAGATTTTGTTCACAGATAAAACACTCTTGTGGAGAATATGTTTTCAATGTGTTAACTAACAGACTACCCAGGAAAAGCAGCTGCCTACAACCTTTGGAATGTGAAATAACATTTTGGTGGTTTTTTTTTTTTCCACAAAAATAATCTTACTGTACTCATTATTTGACTTCCTGTAAACATCTCATCTGTAGTATATCAGTCTATCCACTTGGAATTTACTACAGTCTTTGTAATGTGAAAACAACTTTTTGGTGAATTATTATTTATTTATTTATTTTAAATAATCTAATTCTGCATTCATGTTATTCAATTTGACTTACTGTAAAAATCTCACTTGCAGTAACTCAGTCTTTTAACTGGCAACCTACTACAACATTTGGTATTTAAAAGTTTACATTTAATGTCTTATATTTAACTTGCACATCAACTGAACGAGTAATTAGACACCACCTGTGTATAATAGTGAATGGAATTTTTAGATGGCCCCTTAAGTACAGTAAGCAATGTAAGCGCACTGGAGCATTTTCAGACATTATTCTGCAGCCACACTAACTGTCAGATAAGAGTGCAATGTTTTATGTCTGTGTATTATAGTTATATACCGTTTATATTGACATGGCATAGCCAAGTGTGCAAAATCTTTGCAAACTTGATGCCGGCAGAGAGCATGGGCACGAGAAATGAATATAAAAAAACTATTGAACCTAAGAAACTTTAACCCGCTCTATTTCACTGCAATATGTAAAAATGAAAATAAACTGATTCTTTCAATTCTCTTTGCTGATTTCTCATTTTAAAAACCCACGAAACATGTCAATATAAAAAGCTTATTTAAAGCAATTAAACTATAGCTGGCTTAGACTAACTATTAGGACACAAGGTGTCCCGACTGGAAGTCCACCGTGATGCAGTGCATGACTTGTGAAATTGTCCCAGGTTTTAAAGTGACGTCTGGTCACGAGAATGCCACACCCATCTGCAGCCGATTCTTCAGTGCAGTGTGGACCATCTCCTGTGCTCAACTGATCAGCTGCACGGCATGGTACCACTTATAAATGAATAAAACAAGTTGTGTGGCATGATTAGGACATGCAAGTATTGGCAGTGGCTTACATTTTGTGTTTCGCAAAGTTTTCTTTTTCAGTTGTTGTGGTGTTGATTCACATTGTTTCTAGATTATTGTGCAGAGTGATCAGATGCATTTTAAATCATTGCAAAAAGCTTCATTGGCCAAACAAATGAAGTTTATCACAAAAACCCAAATGTCACTGTTTTTTGGCCCAGGCACAAAATTAACAGCTAACATCATTTCACTAATCATATCAGCAGCTCATGGGTAAGTATGAACGAGTACTAGTCAGGTGAAATCACTCTATCATTCTGATTGGATTATAAGAGCAGACTGATTGCTATAAAAGGAGGGAAGAAGTGCTTCCAATCATTATGTTCTTGTTAGCAATGGTTACCTCTAAAGAAAGACATGCAGCCATCATCACTTTGCATCACGGGGTTGCATTCCTTGCCTCAAATGCAAGGAAATTGCTGCAAAGTATTTTGCACCTGAAAGAACCATTTACCGGATCATCAAGAACTTCAAGCAAAGAGGTTCAACTGCAGTGAAGAAGGCTTTAGGACATAACAGAGTGTCCAGCAAGCACCAGGATCATCTGCTCCTGAGGAATCAGTTACGGAATCGTGTCACCACCAGTGCAGAGCTTGCTCAGTATTGGCTGCAGGTTGGTGTGAGTGCATCTGCACACTCAGTGAGGCGAAGACTTCTGGATAATGGCCTGGTGTCAAGAAGGGCAGCAAAGAAGCCACTTCTCTCCAAGAAAAACATCAAGGACAGTCTGAAATTCTGCAGGAAGTACAAGGATTGGACAACAGAAGACTGGTGCAAAGTTATTTTCTCTGATGAAGCCCCCTTCCGACTGTCTGACTGGGACATCTGTAAAATCGATAGTCCAGAGAAGAAAAGGTGAATGCTACAATGAGTCCTGTGTTGTGCCAACAGTGAAGCATCCTGAGACCATCCATGTGTGGGGTTTCTTTTCATCCTCACTGCCAATACTTTTGGCCACAGCAGTAGGCACATTGTCTGACTACATATGAGAGAGATAGCTCAGCTGCAATAAACATGGCAAGTTTTGGAGTATTAATGGTAAAGAATTCATTATTAACTGAGACTAATTCATCTGAACAATTAGACAGCAGATATTTTTTATTCTGTCTCACAGCATTGAGAAGCAGTGTTGCCAACTACTTTCAATGAAAAGTAGCTAAAGCCTGCTAAAAAGTCGCTAAAAGGCGCTAGATGACGTTATGCATTAATTGGCCCATTCATGATGTCATCACGTCATATTTGCATTCTGCCTTGTGTCAGCCCTTTACATCGGTTTGCTTCTCTCCTACTTTCTGTGCTCACATACTTTATTTTAATACATCCAAATTCACAATAAAGCTGTTCTCGTGTACATATTTGTTCTGTTTCTAATGTCAGACAATGGAACGTGTACGAAATAGTGACTGAAACGCCACCCATTATGACTACATTTTAACTAGTCACGTCCAAGCAATTTCCAAGCTGCTGCTCTGCACTGCTAAAATCCCGATTTTATAACATAAGTTAAAGACAACACTGTTCTGTGATTTTGGCTATATTTACATCTTAAATAATCACTCAGAGAGAAATTGAGAAGTGACATAATGTCTTAGTTTTTCTCTCACACAGCGCACAGCCTCCGTCTGTGTAACATTGAGTGATAAGCAAGAAAAATAATGGTCAAATTAAACTGTTTAAAATAAAACAAAGGAGGAGCAAACCATGCAGAATATTGATTGGTCCTTGGTAACTCTGTTAGCACATGTGCAGCTCATTCACATCTGTGTCAGCTGCCGTGCAGTGAACTGAATGTGCTGCAGCTCTGTCTACCAATTACTGAATAGAATAGACGCAGAGAGAGGTGTGATTGCGTCAGGAAAGCAAGACCTCATGCTCACACGGCAGTACTGGCGACTCTTCTATGGAAAGTAGCTAAGATCTGTTCAAAAAGAAGCTAGACTAGGTACTTTTTAGAAGAAAAAAAAAGTCAGTAAAGGGGTCTGATTAGTCGCTAAATCTTGTTGGCAACACTGTGAAGATGACGGTGCAGCTTGACCAATCAGAAAAAAGGGCAGTTTCAGGTCCACCCACAACCTATGTGCGAATCAAGACCTATATTAGTAAAAATCTATAATTAAACACATTTTTCCGAGCTTTCTATTGAAATTATGAAAAACAAGTCATTATGTTTTTTTTTTTTTTATATTGGCTTTGTAAACAAATAATGAAATGAAATTGTTTTCCCAATGTTGAATTCCTAATTGAATATGAAATGAACGAATGATACACAGATATTTTCCAGTGTTGTTGACAACTAGTCTGTTCATATAACGATGAATTATGGATTTTCAAGCAATGTAAAGATAGGTCCCTTCCGATGGGTCATAAATGCTTTAGGGAATTAATATTCTGTATTTTCTTCATGTTAAAAAGTTTGTGTTGTATTTTTATACTGCAAAGGAAGAAAACACTTTTAAAAGATGTAGCTAACTGAACTACAGGAGGTAAGGCTCAATTTATGTATTGTGCTAATTCTAAGTAAAAGGTGTGAACACAGGTTATGAAGAGGCAATTTACACTTTTAGTTGGCATTAATGTACTCTGTCATCAAGTGACAGGTTGATATTAACTAATTAGCATTCACACTTTCTAAATTAAAGTAATGCAAGGGAAAGTGATAAATAACTTAACTGAAATGTATTTAGTGTGGTATTCAATTAAACTGTAATGGTAGAAGTGCTGATGCAGAAGCAACAGTGTAAGTGTAAAAAAAAAGATGTAAATAAATAATTAATAAAAAACTTGATTAGAGAAAATAAGTCCCCAATTAAAAATTATGAAAAAAAAATAACAATAAAATAACATTTAGATTTTGTTTTTAGAGAAATGCAGACTATCACATGAGAAAACACAGACCAAGGCATCCTAACTGCTGTCACTGTATATACTGTATATATGCGGCTCCATTCATAATTATGCAGTATTACCTTTTAATCTAATTTAATTAATTAGATGGTGTTCTGATTAACTAATCACATAATTATAAATCGAATAAATAATTGCTTAGAAATATTTAATGAGGACCCCCCACCCCCTCCAAAAAAACTAACTATTTGTATTATAATAATTAAATTAAGAATAAATATATATATATATATATATATATATATATATATATATATATATATATATATATATATATATATATTAACACAATTCAAATGCATTACATCATGTACATATATTGCACCAACACACAAGCCTTTAGACAATACAAAAAGGGCTATAAAAGCCAAAAGTATTGTTTGTTTTATTACCATATCATTGAAAATAATCCTTAATACTTAATTTAAGGATTGGGGGCACAATTATAATTAATCATGTTAAATCAACAACCTTAAAGTTGAGTAAACATTTACCCTACCTTTCTTTTCATTTCAATGTTTTTAAATATGTAATATGACCACTGGTAAAAACAGCCCAAAATAGTTCAAATTGACATTAAATTGCATTGTACCAGTAGTACAAGGGGTAATGTAAAATCAACAGGGAATTATGTTCCTGTAAATTACTACATAAATCAAATCAGTAACACTTACAGTCAAAATCTTGGGCATTCACATATCGCACCAACCCTTTCAATTAAATTTGAATAAAAAGTCAGAAGCTTGGAATGTAGTTATGTTAATAAATCTGTTTCATTATTATTTTATCAAAGTCTTACATCATGTTCTCTGCATTTAATTTCTCATTAAGTGCACTCAATTGCAAATATAAAATGTGTTTCATATTCCAATAAACTGAACTGTCACATAGCAATAAAAATAGGCTGATAAATAATGCAACCATTACTCCATTATTACATTGTTTTAATAACAAATTATCTACAAAATGTACTGACATCAATGTATCCTTTCCATGGAAAGCACACTGTCACTGAGGCAAAAAAAAAAAAAAAAAACTTTAAAATTTACAAACAAGGACTCCGTATAGTATATTTTAAAAACCTTCTCTTTAAACTCAGTTTTGTACTATACAATAAAAATGAGTCTGATCTGATGAGGCAAGATCTACTGTGAAATAATTTCACAAAATACTTTAGAGAACATTTCACTTGTTTCACCAGTTTCAAGTCTCAAACACCGAAAATCAAAGCATTGCAGCATGACTCATTAACAGTCTACTCTGCATTTTTACAATTGTTCTATTGCTGTCAATCAGCTTTGATGTTTTAGCTGTTAGCTACAGAGTTTGGTGGTCTCATAATCCAGAGAATTGGGGAGACGTGCACTAAAAGACTGCAGTGAGGTGTGAATGCGCACCACCTCATTGGCTGTTAGTTTGAGGCGGTGTCGTAACAGGCAGGAGAACAGGTCCAGAGGTTGCTGGCCTGGTGGAGAGAGCCGGTTTACCCGGTCTCGGATTTCCAGCAGTTGTAGCAAGGCCGAATCCTGTGAACCCTGCGTGTATGGGTAGTCCAACTGCAGGATCAAGTCTCTGATTGCTTCTGGGTCAAAATGCATACTGTAACCAAACACTTGAATACTGTTGATCTTCATATACCCCAGATTTCGTGTAGGTTCAGCCATTTCCAATGGCTCCAAGTAAACACTCTCATTGGCTCCAGTGCCTGTAGTTTTGATGCGGCTCCTCAGGTAAATGTGAATAGTCTCAAAGAAGGTCTTCCACTTGTTGCCCAGAGTCAAGGTCCAGTTGAAGCACTGAAATGGTAGGTCCAACTTAGTAGACTTCCAGTCTGGAAAATGTTTCTCATTCACAGGAATTAACCAGCTCTCTGAATGGCTCCCTCCAAAAGGATTGATGAATAGAGTGAGCGCAGGTTCCAGAGTGCTGTTTTTAGTAAGGCAAATTTGAAGGGAGACACCTAATAGCATGTGGACTAGGTTGGATTTGTACTTGTTACTCTTTAGGGTGAGCAGCATCCTCTTCCTCCATGAAGGATCAAACCAGCTATTCAGACGCATGTCGTTGCTGATAAAAATAGCATGGACCTCCAAGCGTCGATCAGCTCTCTGAAGGAGGTAACGTAGCTCTAGATCCTGAAGATCAGTTTCAAATCTCAGGTAGTTCTCTGTAGAATCTGCTACCAATGGTCGACAGGACCCTTGACTTAACATGTAGCCCATATTGCAACTGCCACAGCGAGTGTGGTTGTCACTTGCACAAGCAGCGCAGGCGGGACCTTCCCCAACAGAGCATGGTGTGTGAACCTGGCAGGAGCTGTGGTCATATGCACAAATGCAGGTGTGTAGTTCTTCTGAGAAGGAGCCCAGCTGATTGTTTTCCGAGCAGTAGAGTAAAGACTGGAAGTAGTTCAGCCAATATGACTGTGGCCTATATTTTAGGAAAGATAAGATATATATATATATATATATATATATTAGGGATGGTAAGATTCACCGATTCACATCGGTGCATCGGCATAAAAGTTAACGATGCGATACATCAATTTAAAAAAGTGTGCTTCGGATACATCAGATATTTGAATCGCGATGCATCGTTTCTAACATATTTGCATCTGTAAAAAATGTATTTATATATAATTATTAGTAGATGCGCTAAACTTTTATTATTTGGAAAGTGACCAATAATTTGTGACCACTATTTTATATGTAGATTGATTTTTCCTCTCTAAATTGTTTCTCAAGCGCATTCACAAAGGCAATGCTGGTAGATCTCACAAAATTTAAATGTGCTTTCGTTAAATTTAATAAAAATAAATATAATGTCTTTCATTCTTTTAGTTTCTGTCTGACCAGGCAAGATTTTTCTTTATTCAGTTGCCATGACAACTAGGTTCACACCTTCCAAGAGCTTCTGAGAACAGAGCACGAAATTGCGAAGCTACCCGGATTATGAAAAACTGTCTGAACCAAAGAAATAAAAGCGAACTATATATAGCCTACCATATTGAATTGCATAGCATCATATTTTTCCCCATTGTATCGTATTGCATTGAATCTCATTGTGTTGACTCGAAATCGGATCGCACTACATCGTAATAGGTTTGAATCTCTTCGCATAGGTAGCTTCTTCATATGTATCTTTAATGTATCGTATCGTTGGCTATGCATCGAGATGCGTATCGCATCGGCCTCAGTTATGGAGATGTACGTGCCTAATGTATATCAGTTAGTCTGCTTAAACAATAATCAATGTGATAAAATTTAATCTATCCAAAGCCAGTGCAGCGGCAGATGGCCGATGGATTAAAAACATAAATGTAATTCTGTTATACAAATATACAAGTAACTAACTTTGATGGGTAAAAGAAGACAAAAACAGACAAACAGTGGCCCCACAAATAATTTTAACACTTTTTGTACACTTAAGTCACACTCAAAATGCATGAATTGTATTGCAAACACCAAATATCAAGTGGTGTCTGCAAACAAATGATGCAATATATATGCAGTATATATAGCAAAGACATTCATATATTTTTGGGTCTGGCTTAAGTGTCAAATACTTTTTGAACAAACCCATTAATAAACCTTTAAAATATGAAAATATAAAATATGTTTCCCTCACTGGAAACAGTCATTTTCTTGTAATATGTAAATCATTGTTATAAGCAGAAACCAAATTAATTATAAACAAGTCTAAATGCTAAACATTAAGCAGTGCTCAAAACTAACTTTAATCTTATTTATTGTGGGTTAAAACTAAGCTGTCATCTCCCATGAGATTGTTTGGCATAGTAGTCTGCAGAGCAAAACCGGTTTGGGAAGCAGAAATCAATCACATGCTGCTCATTTGTGGGCAAAGTCTTCAAAACAGGATGCATACAAGGCTCCCTATCACTCTGAACCACACTGACAAGCATTCCGCTCTGTGGCCCATGGAGTCTGAAATGTGGGCCACTCATGAACACAAGCAATAATGATGATAAATGCTGTGTGGAGAGTTCCCTCACTGGAAACAGTCATTTGGGTTTTATTCCATTTCTGAATTAAATATCAGTATATTAATCACCACAACAATTAGAGATAATGAGCATGTTGTGTTCACCTGTCATGTGGTAAGTTAATGTGGGGCTGCTTTTGGCACCTCTTGCTGAGACTGAAGAGCTTGTATACCACTCGCTGGGCTCTTCTGAAGAGACTCTTCATGCTGCTTTCCAGCTGTTCATAGCGCTGCTGAAACACACCATCCAGAGACCACAAATGCTGGATCATCGAGGAGTTGAGGAAGAAATTCTGAGGCAGCCTCATCAGAAATGTTTTGAACTCATCTGTTGGGAAAATGGGTAAATTCTTTCAGCTATAGGAGTGTTGTCAGGTAAACTTGTCTGAACAATGGATGTAAAGGGGTAAATGCTTTGGCAGTCTTCCTTTATACTTCACTCTCCTTGACAATTCAAAGGAATTATTTAGCTGGAGAAGACTTTTTTGAAAATTTCTTTCCAAGATGCACTTGTAGCTTTTTGTTTTAGCTGACAGGAAAGAACATTGAATGTCTTTAATTTCCCTTAAACACATTTTGGATAACTGCGAAAGCTTATGCTTGGCACTTCTTACACTTTCTGATAGCTCTAATATCATACACTTTGAAAGTAATTACTCTTAGAGATATTTTAGGGAAGAAAAAATGATGACAGTGTGGAGGAAAGAAAATCTATGCATTTTAATTTTGTTCAAGCATTGATAGTCAGTATGGGGTGCCCTTAGAAATATTGCACCTAAACTTTATGCTAAGAACTCTTATTTATAAAATATGCTTGATGAAAGATGCTGGATTGGCAATAAAGGCATTTTATGGGTAATTATTTGTGTTCAACATAATGTAATGCAATATGATATGCAAGGATTCTTTTTTCTAACCCTACTCTGTCTCCGAAGGGCGCTTTGTGACAAATGCCAGGTTTCACAGAAAGTGGTTAATATTTACTCAATCTAGCCCATAAATCAACACATTACATGAGCAGAGGTGAATGTCTCTGATACAATTATGCAACGTGATCACACAGCTCGTTTACCTTCTTTCCGCCTCTTTTTTAAAATATTTGTTCTTGATCCTACACTGTAAAAATAAATTCTTAGATCAAGAACATAAAGTGAAAAAAATAAGTATGTTTCCTTACCATTCTGAAATTCTAGGAATGCATGCACACACACACACACACACACAAACATGCGATGCCAACAGACAACAATGATTTTGCTTCCCATGACAGGTACATTTCTCGAGATGAAGCATATAATACTGAACAATTGAACAAATGTTGATGTTGTAGAACTTTAGAAATCTGTTTATAATTTGTTTTATATATTTTTGACACAATGATGCCAGCTTTCAATCATGACATCAATTTAAAAATAAGTGAGGATATTTACTTAATATAATTAAGGCAGATGCTATTTTCACCCTGGTGCAAATAATGGTATATGTTATTTACACCCCAGTGCAAATAGTGTCAGATAGTACTTGCACCCCTATTTAAATGTTAACATTCAGTATATGGAGATCACTGCAGTATGTTTATTGTGTTTATTTAGAGTCCCACAGACACATTACACTATCCCCTACCTCTTAACCAAGCATTACCTTGATTTTACTACAGCAACCAGTTTTACCATGATATTTTGGTGATGATTTATATTAACCTCAAAATTAACCATGGTTAATCATATTGTCTAGATTGTCATATATTCCTGTGGTTTCACCAGACTATTGGGGTGCAAATATCAGCACTGTGTGGCAGATGCTTTTTACAACAGGGTGAAAATAGTCACTCCATATATTAATTCAATTAATTCAGTTAATAAAAGCCAGGCAAACTGTTTCTTTCATTTCTTAAAGTTCAACAACCCCTTATTTATTTATTAATTAATTTTTTACATTAACATTTTATTGCTTACCTGAATCTTCAAACTCTTTGTATATTAAACCCCAAGATTCAGAGATTCGCAGAAGGCTTTCTTCCATGGCCTGAATATCCGTGTAGGGGCAGTTGCACTCTGGGAATTTTGAGTCACACTTGCACCAGCATTCGTTGTCTCTGCAGACAAAAGTTCCCTCTCCATCGCAAGCAATGTAACTAAGAGCTGCTTGGACAAAGGTGTCTCTGATATAATCTGGCAAAATGACCTGCAACCCTTCAGTTGAAGAGAAAAGAAAGGGTGTTATGAAAATACTATCTTGTAAAGGGGTTTGCTGAAGTCATCAAGTGCACATATGCATTATGGACACAGGTGGGCAAAAGCTAGTTGATCAGTTATTAGTTGCAACGGTGCCTGTAAGTATCATATTCTTTAATAACAATGAACTGCATGTAACAGATAGTAACAGAACGTATAACATTTCAATGTTTTTTTTAATGAACATGACGTTTTTGGGTTACATTTTTAAGAATGTAGACAGTACGGGCTCTATTTTCAGAGTGTGTAAAGAGCAGTGCTACCGTGTGCTACAGGTGCTATGTCTTATCCAATTTTCATTACAGCACAAAATTCTAAGTGCAGTTTTCATGCCAGCACAAAGCACAGGTGGGCGTGGATTAGAGTGTTTGCACTAACTGTGGGTGTACGGGCGCAAACTGTCAGTGTACTGGATGTAAATGAAGTGGTGCAAGGCACAATTTGCTATTTTCCTGAGAAATAATTAATTGCTAAGAAATTTCAAAAGCAGGTCTGTTTTCAGTACAAAGTCCAAACTCAGTTCCTTAATTTGAAGTTTGGAGATTCCACCATCAGATGATAATAAAGTTCATACACAAACACAAAGTAAAGTGGAGCATCATATAGTGGAGTTGTAGATGTCTTATGAAACAAAAAGAGATTTGTGTTAAACTATCTATACGTCATGGTTTATTTATGAATTATTATATTTATTATGTTTATAATTACAATAGTGCTGTAGGTGTTACCGTGTTAATGCATGCGATTCATTTATAATGGATAACGCATACATTTTTTTCTTAATCATGATTAAGGCATGTACCAATTTGACATTAGATTCTGAAATTTTATTCAGCCCAGGGTGAGTTCTGAGCAGAGGGCGGAACCCATGTGATGTGTCAAGCGGGGACATTACACTGGTAAACACATTACAAACAAACACACAACAGTGAGTCCGTGCCGGAGAAAGGACCTCTTATAAAAACAAATGCAGATGGGACTTGTGATTAAAGTTCTTTGCATCTTTTGTAAGTCAGCATTTTACCACATAAGCATGTCAATTCTTACATGCCTGCTGCACAGCTTGTTCTCCTTTGGAGGGTCTGTTCTTGCTCTTCTCAAATTTAACATAATTTCAACTTTGTACCCATTTCTGCCGAGCTTCTGAAGGGTCAATCAATGATTACTAGACAATTTGGATTAATTATATTTCCATCGGTAGTGCCAGCGCTAAAAGCAGAACAAGACGTGCTTTTCATATGGATTTCAATGTGGTGCTTGCTGCCCTGAAAAAATCATGTACATTCTTTAACCAAAGTGAAAAGACTGATGATGATAAATATTGTGGAGGATGAGAGTTTAAGAGATTGAATGCACATTGCAATGAATGGTAGTTCTATAAGTCAATTAACATCCCACTTGGACTTTGGCAAATGTGTAATATTACTTGAATTGGTGCTATTTTACAGTCTTTGTACTGTGGAGTTCGGAAAATATTAATAAAGCATTATTATCATTACATATTGTTTTGTGATATTGTGTTGTTCTTTCCAAAGAAGAAAATAAATGCATTTTGACAGGAAATAAGTATATAAAGAGTCAAATTTCAGCACTTTTAAAATCTGAGATTAATCGTGATTAACTGAAAAATTATGAGATTATTCGTGATTTAAAAATTTTTATCAACTGACAGCTCTAATTTACAATTGTATTTATGATCTAATTTGTTTTTAGGCAAAAGGTGCTGATGAAAGAAGTTGGAGAGGGAAACATTTTTCAATTTGGTATGATTTTTTTGGACCATTTTATTATTTTGATTATATTTTATTTTTGTTTCGAGTGTAATTTTAATTTAGATATATTTTTGTTTACATTTGTGATAATAATAACATTCAAATGAATGTTATTGTTCAAAATCAAAATCGACTCGTAGAAGTGGTGCTGACACAATTAATGCTGGTAATTGATACTACTCATGATGTGTGTCAATAGATGAAAATGATTAATAATACTTACATTCCCTATAATTTAAAAGAGCATTCATCCAAATCCTGACAAGAATAACATTTTATAAGCATATAAAAGGAGTATGTCCATTTTTCTATTATTCTAATTGATTGCATACAGTCCTTTTACACTTCCAACTTCTTATGAATATACTGTTTTTGTTTATATTGCTGGTGCTTGAGGAAATGTGCTATATAATAGAACACAGAGGCTGCAATAACTGGAGTAGAACCTCTAAATTAAATTGCATTTGACCTAGCCTATAAGCATGTTGCGCATACGATTTTGCCAAACCCACTTGCGTTTAGACTTAGTACAAGCATTGTATGAAAATACCAAAACTTCATGGCCATGCCCATTGACTTTATGCTTATGATTTATGGAATAGCACTGCGCTTAGCGCTAGTACTCTTAAAATAGGGCCCTACCTTTTTTTTTTATATATATATGTCATGTACTCTAAATTAATACAGAATAAGGTCATTAAATCGGCATGCATAGTAATTATAAAAGAATTACCAAAATGCTGTTCAAAAATAGTTTTAGCACAATGTAGCATTTGTAAAGTTTTTACCCTGGCACATTTGTGTTTTACATTGAGGCGATGTCTAACAACATAAATTCATGTTCATTATAGTCCCAAAACATGGCCTGGGAGGTCTGAAGAACATTGTTACCTTGCAAGTGGACTTTGTTCTCTGGACTCTGAACCAACACAGAACTGACAGAATCAAGGTTGTCATAGTTACTGCAACCAAGTGGGCCAGTCCGTGTTTCAGTTACCTGAGAAAAAAAGTAATACAGACCAGATAATTATTAACTTCATCATAAGATTTGCATGTTAGCCTACTATACATGGAATACAGTAAATAAATACATTTTTGATTATATATATGAAACTGATGTTATATTTCCACTTTAATGTAACATGGATGGTAAAGCAAGAGAAAAAAAAAACTGTTTCCCCCCTTTTTTGCAATTAAAATGTTTTATTTATTCAAAGAAAAACACAGCACATACACACTGAATCAACATTCAACTTTAAACCCCCACTAATATCCCTCCCTAAACACCAACCCCACCCTAACCCACAAAGAATACCCCTGTGGTCACTAAAAATAATAATAATAAAAAAAATGATTTTTTATATATATATATATCCTACAAACTTGTCAACACTGCAGTTATGGATGTTTAAATAAAGCTGTTGAGGGAGAGACAGTAAATTTGGTATCTTTCTCTCTTCTGACTGCTGTAATCCATCTGTTTCTATTTTTTATTTGTTTTGGAAAGTCATGGAAATGTAATGTTGGATTTTTATTTTAGCTGTTGGACCAAAAAGGAATGCTGCAATTACATTCGCAAAGTCTTCATTTTACCTTAACATGAAAATGCCTGTGCCATACCTTGCAATAGTTTTCTTATGCATTGCCAACAGGGAAATGTGAATAGAGTCCATTCCAGCCTTTTCTCTCTCACTTTATTTTTTTTTGGATAAGAAAGGATAACAAGTCTAGCTATGAACAGATGCATTAAGAATGTCCTGTACTTGGTGAGTCAGTTGTCCCAGAATTGGTAATAATACGCAAGCAGTTTTACTCTCATATGTAATCAACCACTATTTTTGTCATTGTATTGAAACACTGAGCTGTAGGAAGCAAATTGTTGCACAAGAGATTATTTAGAGATATTTAATTAGCGATTATTTCACACCCACAATGACTCAGTACTCTGTTTCTCTCTACATTAGCTAACCTTAGTTTACCATTAGCTAGACTTCTGTACTTAATGATGGCCGGAATCTTTGTAGCAATACTGACTCATCTAAATTGACTTTTACTTCAAGTTATCCCCACCGTTATCATCATTTGCAATACGAGATCACACTTGAATTTTTTTCTTCTCTTTTCTACTCATCCTTCTTTCTTCATGACATGGAGAAGCACGCATAATTGATTCACACTATTCGCTTTTATGGTGCCAATGAACCTTCATCAATTCCGTGATCTCTTTCAACTCAGCCTGTCAGATGATATCTTTTCCAGGCTGACAGTTAGATAAGGTAAGACAGGGTTGTCTTCTGCCACTCCATCACAAACCCACAGAGGAGTCCAAAGTTAGTAACATGGAACTCTGAAGCACGCACATTTGCAGTACATGTGTCTTCACTTATATGGTGAGATTTTTGACATCACCTTGACATTTAAAGGAATAGTTCACCCAAACAATAATAATTTTCTTATAATTTTCTCAGCCGTATGCTGACTCAAAATCGTTTGACGTTGAACACAAAAACATCTTGTGTTAATATAAACAATGCAAGTCAACAGGGTCTAAATCCCTAAAAGGGCATAACGACAGAATAATGGTAATACATATGATTTAATCCTCGTCGTCTGAGGCAATTTGATTGGTTTTGCATGAGAAGCAGACCAAAATGTAACTCCTTATTCACTGTAAATCTTGACATCAGAGGTCTCACTAGCATGTTAATGAGAGACACTCAATTACACTTCCTTCAATTACAAAGGAAGGGTAATCATGTAAAAAAGTCATATGAGTTTTAGACATTTTGGGTGAACTATTCCTATAAAGTTTGTTCCACAGGGTTACCGTATATGCAATGCCTTGAACATATGGAAAAATCTTGGATTTCAATAAAACACCAAGCTTTGCTCAGCAGTAATTTATTATATAATGGCCATAGCTAATTGTTGCATATGCTGATTGTTGATTTAACTATTTGATTTATTATTTAATGCACCATATGATGTGTTATATATTAAGGGGCAACGGCACGTGATATTAGATTTCAGTTACATTAAACAGCTGTTATTCAAGGCAAAATCTTTGCATGTCACCAAATACCTTGTAATGTAAGATTATAGGTCACCTGGACCAATGTAATTCTCTGCTGTTCAACTAAATGTGAGACATCAACAGTCCGTTGTTGATTCTCAAACTGCATCGCTAGCAGCTATTTTTGGATGAGTCATGTTTCCTGATTTTAGCCTTAAACCAACATGCTTTGAGGGGATATTTGCCACAAGTTTAGATGACAGATAAATACCATCACAGTTAGGTGTAGGCCTCCTTGTTATTTTTTATTTCCCAACATATTTCCATATTTACCAAATAAGCTTTTGCCATCCTGGAGAAGAATTTAGCTTCTAAATTAGTGTTCACAGCTTACAGCAATTAAACAGCTTTAAATTAAATGAAATTGCTGGAGGTGGTCAAGCAAAGTTATCGCTTCACGTGTTGGCATGAAGGTGAGCTCTGCTCATCATTGTTGGATTGCCAACTGTTGCTGTAGCTCATGAAAATAAATGACCTGAGATTGCTTTCTTGCTGAAAATCGTTGTCAGTGTAAATACCCCTTAACCGAAAGCAACAGACAATATTTTGCAAAGTCAAACTACCAAAGAGTTAAGGTTGTCTGCATGCTGTTCCAATTCTGACACAGTCTTTATTTCAGAAGGCAGTGTGGCTGTGCAATCAGTGGTGGATACTGGGTTGGCTTAGAGCTGATCTGGCAGGAAGAAATTGTAAAATCATGAGCAAAATGATCCTTGCTGATTGCATAATGGCTAGAGTTTTCATGCATTAGACAAATAACCTGAACAGACCAGCAAAGGTGGGACAAAGCCTGACTTTGTAAAGAGCTTCACTCCTATTTGCTTCCTCAATCACACCAACACACTAACAGGCTTTTCTTATGAAATATATTGCTAAATATCCCCTTGTTGGTGCCCAGTGGGGGGAGCTAGACACTTCATTCTGTAAACCATCCCCATTTAATCAGGAATTCACATGGTGGAATGTGCAGCTCAATCTATCATGTGAAATGTAGGCATGGGCCAACACCTTGTGGATATTATGCCTGTGCCGAAGGCCCCAGCTGCTTCTGCGTTGTTGGGGCTGCACTGTCCTGCCTTGCAGGCTGCTTCCGTCACTCAAAGCACTATTTTGTGATTCACACCAGACAAACACAGCATTGACACCTGAAATCTGACGTACCAACAGTAATACAAATGTCTAAGAACTGCAGCAGTTGTGGGCCCAGAAAAACTCCCGCTGTTGTATATAATGGGATAGGGAGGGATCATCAAAGTCTGGTCTAGAATATGCGTCAAACTGAGCATTGCTATGAGTAAATGTCTGCTTCGGAGATTTGTACAGTTTTGTGTGACCAATTTAATGGCCAATTTGAATGGCTGTCAACAAAAGTATAAGAGCATCTGAAACTAGTTCATTATCTGGATCCTTAATTGTGACAATTGTGAAACAAAGATTTATTTGGCAATTGAAATTAGTTGTGTTGTCCAGTGAGCACTAAAAATTCATTTTAAGAATGAAAGGCATGAACAAATCACAAAATGTGATATCAAAAAGTTATAAAGCATAAGTTATTTCATATAAAAAATAGGCAAATTATCAAATAGATGTCTGCTTCTGTGTACACTTCCAGTCATATAAAATTGCTCATTTATTTCATTTAGAAATATGTTGGTCTAATTATTAAGACATCAGTGACCATCTATATTGCTATCCAATAGTAAACTACATATGCAGTCAAAATCACTTGGACTGTGATCTGTCCTGTCTGTTCAGAGTAACTACAAAAGCCACAATAAGACAAAAACAACCTTGAAGTAAGTTTTCCTAAGTTTCAGTATTGGTGGGGCAGTGTATGTGGTTCCCCTTCTGTCACTCTCTTGACATTGTGTCAATTGTAGTGACACAAGGGGAACCATGACTTTTTTTTACATGCCAAACTGAAGCATTGATGCCATATTATAACAAAATAATTAGGGCTATCAATAGATTAAATGTGTTTATCACATTATTTCCATTATATGCTGATTAATTAATCCAATGATTCACAACTGACGCATTCTTGTGTTCCGTCTGTACATAGGCATCAAACGGACGCTTTTGGTGGGTATCACTTGTAGTTTCCAGTGTCTCTAGCCAAATCACACTGAATTTTTAGGACGCTATATCAAGTTAAATGCAGTTTGAAATATAGTATTGAGACCACTGCACTCTTCTCTATCCAGTTACCTTTGATCAGCTGTCTATTGGTTGTCTGTACATCTGCACATTGTCTGTACAAATGGAGCTGCACTTACTGCCCCCTCCTGACTAAGACTCGCAAAACCATGAAGGCGGCACTTCAAGCTTGAATTGCTCTGTTGGTTGGAAAATTCCTTTTTATGGTGTGTTTAACTGTTAAGTTTTTATAGTGTTTTTTGTTTTTGTTTTTGTTTTTCTACATAAGTTAAATCCGCAGCCATAAGAATTATATTTCGCAAATATAAATGAGAGCATAAGGTACTGTGATAAAAGTATGTTTTTGTTGTTGTTACTTTCCCAAATTGAGCTTCAATAATAACTTAATATTTGAAATACCCAGCATTTATGAGTTATCCATAAATCTTATTCTTAAACAACTTATAGGAGCAGAACTAGTACACAAAAAGGAGCTTTCTTCCAGTGGAGTACCTGTCATACAGTGGCAAATGGGTATCTCTTGAGCGTAAGACATTTTTCATAACAAGATCATGTTGACAGGAATATATTATATATATATATATATATATATATATATATAAAAAAAAAACACGCACTTTGATATTATTATGTGCAGTTGAGAAGCTGTGGGCTCTGACTTGACTAATGATATACCTTGATGGACGTGGAGGATATCTGGATGTGGTGCAGTTTGCGCAGAGTGCTCTCTCTGTCAATGAAATAGGAGGCAGCCAGCTGGTGGAGGGCCTCCAGAGTCACAGCCGTGCTATTACTGGTATAGTTGTTCGCCTCTGCTTTCTTACTCAACTTCCTCTTGTCCACAAATATAGTCAGAGCCTCCTCTCCTACAAGACAAAAATGATACAATATTAATTACTATAGAATTGTTATCAGAATTGTGAAGATGTGTTCCCTCATTTAGACTAATCCAGATTCATCAACATTAGAACAAGGATAAGAAAAAGTTCATGTGAAATTTTTGCGAATATGGCAAAAAGTTTAAAAAGTTTTTCTGGTTAGATTTAGAACAAACAGTTTGCAAAGACATTCAGATTTCAGATATACAATTTCTCAGCCAGACTATCAAATGCCATCCTTGTTTCAAAACAGTGACAATAGCTGTGATTCTGAAAGCCTTGTGGAAATTCCATAAAATCACAAACACCACTATCGCACCATCTAATCTTACTCCCATCTGGATTAATCCTGATTTTCTGAGTAACAAGAAACCACTCTATTTCCACATATGGTCAGAAAAAGGCATCATGCATCTTAAACATATTTTGCAAAATAATATTCTGGTTTCATTCTCATTCTTTCAATTGGTCCAAAGGTATGGTATTCAGAGAAATTATTTTTTTTAATATCTATAACTTCATACATTCATACAAAATTAAACATTATGGCCACCAACCTAGATCTTCCTCCATCAGTTTGAAATTGAATTAACACTTTAAAAAAAAAACTCCTTTCCAAAATATATAGAATAATATCACAAACTGATGTTTGTACGTTTGCAGGAGTCCCCTTGCAGCAGGTGTCCCGACGCGCCCAGTGGAGAGTGGAAGCTTCACCCCCAGTCGGTCCAGCTGATTTGGGAACGGTTCGGCAAGGCTCAGGTATACCTGTTCGCCTCCTAAGAGACCTCCCATTGCCTGCTCTGGTATGCCCGAGCACTGGCACACAGCTGGCCCACAGGGCTGCTTAAGTACACATTTTGCCCAGTGAGCCTTCTTGCACAGGTGCTGTGCAAGGTCAGGGAGAACGAGGAACAAAACACTCTAGTGACCCACCCGGGCTTGGTTCTCGGACTTCGTACTCCTCGCGACAGCCCCTCCCTGGCAAATTCCCCTGAGGAAAGACCTTCTTTCTCAGGAACGGGGCACGCTCTGGCATCCGCACCCAGACCTCTGGAAACTCCATGTCTGGCCCCTGGACGGGAGGCAGAAGATCTAGCTGATCTACCACCTGCCGCCGTAGACACGATCAACCAAGCCAGAGCCCCTTCTATCAGGCAACTTTACGCCCTAAAGTGGTGCTTGTTCAAGAATTGGTGTTCTTCTGGTGGGCCGAAGACCCACAAAGGTGCACAGTCAGGTCAGTTCTCTCAATTCTGCAGGAGAGGTTGGAGGGGAGAGTGTCCCCATCCACCTTGAAGGTGTATGTAGCTGCTATCGCAGCCCACCACGACGCAGTAGACGGCAAGTCTTTGGGTAAGAGGCACCTGGAGGTTAAATCCCTCCCGACCAAGCCTGTTCCCCTACTGGGATCTCTCAGTGGTCCTCTCGGGCCTTCAGAGACCCCCCTGCAAGCGTTCTCTGTCAGCGACACTTGCCTGGAGTTCGGTCTGGCAGACACCGTGTGATCCTAAGACCACAGCCGGGCTACGCGCCCAAGGTTCCTACCACGCCCTTCAGAGACCAGGTAGTGAACCTGCAAGCGCTGCCCCGGGAGGAGGCAGACACAGCCCCTCCGTTGCTGTGACCGGTACGTGCTTGGCTTACCAATTTGGACTGCATGCAGAACTTTAGACATTCTGAGCAGCTCTTTGTCTGCTTTGGTGGACAGCGGAAATGGAACGCTGTCTCCAAACAGAGGCTCTCCCACTGGGTGGTGGACGCCATTTCATTGGCCTATCGCACCCAGGCCGTGCCCCCCCTTGCGGGTCCGAGCACACTCAACAAGGAGTGTTGCGTCCTAATGGGCACTGAAACACTGAGACATATGCAGAGCAGCGCGTTGACACCTAATACCTTTGCAAGATTTTACAATCTCAGGGTAGAGTCAATTCCGTCCTGTGTTTTCTCAGGTCTGAGCCAGTAGAACTCGGTAACACGCTCACGGACTGACCGGCTTGCACCGAGCGCCCTTTCCCTCGGTTGAGGTAAAACCATTTGCTTTTTCTCCCAGGTGATCCCACTCACTCGGCTCCCTGGATGACTACTCCCTAGCCCTCTGGGTCCGCAATTCAGCGGAAGAATTTGCCAACCCAATCCACTGCGGGTACTCAGATCTACCCTGTACTGGAATAGGTGCTCCACAGGTCCTACGTGGGCTTTCCCCCTGTGTGTATTTTCTACGGTACGGTCCCCTTACGAGCGGACCCGCGTCTCCCTTGGGCAGTTCCCACTGCCCCCCGGTCACCCTGTCTGTAGCAACTCTTCCCTCCGAAGAGGCGGGATCTACCACCGCGCCACTTCCCACATGTGGCCTAAAAGCCCATGTGGTGTATGTCACCACTCTTACCTCCCCCTCTCTGGGCAGCTTTTCCCCCTGAAAGAATAGGAAACTGGGTAAGACACCCTTCCCCGATGTGTGTAAGGGCCCCCAGCCGTTGACTCTATGCGAGAAACATAGAGAGAAAAGAGGCCCGGCTAGGCTCGGCCCGTTCCCAGGTTGGAAGGGTACGTGCAGTCTGATACAGCTGGTCGTTTTGGCACATCAAGTACCTGCCCGCTCCTGTGTCAGCAGTACACGTACACGGCTCAGTGCATGGTGTGATATAAATTGGACCCCTAGTGTCGCTTCTTCAACACAACGTCGAAGTAAGCAACAGACGGGGAATGTTTAGGTTACGGATGCAAGATGGACGGAACGAGATGTTGTGTCCTCCCGGCCACGTCGCTGAGCCAAGCCACTGTTATGGCCGGACCATTTCCAGCTCCTCAGAAAAATCCTGAATGAAACAGATGCATTTCCCCGCCTTTATACCCGTATGTCCGGAGGCGGGACATGCAAATTCTGTCTGCCAACTTCTCATTGGCCTTTTTTCATAGATCAGAGGTATATGCTGCACTCAAGAGAGACCCCTAGTGTCGCTTCTTCACAACGTCTCGTTCCCTCCATCATGGAATGGAGGTTACATCCATAACCAAGACGATTTTATTATTGTGTTGATGTTATTGTTGTTGTTGGAATTGTTGTTGATGTTATTGTTGTTGTTGATGTTGCTGTAATAAAAAAAAAGTTTGAAACTTTTCTGTGCACTAAAGTACACAATTTGTGTGCAAATATAGGTGAATGACACCCAATATTCTGATTAAAACATTGATTCTGTTCACCTGCATTGCACAATGTGATTATTACATTCACAACATTGTTGTTACCATGTTTCTTTTCCATACACTCTTGCTCATTGACTGGAGTCTGAAGTTTATCGCACCTCTGTCATTCAAAATATGCATTATCAAATTATTTAGATTCATGTCCATATGTTCTGGCCCTCTCTCTAATAATAATTTTGTATTCCAAGCAGATGTCACAAAGCCAGGACTTGCGTCTCCATTTTCATGCTCTCAACTTGGTTGAGATTCCAGAGCAATGAAGGCTACATCAGTGTTCTGCAAATACTTTTGCATTACGTGAAGCAACTTGCACAGCCTGTTGTAGGACTGAGAACTGAGCAAAGTAATAGATGCATGTGTAAACCAATTCCGGACATGATTCTGGCCTTTGTTAGCAAATAATGCACTTTTTGTTAAACTTAGACATCTGTCTACACCTACCTCCAGCCACACAGATGAGGTAATACATTATATAGCAGGAGGAGGAAAAACATGTCACAAGTTGTTTTCCTTGGCTTGATAGAGCACAAATTGAGGTGTAAATATGCATGAGATTTATCTTTGTTTTGTGAGCGTTCCTTCTGAAAACTAACAGTTGCTTTTCAGGCTTGCTCTCACTGGGTATAGTGGGATGAATTCACTAAAAAGTTGAGTCACTTTTGTGCACAATATCCCAACACAAAAACCTGGGTCTCAATCAGAAACCATAATCCGGTTTAATCAGGCATTTAATGCACTTAAATAACTTACCGTTATTTGACTGGCATTATTAACGTGCGCTGTAACTGAATTTTATATAAAAAAGAGAGATGTTTGTTTATATTGTGTACATTGATCTCAGCCGCAGTAATTTATTAAATAATTATTAGATCATGGAGGAGAGCCTAACCAAGCATATATCAAGAAGTTTAGTCTAGTCAAGTGCCCTTTTGGCATTTTAAAGAACTGATTCAGGTGCCTAGATTATAGTGGTCAAGCGATGTCGCACAGTCCCACTAAAGTATGACAGATCGCTGCAGTATGCAGCATCCTTCACAACCTAACACTTTGAACCGACCCACAAGTTTGGGAAATGCACATTGTATTTTTGATTTGCATAATTTAGTGAATCAGGTGCTTAAACAACACAGACAGCATGTGCAAATAAACAACACTATCAGCTGGCGCAATTCAATCTTAGTGACTTCCCCCTTATGATTATGATTGTTTTCTACCACTTATTAGTATGATCTGTGCTAAACCACAATGAGAACTTGTTACAAACTATATATTTGTACCTCCTAGTGTAGCTGACAGTAGAAAATGGGTCCCATATTTCTTGATCAGGTTGTCTGTAATTAGCTGGGCAGTGGGCCTGCGTCCCAGGAGTTGAATGTTCCGTATAAACTCTGGGGTGAGAAGCAAGGGGGAGTTCAGGAAATCCCGTCGCTCCACAGCCAAGTTATTCACTTTCCATCGGCCAAATTCCCTGCATGAGGAAAACAGAGGCAGTAAACATGCTTGTCTCTAATGATCTGTTTTCATTAATACCTCCCTACGGCTATGCAGAAGGAGAAATCCAGGGCATCCCCCACTCCTACCAAGCTGCATCTCTAGCCTCAGGTTCTGTGAGCATGTTTTATTTGGGGGGTGAATACTATGCTAGGGCGCTATCTCTGAATTTGCAGCTGACAGGTGCTATGCTCAGTAAACATTTCATGACAAAAATCTACCCCGACAGAAAGACTCATAGAAGCCTGCCCTATGGTGACATCCAATACCTTTCATAAAATTGAGGAGAGGAGAGAAAAAAGTTAAATGAAAAAATACCATTGCAAAGCTCTGAAATCTATCCAGGCAAAAGACAGACAAACAATGCCCCAGGCTCTGGTGACTGATTTTTTTATAAAAAAATGTGCCTCTCCAACTATAGGTTTCCTCCACAGCACCAGCTAATGTGATCACATGTTAATTTTGACTAAAAGAAAGACAAACAATGATCAGATGTTTCTAGATCATAAGAAATTTAATTTATAAAATGGGGTTGATTACAAACAACCTGCATTTTTATTATTATTATTTATCTTCCTAACCAAAACACAGCAAATGTACAATGAAAAGTCTAAGACAACGTCATAATTCATAATTTTTACAAGCCATTATGAGAAAATTATGAAAATGCCTTGTAATGGACAGAAAGAAAGGACACTGGCACACAAGGTTAAACAAGCAGTTAAGTTCAAATCAAGCAGGCATGGCTACCCTGCCTATGCAGAGGCTTTGCATTTAGTCTATTATGTGCACCTACAAAAAATAAATCACAGTTTTGTTTAAGCTGATTGATAAATTTCAAACTGCTCAAGAAAAAACACAACATAAAAGCCTTTAATTAGTTTGTAGCTGCGCATATTGTGGGATAAATTTATGCAAATTCATACAGCATATCAGCTGAGCCCTGGGTAACCTTTTAAAATAGACATAAATTGCTTTAAAATACAGGTGAAACTCGAAAAATTAGAATATCGTGCAAAAGTTCATTAATTTCAGTAATTCAACTTAAAAGGTGAAACTAATATATTATATAGACTCATTACAAGCAAAGTAAGATATTTCAAGCCTTTATTTGATATAATTTTGATGATTATGGCTTACAACTTATGAAAACCCCAAATTCAGAATCTCAGAAAATTAGAATATTACATGAAATCAATAAAGAAAAAGGATTTTAAATACAGAAATGTCGGCCCTCTGAAAAGTATAATCATGCATATGTATTCAGTACTTGGTTTGGGCCCCTTTTGCATTAATTACTGCCTCAATGCGGCGTGGCATGGATGCTATCAGCCTGTGGCACTGCTGAGGTGTTATGGAAGACCAAGATGCTTCAATAGCGGCCTTCAGCTCTTCTGCATTGTTTGGTCTCATGTCTCTCATCTTTCTCTTGGCAATTCCCCATAGATTCTCTATGGGGTTCAGGTCTGGCGAGTTTGCTGGCCAATCAAGCACAGTAATACCATGGTCATTGAACCAGGTTTTGGTACTTTTGGCAGTGTGGGCAGGTGCCAAGTCCTGCTGGAAAATGAAGTCAGCATCTCCATAAAGCTTGTCTGCTGAAGGAAGCATGAAGTGCTCTAAAATGTCCCGGTAGACGGCTGCGTTGACTCTGGACTTAATAAAGCACAGTGGACCAACACCAGCCGATGACATGGCTCCCCAAACCAACACAGACTGTGGAAACTTCACACTGGACTTCAAGCGTCTTGGATTGTGTGCCTCTCCATTCTTCCTCCAGACTCTGGGACCTTGGTTTCCAAATGAGATGCAAAATTTGCTCTCATCAGAAAAGAGGACTTTGGACCACTGAGCAACAGACCAGTTCTTTTTTCTTTAGCCCAGGTAAGACGTTCGACATTTGAAGCCCATGTCCAGGACCCGTCTGTGTGTGGTGGCTCTTGATGCAGTAACTCCAGCCTCAGTCCACTCCTTGTGAAGCTCCCCACACATTTGAATGGCCTTTTCCTGACAATCCTCTCCAGGCTACGGTCATCCCTGCTGCTTGTGCACCTTTTTCTTCCACACTTTTCCCTTCCACTTAACTTTCTATTAATGTGCTTTGATACAGCACTTTGAGAACATCCAACTTCTTTTGCAATTACCTTTGAGGCTTTCCCTCCTTGTGGAGGGTGTCAATGATGGTTTTCTGCACAACTGTCAGGTCAGCAGTCTTCCCCATGATTGTGAATTCAACTGAACCAGACTGAGAGACCATTTAAAGGCTCAGGAACCCTTTGCAGGTGTTTAGCTGATTAGAGTGTGACACTTTGAGCCTACAATACTGAACCTTTTCACAATATTCAAATTTTCTGAGATTCTGAATTTGGGGTTTTCATAAGCTGTAAGCCATAATCATCAAAATTATATCAAATAAAGGCTTGAAATATCTTACTTTGCTTGTAATGAGTCTATATAATATATTAGTTTCACCTTTTAAGTTGAATTACTGAAATTTATGAACTTTTGTACGATATTCAAATTTTTCGAGTTTCACCTGTAATTGTTTTTATTATTGATAAAAATTGGAATGTTGGCTAATAAACTAAAACCGGGCATCAAGACATCTGACGCAAACACAGACAAGTAGAACAATGGATCTTCCTTAGAGCGAAATACTAAAAGCACTTGTACCATTAATTGCAAAAATGTGTAGCTGATGAAGCCATTAAAAAGGTTGTTTTTAATTAACCCTGACAGAATCTATTTTGTTTCTTGAGAGATAGGTCAGGACTAATGCTCTTTACTTTTTCTCACCAGCGGCAATCGAAGATGCATATAAAAATAACAAATTGAATTCACACAGTTTCAGGCAATTAGGTATTCAGGTCTTTCTGGTTCTCTGTCATTGTCTTTTTCTCTATATATCTCTTTCTTCACCCATTTTCTTATTTTTAAACTCTGCCTTCTGCAAAAACTAAAATAGATGCATACCTCTACAATGGCATTGGCCTATTCTCATGCACATGCACACTCAAAGCACCTCAAAACCCCATCCAATAAATGTGTGCTTCACTTAAGAGCTTATCTTCAGTCAGCTGAGAAATAGTGAGTAACCTCATGCACAGGTGATGGATGGAGTTGGGGTAGCCTTCTGAAAGGGGATCTATCACATTAAATCAGGAGTAATGACAGAGGCCTCCCGACCCAGATGTTTGATTGATTCATTCCACCAAAAGCCCTTAATTTCATCTGCTGTTTTGCAATTCATAACGGTTAAAAGTGATAGAGCTGTATGAAATTGTCACCAAAAAAAAAAAACCGTATGGCCAAAGCTGTTGTTGGATTTAAGTCAGAATATAATTTTCAGTAAGTTCATAAGCTATGCCCTCAGTTGCTTTAAACATGGTTAAGACATTTGGCACGTGCCATTCCAACAATTGAGTTGAGGACTGCTAGCTTGAATTTAGAGAATCTCAATTTCACATGTCACCATGATAAGCCATCTCTTCAACTGGGCAGACAGTCTTTGGAAGCCGTGATAAGCCAGCCTTCAGGAGTTCAAAGGTGCCTCACAACAGGAAGGTAAAGAGAAAATCCTCCAAGTTATTCTCCTTTCCGCATCACCGCTGAGAACAATAAGCTTGGGTTGTCTTATCTTAAACCCTGGTAAGGCTTTGAGGCTGTAACCCTAACAGAGAGTTCTCCAAGAAGCTCTCTATGGGGCTTCAGTTGTGCTATATGGAAGTCTCATTATGGCCGTAGTTATCATTATTCCTCACAACAGCACTGAAACTAACTTCAGAGTCTGCTTTCTGTTCATTTTGATCAGCTTTATTTTGTACGACAACTTATTATTTCTCAGCTATTGTTCTAGAACTAAAATTACACTAGGATTATGGTGTAAGCCTTTTTCTCTATCTTTAAGAGAAGTAACTGATTCAAATGTAATACTTTTGGAAGAGGCCAAAAAAGGAGAAAATTTTAAATAAGAAATACCATTTTATGATATGACCTTTTACTAGCAATTTCCAAATTGTCTCTGGAAATTGTCCCATGGCAGTGGTTCGATAAACCAGATGGTAGTCTATATTTGGACCCTGTCTTTGAATGTTATGTCATGGCATTTTCCCAATATTCTGGGCCAATATTCTACATAGTGAAATATTCCAAATAAAAAGGAGCTATTTCCAACAAAGATCTCATTAAAATTCTTTCAAATTCAATAAAGAAGAACGTTCAAAATGAAAGGAGGGCGAGACGGTGCACTTTCATTACCCAGTTGACAGTGTTACACACCACTGTAAGTAGAAGAATCGCTTCTAGTAATTCATCTTCTACCTGTCATCAACCATTATTTGAATTTAGCAATGCAACAAAGCTGTGCTTGTAGGAGAAAAAAGCTGTTCCTGAAAATAATTATGCCACTTTCAATCTCTCTGGGTCTGTTGCATGTTAACACTATTTGTTATCAGCAAGAAAATCCATTGAAAATATATGAGATTGAGTAAAAAGCTCCCAGCTGCGTTGAACACGAATTGTGCAATATATTATAGGAATCAACATTAGCATTAAGAGAATGCAATCTGATCTAAGGATGCCACAACACAATACAATACTTTTTATAGAGAGTGACAGTTCTGCCACATTTATCAAATTTTCCATTTTGATATCTGTACACACATCTCACACTTATCAAAACATTCTGACAATAAAAAGAACAAGCAACTGATATCTCAAATGTTACAATGAATTATTTGTAGCTTGTGAATGTCTTAAAGCACCAAAACATGAAAATTCGGTCATCATTAACTCACCCTAATGTCCACCCAATCTCTTTTGACTTTTTTTTATGGAACAAAAACTGGGCAATTTTGAAGAGAGGTCGGTCTTTTTAATATAGTTACAATGAATAGGAACTAGAGCTTTAAGGCATCTAAAAGATTGCTAAATGTTGAAGTTTTGAAAGCTGAAATGTTGAAAGCTCTAGATTTCATTCATTGTAATTACATGAAAAAGAATGACCAAACATTTTTTCAAAATGTTTTATTTTGCTTCACAGAGGGAAGAAAGTAATATGGGGTTGGAAAGATGTGAGGGTGAGTAAAAGATTATAGATAATTTTTTATTATACATTTTTTGGGTGGCACATGTCTTCAATATCTCTTGATCTACTCTTAAGTTATTGTTTTAAGACACATTAAAGATCTCTAAAAACATTTATGTGAAACTCTGGTATTTACTTTATGTGAAAGCAGCCTATTTTCAATTAGTATTTTGATATAATAGTCTTATTTAATCAAGGAGAGGTTTTAATCTTCTTCTAACACAGCCTTGATGCTGATGGTATCTTCTCAAGGGAACAGGTGATAATGCCGAGTAATAAGAATTAAGAACCCACTAATCAGTTGGCCACATGATAAGACTATTAATCTTGCAGAGGGTGCAATGAGCCTCTGATGCACCACATTTAGCCAACAGACTAAAGTCAATGTTTTGACGAAGGGCCAATAAGAGCAGCTAAGAAATATCTCCCACAAATTAAAAGATGTCACCTGTAGCATCTGAGAACAGATGCATTTTCAATAACTGTCCCTGCAATGAAGGAAATGATGTATGACAAATCACCACCAATTTAAGAGCTGCAGTGAAGAAAGGTAATTTAACAAATATCTTACAAATACGTTACTTTGACCAAGTTCACTTCAACTAATCTAAGGCTATTAGAATATTCGTCTTCTGATTTTTCATGTATTGACAAAATATTAATATCACTGCAGGCCCATATATGTATGATTAATAAACTTGGGGAATACAATTAAATGATAATTCATCAGTTATATAATACCTGTCCTACAGTATAACTGATTATTTAACTACAGTATTATATAACCTACAGTAATAATCTGTCTAATAATCTTTAGACAGATTATTAGACTATATTTCTTATCAAAATATGTTAAACTCTAGCAATGGTACATGCTATATACTGTAAATATAACCTGTACTGTTGCCAGAGTGTAACTTATTTTAATAAATAAATAAACATGTATATATGTATATATACATCAGCAAGGAAGAAGCCACTGCTCCAAAGAGCACCATCCCAACCGTGAAGCATGGGGGTGCCAGCATCATGTGGTTGGGGAGCTTTGCTGCAGGAGGGACTGGTGCACTTGACAAAATAGATGGCATCATGATGAAGGAAAATGATGTATTGATGTAGGATATATTGAAGCAACATTTCAAGACATCAGCCAGGAAGTTAAAGTTAAAGTTTGGTCACAAATGGGTCTTGCAAATGGACAATGACCCCAAGCATACCTCCAAAGTTGTGTCAAAATAGCTTAAGGACAACAAAGTCAAGGTACTGGAGTGGCCATCACAAAGCCCTGACCTCAATCTAATAGACAATTTGCGGGCAGAACTGAAAAAGCAAGGGGGCCTACAAACCTGACTCAGTTACACCAATACTGTCACAGTTCAGTCTGGAGGATGGGCCAAAATGCCAGCAACTTATTGTGAGTAGCTTGTGGAAGGCTACCCAAAGCATTTGACCCAAATTAAACAATTTAAAGGCAATGCTACCAAATACTAACAAAGTGTGTGTACACTTCTTACCCACTTGGAATGTGATGAATGAAATGAAAGCTGAATTAAACCATTCTCTCTACAATTATGCTGATATATCACATTCTTAATATAAAGTAGTGATCATAATTGACATTAGACAGGCAATGTTTTCTATGATTAAATGTCAGGACTTGTGAAAACTGAGTTTAAATGTATTTGGCTAAGGTGTATGTAAACTTCTGACTTCAACTGTATATATATATATATATATATATATATATATATATATATATTATAACTCTTTCTGAGTTGTAAATTTGATGAAATATCCTGATCTCCATTCAAAAGTTAATTTCCTGTCACTGAGCTCTTCTCTTCCACTGCATTTGGTCTTGCAGAATTGTTTTATATACAATTTTTTACAGGAATAGTTTTAATTCTGTAATTATTGACTCACGCTCATGTTATTTCAAATCCATATTGATTGTTTTTATCCAAGACATTTTGCAGAACTTTTCCAAGCAATTAGAGTGAATGTGGAATGAAGCTGAACAGATCAGTCCAATTCAAGAATAAATCGTACAGATGGATCAGCAGATCAATTAAAGGAATAGTTCGCCCAAAAATAAAACAAAAATCTCTCATCATTTACTCATGCCACTGCAGATGTGTATGACATTCTTTTTTTTTCTGCAGAACACATATTTATATTTTTAGTAGAATATCTCAGCTTTGTTGGTCCTCACAATGCAAGTGAATGTTGGCCAGAAATTTGAATCTTCAAAAATCATATTAAGTCAACATAAAAGTAATCCATATGACTCCTGTGGTTCAATCCATGTATTCTGAAGTTATATGATAGGTGTGGGTAAAAAATAGATCAATATTCCTTATAAACATAAGTCCTTTTTAACTATAAATGTCCACCTTTAACCAGCCCCATCTAGTAGGTGGCAATATGCACAAAAATGTGTGTCGCCAAATAACAAAAGAAGAAGAATGTGGAAGTGAAAGTGGAGATTCATATAGAAAAAAAAAGGCTTAAACATTGCGCTGTTTCTCACCCACACCTATCATATCACTTCTGAAGACATGGATTTAACCACTGGAGGCTGGATTACTTTTATGCTGACTTTAATTTGTGATATTAAAAATATTAATTTATGTTCTGTAAAAGAATAAGTCATACACATTTGGTATGGCACGAGGGTGAGAAAATCATGATATAATTTACATTTTTGGGTGAACTATCCCTATCCTGTTTTGATATTTCAGGAATTGGACATCTCTACTTCTAAGAGAGCTAAGTGCAATGTGGATGTGGAGATTTTTTGTAAAAATATATATTTTTTTTTTTTGGTGCCTTTGCAACTTTTTGAAACATTAATTCCTCATTCATTGCTATTGATTTAATAAAACATTAATCAAATATTTCTCTTTTTTTTCTGTTTGGAACAACATGATGGTGGAGTAAATGATGACATATTTGTTTTAGTTTTTTCAGATTTGGGTGAATTAATCCTTTACTTGTTAGTTGTAAACCAGAGCGTGTCTGTAATATTTGCACATTATGTAAAACATATAATTTATATCCTCAGTTATATATCCTGGATATGTATTTGGTCTCAGCTGAATTAGCACTCTATTCACTCACCTGTAGATCTTATATCTCGTAGAAAAACCTTGGCGGTTCCTCTCCACAAACTCAGTGTATTCCTGTGAGTGGTGAAAGGGACCCTTGTCAGAGAGAAGCCAGTCCAGGGGCCCTGAAGGGCCTTCCTCAGCTAAGCTGGTAGAGCCTGTCAGCCAGCAGTGGAGGCTGAAAGTCAGCAGCAGCAGCAGCTCCCATAGAGCCATGAGGGAGCAGCACAATGCTTCAGCAGCACAGGCTCTGGTGCAAGACCACACTCCACCACCCAGTATGGAAAATCAGCATGGCTTCAGCCCCACAAACACTCACCTAAATGCACACAAGATACACTAGTAAGCATACAGTCACCTTAACATCAGAGAAACAATGAGGTTAAACTGGTATTTGTGAGACCTTAAATCTAGTGGTGATTCTGGTGCCCACAACCCCACAATCTTTTCCTTATAATGAAACTGCATATTGATCTAAGTGCAAGTTCTGTTTCAATCTTTATTGTGTTGTAAAAAAAATAATTTTGGCACCCATTCACTTGCATTGTAGGGACATATTTTTCTATAAATCATAATTTGTGTTCTGCAAAAAAAGAAAGTCATACACATCTGGAATGGCATGAGGGTGAGTAAATGATGAGAGAATTAAAATTTTTGGGTGAACTATCACATTAGCTCCCCTCAAAAAAAAAAAACTAATTGTAGGTGCATGATGTCCCTTTTTGAGCATACAGGAAATGGAATTTACTGAAAAACAAATGCATTTATTTTTCTCTTTTGAATTAAATGTGCTGGAACACCACTACATATTGTTTTGGCCCAATTTAACCCCTCCCTCTATCTAGACAAATTTACCAAAACACAACTGTTCCTATAATATAAAACTGCACACAGAGAGAGATACACATGCAGGCAATTAGCAGTTTCCTTGAGGCCAAGAAAACTACTTAAGACTCCAGAGAGATTTTTTCAACATTCAGAGGAGAGAAAAGTACGATTAATCATTTTGGGAATAATTTACTAATTTTCTGTGAGAATTATAATGTATTCAAGTAAAAAAAAAAAAAAGAAAGAAAGAAATCTGTATGTAATGAGCATTTTAGTACTTCATAGGAACAAAGTATAACAAAATTAACAATGGAATGTTGCAAGTACGATAAATAAAAAGGTTCTCCCTAAAATCATGCTGCTTATATTAAGCCAAATTATTTATAACTCACCAAAACCTTTCAGCTCAAGTGCAAACTGCATTACAAGATGACAACACCATACTATTAAAATGTAGGCACTGCATTTTAGTCCCAAGGTAAACAGATTCCATGGGAGAGAATTAGAGCATTTTCAACATCTCTCTCAGCAGTTAGTTCTCAGACTCTGCTACTATCCCACCCCTTGTTCTAACCCTGCTATTATTTTCATATTTCCACCAAGAGCTGTCACTGCCATGACCAAACCCTATGTTGGAAAAGCATCTCATTACTGCATTCTGATGACAGTCTGGCAAGTCATGTATACCATTTGACTATATGTGTGGGTGACTTTGTAAAATAATCATTCTTATATGAAACGGTGTAAAAGGGGATGCAAAGACAGATGGAACTATAGGGTAACCAAGACACTTTAAGATAAGATCCTTCAGAAAATGCAATGTGCACCTGATTGGTTGCATTGATACTGTGTATCAGCGCTAAGCCTAACCTCTAATTATTGAGATATATAAAAAAATAAGAAAAGCCCTTTTATGCATATACTTCAGTATAATCAATTGTAATACAGTGCAGATGGTGATAGCATAAAAAATTATATAACTGTTGAAAACTGAAGATCTTATCTATGCTAAAGCTTCCTTTATACCATAATCATAAGTTGTCCACCCCTGGCCTTTATTCAATGGGAGGCCTTTCTTGTAAAGAGTGGGTGTTGCTTGTACAGTTGTACAAACTCATCACCCAAATAACTATACAATGTATGAAACATGCTGATAAGCACATCCATAATGGTGTGAATATAGCCCCAATCTGGTCTACGATGCTTTCTGCTGTGATTACAGCAGATTTAAAAGCAAGGCTTTTGCTGCATGACATCTAATTCTTCAATGCAGACACCCGTACTTCTTCATGCATATTTATGAGGAAGTCTCAGTGGAACACAGTAACCACTCAGTAGGGATCCTACAATACACAGCACTTCAGCACCACAGTGCACCACAAAAAGAGAGCCTTTCAAATGCCGCAATCTCCACATTTCCATCAGCAATTATTTTTACTTGCTAGTTTTCTGCCCTGAGTAACAAACACTTTGCTTTTGTGCAAAATCACTATTTACATTTCACCCGAGAGCAAAGCATTGCTACACGTCTCCAGTTTTTCATTCTTTCTTTCTTTCTTTCTTTCTTTTAAAATGGTAGCTCTACTTTGACAGGTGGCTATGTGAAAAAGTAATGATTAAAAAGTGTACATTTAATTCACAATAAGATAATACTGAGTAATAGTAAGTCAATTTCACACTGTACAATTTTGGCAACAGTTTTGTTGTCTCAGTGATAAAAAAAAATTATCTTGTCTTAGCGATCAAAGACTGCCAATTTTGCTCTTAGTGTGACATGTTCACCAACTAAATTCCGGTGCTGTCAGAAACGTATGTGTTCAAGTTTTGCAGTGTGACTGCTCCTGTGAGGGCCTGATGAGATAAATCACTCAGTCAATGCTGTCACTCAAGAACTTCGGGACCAAAGTCTTGGCTACAATGTGTATCGTACAAGCTGACATAATGTCAAGTAATGTCTAAGAAGACATATTAAATATTAAGATATTAAAGGACAGTAAAAATTGTACAGTGTACAATCGCATTAACTTACGTTTAAGAAAAAATGACAGTATAATACTCAAGAAGTATGGCAAAGAGAGCAGGGTTGTGATCTCTATAACTTTTACCTTAACTGCAACCTCTCTATAATTGTAACCTTAAATTAACAGCCCAGATCTGTGTGTGAACACGTTTCCATTGAGAGCACTGTTCGTTTCAATCAATCTGCTGCTATACATAACATTATCTCCACCCACCCAGAGCAGTAATAGGATCTTCTTTATTATCTGCAAGAATAATATCAGGTATGTGTCTTTCCCAGTTTACAAGGGCATTATCTGACAATATCTGTGCTTACAAAAACAATGCACTTCATCAAATGTTGTTAAACCGTTCAACCCTGAACCAGGAGCCGAGATATACTTTTATAAAACAAATAAAACATCTATCCTGAGAGAGAAATGTATTTCTTTTTTATCATCAACTGTGGAAACATGAACAGCACCAACGGTGCCACTTAAACATAACTGAACACGCTTGAACTACCCTTCGGCATGTCTGAAATGTCATAAGGGGAACAAAGGGGACAATTCTGTTTGTTCCTACACAACTTTATGTTGATTAAGGCAGTATTTTCAGTAAAGCTGCTTTGAAACGATATGTAATGGGCCAAGCGCTTTCACAATAAACTAACTTGAATTGACTTGACAGCTGTAAGGTGTGGAAGGCCCGCAAGGAAACTGATGCATAAAATATGCCAGTGTGTGGGATGAAGATAGAAATACATGATGGATGACAAAGTGTAAACACATACATGGGGATAGTTATGAAATTAAATAAGAGAATGTGTGAGATAAATTAAGAAAGATTTTTGTGGGAGAGAATATATATATATTTTTTTTACTGAGATAATAATTATTCAGAGGTATGTTTGATTTTACCACTACAAAGGTTTTGTTTTGTCTTTACTTTCTTTTTTTTTTTTTGCATTGTCACCTTTGCCATGCTACATGACAATTTTTCATTTATCTGGCTTTAAAAACACATATTTTAGCCCGATCAGACAGATGTACTAGCTGCAGTTTAAGGAAGACTCAGCGAAACATAGAGGCGTAACTGTTGGGGTTGGGTGTCGCTGACGGTGGGGGGTCTATGTCGGGGAGGTCTGTTGGTTGTGCTCACCGGCAGCCTTAGAATGGCTCCCAGCCCTAGAGAATAGTGTATATTCACAATAATTTTATTTACTGATCTATATGTATTATTATAATTACTATTATTATTATTATAAATACAGTGCTACCACTACTCCTACTACACCTATTATTATCATGAATGCTGTTTGTTGCCACTGCTACCGTTACTATCGCTACTATTTTTATCTTTGTTATAATTATTATTATTAGTATGAATACTGCCTCTACTTCTACTACAATTCTATTACAATTACTATGAATATCTCAATATTGCATCTATCTAAATCTCTAAAATATCCCATTGCTTAAACTTACCAATGTACCTGCATACATCACTAGATCGATATATTTATATTTAGCTTTTTTTTTGTCGTGTTTTTTTTGTTTTTGTTTTGTTTTTTGCTGGTTTTTGTTTTGTTTACTTTGTGTGTGCTCCATGTACGTCTTTCTTTCTTTTGTATGTGTATATAATTCACTGATTTTTTTATCTTGTATAAACTACAATGTTTTGTTAACTTGCAAAAAAAAAAAAAAAAAAAACATATTTTAATTTGTTATGTAAATGACAAGATGCTGTGTAGTCCCCTAGAGGGATGAATAATTTTAACACTAGAGCCATTTCCTGTAATAAGAAAGAAAATTTACATATATGGCTGTCTAAATGACAAAAAGCTAAAATGGTATACCATTTTTCTCTGAGAGCACTTTGACTAGTTATGCAACTGAGTGAATTATTTGATGCGAATTGTTAGTGCTTACAACAGCCTGGAACTAAAAAATATATCATGTAATTTTTTATTTTTTTTTTGTGGATGGGCGAGGGACATTAATCATTTAATAAAGAGAAAGAACAATCAAGATTACAAAATTCTTGACACTGAAAAGATGTTTTCAGATATGCAACAGCATCACATTGTACCACTCATAATTATAAACCTAAATGTTTTTTCTCCCTAGCAGATGTGTTTTCAAATGCAAGCACTGAGGAAGGTCACCTGTGACCAAAACTTTGTTCACTTTCAGTAAAATTGTACGTATCTCACATGTAGTAATTTATGTCTTTCTATGAATAGTGTGCGGGCTTCTTGTTGCATATGGATTATCAAATAGAGATATAAAAATTTGTTACTTTGTCAGACTTTTTTTACCGTGTTAACAAGATGCCAGTGCTAAATGTGGAGTATTCATCTTTATCTGTTTCTCAGATTTAACACCTGCCTTTGAAAGGAGCAAAATGGAAATACTTTATTAAAATAAATTATTTATAAATATTTAATGATAACTTATATATGTACTGCATGACTGTGAATGATGCAATCGAGTCTCCTTACACTCTAGAAATACTTGTTTTTTTTTACGAGATAAAATACAATTATATGGTTTCTATCCTTATAATCAAAAAAGTTTTTTTTTTTTTTTCATTGGATTGTAGCTTTTCAGTCATGCCCTCAGGAAAAAGGGTAAGTACACAGTTCATGTATACCTTTATTTTTTTGTCTGATTTTCAAATATATATACCTGTGTGTAATATATATATATGTATATATATATATATTATTTTTTTTTTTTTTTTGCTCCTTCAAATCAAATTTGTAGTTTTATTTACCAAAAGTGAGCTTTGGTTGCAGCTCTATATTGTTGAACCAACAATGGATCACAGTAATATTGGTAATAGTTACTACAGCTATGGAAACAGTCATGACTAGCTAGTTCATTTCTTCAATGATGCATCGTAATATGGTGGTTAAGCAGTGACTTTCATCATTGTTAAGGAAACACGGCTTAGAACTCTTAATATAGGATTTCATAAAATGTCTATGGAAGTAATGAATGGGAAAAATACTTTCGGAATCAAGACAGCTGCAAAAGTGGGATGGCACAGTTGTGCTGTACTGTTAAAAATTTGTCTCGAGACACCTGTGTTCTATAATATTTGTTGTGCCGCATCTAGGTTTTTTAGCTCAAGAACGCATTTGGTCTGATTGGCCCGAACTCCTTCTACCAACGTGCCTGCTGGCATGTAACATTATCGGCATACCTTCAATTCATTACACTCCAGTAAGACTCACAAAGTGATTGTGTAGGGATTAATAAATAACTGACTAAAAACTAACAGCAAAAGTAAAGAATATTTATTTAGCCAAATCAAATAATGAGAAAAGATGTTATTTTATTAGCTGTGTCTTTTGTTGCTTACAAGAAAGATGTCTAGGCAAGGTTATTGAAACAAAACCTTTCTGAATTAAATGACTGCAAGAGTGCAAAACTAATGCCAAATATAAACACATTACTATGTGTCCTCATAAAATCATGCTACAATGCCATATATAATTCCATCTAACCAAAATTTTGTCAACATCTCCCAGGACTTCAAAATCTTTGAAGTCAAAAAAAATAACTCATATATAAGAGAAAATATTTACTCTCAAATTAAGATCGACCTTAAAAAGAAATATCATCTAAGTAGTGTTGAAAAGGTTGAGTTGATGAGATTTGGGAACTCTCAATCTTGTGTTCTCAATGGCATTATAGTCCACCATGTTCAGAGGATAGACTCAAGTGTGCACTTTGGACTCAGGGCATCAGTTCAATTCTTTCATATAAAACTCGTTCAACTGCACTGAGCTTTGGATGTCTCAGCAGGAAGCATGCAAATGAAGCCACTTTTAAAAAAATATTTCCTACTCTGTGTATCCAGGGGTGAAAGTTGACCACAAGGTTTTATTACAATTTCTACAATAAGATCCCTTTGTGTTCTTTCAGCCTTGTCTTCAAGTCATCCCTGAAACCACCTTCAAATTCTTAAACAGGAACTGATACACTTCACATCCTCCTCTCTATGCTGACTAATGAGCTTTTACTCCTAATTAGCTAAGCTATTCACTAACCCAATTAAACTGCCTTTCATTGTGTGCCCAAAGGTAAAAGGTTTCTTTGCAAAATAATCTGGCTGCAAGTAATAATTATTTATCCATGTTTCGTTTTGAGAACAAAAGGATGTGTAGAAAAAGATGTGTGCGGTGGTGATGTGTGTAACATATCAAAGAGAATGTCCAAGAAGATATGCAGTAAAATGAATACGAAATACTAGTTCTATGTCAGTCAATGAGACCAAAAGGGAGTGTAAATAATGACAGCCATTGTTCTGGATGATTAATGCTAAAATCAAATATTCTCTCTAATCTTGTTGTCACTTTGAGAAAAAGACCTCAAGGAGCAAACAACCCATGAAGCAAAAATAATTGTCAGATTCAAAACGAACCACATAGCATCAGACAAAATAACATCAATTTGTAGCAATGATCAGGTTCATCTGACAGAATATTTTACTGTTGATTGCATTCAACTAACCTTGTGTATCTATATTCACAAATTTGCATACCCATAATAAACTTGAGCAAATTTAGAGCCAAAGTATATTTCATGCACTATATTTTTGCAACCTCTAGATCTACAAATGACAATCTTTTTAATAAGCTTGTCTGTGAAGATTACTCAAAAGGTCAATGTAGGACCCAGTATTGTGGAAAAAGAAAGCAATAAGATAAAGAAACACAGAAAAAAGGTATACATTAAAGTGGTACTACTTGTGGCTGCCAGAGTGTTGATGAGCAGACATGTGAACACTACATTTAATATAACACATTCCCTTGAGCGAATGATGTCTCTATGGACATGGCACACATTATAATGAGGGTTTGAAAATGCTTCTCAATTTCTAGGGTGCAACACACACACACACATATACATTTTTTGTATTTATCAAAATCAGATTAGCTGGAATACAAAACTATAATAATCAAGCTTTTGATCTTTGAGGGAGCATAAACAAAAAGCTAGCAATTATTTTGATCATTAATTTAATAATTTGATGATCAGTAATACAGAAGCCCATAACTTATGATTTTAATGAGTCATCCTGTATAAATAGCCTGGCTATTCAAAGTTAGGCCATACATATGCAAAGTGGTTTATAGTGGACTATATCAATTAACCATGACCATTAAATGGAGGGGTTCATTTCATTAAAATGTTGGTTAGTTTGAATGAAAAACAACAAATTATTGATTATGACTTAGCTGTAAACCAACTGTAAAAATGCACAGAGCCAGTGGTAATTCACAAGATGCTGCTTTAATTGTCATTTTTATTATTATGTTCTTGATCGTAAAGTTCTCACTTTTACTTGGCCATGTATCCGCTTAAGACTTCGAGCAATACAGCCATTAATCTCAGTAAACAGTACATAGTCTTCTTTTTAAAGAAGAATATAAGAACCCTAGAGTCTCCATTTCAAGCAATGGCCATTAACGGTTGGCCTTGACATTCAGGAAATATATCTAACCAAGGCCTTTTAAAAGCACTTTACATTTAAAACTGAATCCATAAATTAATTAAATGACTGTAATGGAAATCTGTTGAATTTTATTGAAATGCATCGTTCTGTTAATTATTAAATAAATTAAAAAAACATCACAAAGAAACAGTTTCTATTTTAAGAAATGTAAACTAAAGAAAGAAAATGTCAGTCAAAAATCAAAAACATTCAAATATTCTTTGTTCAGCACTTAAAACACATGTAAACAAGCTCCTCTCATAGCACTCATGAATGTGCAATGGGCCTAAAATTTCACTGAAAAATTACTTACATTTAGGGGAACAATCCAGTGCCATTGTATTGAAAAGATGGTGCATGATATTTTTTAAAACCTCCTTTTGTGTTCTGCATAAGAAAGAAAGTAATGCAGGTTTGGAATGACATAAGGGTGATAATTGCATACAAGAATACAATCATTCTCAAATTAAAATCGATTTATTTTGAGAGAGTTACACATCTGTGCACAACAATAGAAGTAGGGACCAAAGGGACTTCTCCACTTCGTCAGCCATGTTGGTTTTATGTTGTCATAAATAGACAATGATTTGATATATACACCGATCAGCCACAACATTAAAACCACCTACCTAATATTGTGTAGGTACCCCTCATGCTGCCAAAACAAAGCAAACCCGCATATCAGAATAGCATTCTTAGATGATATTCTTCTTACCACATTTATACAGAACTGTTATCTGAGATACCATACACTTTGTCAGTTTGAATCAGTCTGGCCATTATCTGTTGACCTCTCTCATCAACAAGGCATTTCCATCCATAGAACTGCCCTTCACTGGATGTTTTTTGTTTTTGAAACTATTCAGAGTAAATTCTAGAGACTGTTGTGTGTAAAAATCCCAGGAGATCAGCAGTTTCAGTAATACTCAAACCAGCCTATCTGGCATCAAAAATCACGCCACGGTCCAAATCATTGATATCACACTTTTCCCCCATTCTGATGGTTGATGTGAACATTAACTGAAGCTCCAAACCCATATCTGCATGATTTTCTGCACTGCTGCCAAACGATTGGCTGATTAGATAATTGCATGGATAATTGTTGTTGCCAGAAGGGCTAGACTGAGTATTTCTGTAACTGCTGATCTCCTGGGATTTTCATGCACAACAGACTCTAGAATTTACTCAGAATGGTGCCAAAAACAAAAAACATCCAGTAAGTGGCAGTTCTGCAGTTGTAAACATCTTGTTGATGAGAGAGGTCAATGAAGAATGGCCAGACTGGTTCGAAAAGACAAAGGCTATGGTAACTCAGATAACCGTTCTGTACAATTGTGGTGAGAACAGTTGGCACTGTTTTGGAGCCACAAGGGGGACCTACACAATATTAAGCAGGTGGTATTAATGTTGTGGCTGATCGGTGTGTGTGTGTGTGTGTATATATATATATATATATATATATATATATATATATATATATATATATACACACACACACACAAAAACCTTGAAATGCATATGAAATGACAAGCTATGAGAGGTAAGAAAGCAACACTACTGAAAGCCAAGTCACAATTAGTTTATTCCACAACATATGGCAATAAAATATATATATATATATATATATATATATATATATATATATATATATATATACTACCGGTCAAAAGTTTTGAAACACTTGATTGAAATGTTTCTAATGATCTTAAAATCATCTTGATCTTGTATGCTTAAATGTTTGAAATTTGTTTTGTAGACAAAAATCTAATTGTGCCACCATATTAATTTATTTCATTATGAACCTAAAATCCAATTATATATATATATATATATATATATATATATATATATATATATATATATATATATATAATTGCTGTAATTGGTGACTTGGACCAAATAATAAAGAAAAGCAGCCAATAAGTGCCCAACATAGATGGGAACTCCTTCAATACTGTTTAAAAAGCATCTCAGGGTGATACCTAAAGAAGTTGACTGAGAAATTTCAAGAGTACATGTCTGTATTTTAATTCTAGGCATAGGGTGACTACTTTAAAGATGCTAAAATATAACACAGTTTTGAATTATTTTGGATTTTGTTTAGTCACAACATAATTCCCATAGTTCCATTTATTTTATCTCATAGTTTTGATGACTTTACTATTATTCTAAAATGTGGGAAAAAATAATAGAATAAAGAATGAGTGTTTCAAAACTTTTGACCTGTAGTATATATATATATATATATATATATATATATATATATATATATATATATATATATATATATATATATACACACACATTTATAAGCAAGGTTAAAAAGTAATCACCAATTGTGTTTTGGATGTAACAATTTTAAAACGTATTTTAAAGAGCAAAAGTTCAAATATTCGGAATATTGCTGCATCCAAGTTTTACCATCTTCTAAGGTGCACAGTCTGATACAGAGGTTCATTCTTCAAAACACAGGCATAGATTGTAAAAATCAACAACTGCCATATGTTATGGAATAAACGGATATTGATGATGACTGTAACCTTTCAGTATACATAGCATATATAGTGTTGCTTTCTTATCTCTCACTAATCTCTCATATCTCTAAAATGTGTCATTTCATACACATTTCAAGGATTTTGTTTGCCATGTTTAAAGGTGTCATGTCACATCTTTACCTTAATTTCATCTGCAAACTCCTGAGGGTCTCTTTGTTAAAGTTCTAATCAGTGAGCAAATGTTCCTGTGCCTGTCTTTTCACACGTTTGTCTCACAGAAATCGGCACATCAGGATGGATTCAGTGATCCAGCTCATTATCATAATATAATGGGCTTCGGGTGCACCATCATAAAGCTTTGCTCCTGCTCAGGCCTGTCTGCTTGCTGCATGTTCAACCAATCAGTCCACGCTGTGAAATTTCTGATGTCCTGGAATTGCTGCAGAAGGGCCTTCACGCATGAGTCATTCATTAATTTGAGGACTTGTTAGGGAGCCACTTTACCTGCAGACAAGAATTTGAATGAAAAAGTCTCCATTGAGGCATATTCACTGGACTCTGAGAGGTATTTCACTGGCTCTCACGGGCTCTCATCCATGGCTGTAACACACATTAGAATATGATCCATTCAGACGAATGAGCCATTGAGCTAACATGGCACTAGATGCTGATGCTTGCATGTATGTGTGTAATTGTGTGTGTATGTGTGCACTAAAAGGTCTTTTTTTTTTTTGTCTTTTATGTGGCCGCCAGAGGCTCTAAATGGTGTTTTTGCAAATGGCAAAAACTGTGCCAGCAGATAGCAATGATGAGAGACAGCTGGGATACAAAGGCACATGCACACACATACACCCTTCACACAGGGAAATGTGAATGTAGCATTCAGCATGTCAGTGTTGTGCCAGTGTTTTTTTTTTGCAAAAATGTCCTCTGTGCAGGGCTAACGGTACTCACACAGAGAAAATAAACTCTCCAACAACTAACACACAAGGTTTGTCCACCTCAATAAAACAAACAAATCAAACTAAATGTGCAATCAGTCATAAAAAGAGACTCAAAGAAGGATCTAGTGGTGGCTGCCTGTCATTTAGGAATGGCTTTAATCCATTAGATTGAAATTCGGTGTTCTTCCTCAAAGATCACTTCTCAGGTTTCTACCTGTGTTGAAGCAAATGCCATGTGTAATGTTTTTGATGTTAAAATACTTTTCAATAGACACCACAAAATTGAATCAACCAATGGTGTGAGTTTTAGGTGGGACTTCCAATTCATCTGAACCATCGTGCACAACAGTGGCCACCCACTATTTCAGCCGTCTTGGTTGTGGGAATTATTTTTCCCATGTCTTTCTTCCATAGGGATTTCATCAAATCCTTCGTAAAAGAGACAAACCAAAATATAGCTAAACCAACCATCCCCTCTGGTGATTTTCAAGATTACAAACTTTAATTTGAAGCAAAAAAGTTTTTGAAAAGCAGACAAAAAGACAATGCTACAACACTGTGTACTTACTCTCTTTCCTGAGGGCATGAGCTACAATCTCATGAAGCAATGTAAATTACTTAGTAAAAAAAAACGTTGTTGTTTATAAGTATAGAAAGTATAGAAATATATTTGCAAATGTATAAATAGTTTTAGAGTGTAGGAATAGCGACTTGATTGTGTCATTTGCAGTGCGACATGCAACACTGGCATTTGGCACATCACAATTTTCTGATTGGTGGAGTGTTTCTCGTTAGGATTATTGGTATTCTACAGTAGTTTTTCAGCAGGGATTTTGCTATTAAACACAATTTCGAAAAAATACACGGATGGATGGTTTCAACAGAAGCATTTAGTACCCTTGATTAACAAACTCGGAGCCCACGGTAGGTCTGTTTTTTTAGGATTTGTAAGTTATCGTTAAAAATGAATTCACCCATGGAACAAATGAATGTAATGTTTACTTCCAGAATCAACTGCACTCTATAGAAGATAGGTGAGGGTTTGGTAAACTTGCTCTAAACCTTGTTCTCTTGTATTTTTGCAATTCTGTTTGGTGCCACTAGTGGCACTGAAATTACACAGCAGCTTCAATCTAACAAAAATTAATTAGTTAAATCATCTTTCAAACTGTTACTTTGTATGCATGGTTCAAAGCTGACTCTAGGAAATTCATGAGCATCACCTATGGTATTTAAGCTTACACATACTGTATATCTTTCCAAAACAATGCTCTATGCTGAGGTGTACATGCACATACTGGATTTGTCTAAAATTAAATATCATATTCCCAATGACATATGTTATATTTTAAAGCAATTCAAAGCATGATATGTAATATTTTAGCAGCAGATGCTAATGTAATCACTGCTTCTTGCAGACTAAAATTAATAGGAATTTTACTTAACACACATGCTTTTAAGGTTCATGTTATAGATTTTCTATTTAAGTATGTAGCTTATAATGATTTTGCTTGGTATAGTGATCTTAATTGTCAACTATTTTAAAATAGAATGAAGTTTGTATTTTATGTATCCTTGACAATTAAAGAGTCAGTTCAAGTCATTATTTGGTGTCTGCGTGCGTGCGTGCGTGCGTGCGTGCGTGCGTGCGTGCGTGCGTGTGTGTGTGTGTGTGTGTGTGTGAGAGAGGGGGGAAGAGAGATCTATGTATCAAGCATCGAATGACACCAACTCATAAACACGTTAATGTTTTTAAGGGATCACAGGAACTTATGTGCAGTTTTGATGTGCTGACGTACGGTCATCATTATGCCATGGCACTCGGGTTGCATTTGTTCAAAGTTGTCCCGCTGTAAGTCGTCTGCGATTCAGTAAGAGACAACGACTATCTTTGCAATGCATAACATACAAGATAAATAAATAAACTCACCACATCGATGCTCAAACTTCACGCTATCATGTCCTTCAGGTTTTTTTTTTTTTTTACCCCAACACGTCAAAACTCGTTATAAAATAACAGGTACCAACGTTAAACCTAACGAAGTAAAGACAGTTATCTGGCGTTAAAGACAAAATGGACGAAAGGTCGGTCCGTACGTCGGCGTTTAAATTGGCGCTACTTCGCTACACTCCCCTGGCGAACTTCGTTAACAAATCGCTCCCATGATAAAGCGAAGGTATGTTATCAGTGTAGAGATTTGAATTGTTCCTTGAAGAAGAAATAAGGACCTTTAGTCAAACATCGTCTTGCCGAATATAAATCCACTAACACCATAGGCAGAAACGGACCGCGGCTATCAGATAAAGTGCGTGGCTCAGTTTCACGCGAACAGAGGAAAACATCCGCCGACGGACTACGACACTGTGAGGCTGCTCAGTGTCTATTGGAAGTGGCTATGTATATTCCTTTATAAAGTCAGCAACAACACATAGCTCTGCTTGACCCTCCTACTTTGCACCGTTGTCCGTTTGTGTGTGTGTCTGTGTCAGACAGAGCCAATTTTCAATGGATAGACGCTGGCAGACACTGGGGCTTGGGTTTCGTTGCTCTTTCTCTCACCCAGTCACATGTTTAAAATACAAGAAGCCCTCTGTAATGGTTTTTCGGAGGCTATGTATAAACCCCCAGATGAGGCAGGAATGATAACTAGGCTAAAAGACCCATGTAATTGCTTTAATTGTTTTTGTTGTTTATTATTATTTGTATTACTTTAAACTACTGGGGAAGTGGTGCTAGGCAACTATTTCTTTTTTTTTTTTTTTAATAATTTAATCCATTAACTTTTTAATTAAAAACAACCTCTTCTCCAGATAAGAGTCACTCACTCTATTGAAACAGTGTCTGTTCAAATGGCATTTAAATTTCTCACCTGATTCATTTTTCATGTGAGGTTATTCTGAAATGTGAGCAGCATGTGTGGGTGCTCTCGTCTCCCTCCCAGACCCTTAAGCCCCTGTACATCTTTGCTGTAGGAGTGACTCAGACTGCAGTGGCAGCTAATAAAAATCATACCTATGATTTCAGCCCATTGCATCAATGTTCACATTTTACTATTTGTATAAATCACAAAAAGACAGAGACATTCAAGCAGCATGAGCTCACTACAGCCATGCTTTGATGTGTATATGATGATTTCAGACAAGCAATAAGTTATTTTTCATTAGCATCAGAGTATTGGTTTAAGCCAATCCGAAGTGACTGGCTCTCTAACCATGGACAAATGTGATACAAATCCATTACAGATGTTGGCAAAGTGAGATTGTTTGTCTTCTGGCAATCTGCTGGAACATGGATCAGTCTTTCTTGTGTTAGTAGGGAGCAGATCATGATGGATTAGATACATGGGCAAAATCTAGAGTAGACATTGCCTGAGTGCAATGCTGTCCATGGTCCTGAACTACAATGAAACTGCAGTTTAACTTTATAATTCTGATTACACAGTGCCATTTTACCATTTGCATTCATAGTGAGGTGCATTAGTAATACTACTACTACTGACCATATCATTGATTATGCATATGCAGTAAATAGTACATTAAAGACATATGTGACCCTTGGGCATTAGAGTTGCAGAACTTGAAAGACACGTAACGGATGGCATGTTGTATGTTTGCCAATCCATCGCTTGAAGGCTCTGTGTAATCTTAAAGTTGTTTCTTACATTTTGACATGCAATCAAGTGTAAATAGCCTCTCATGAATATTTAACTAAAGAATAATTTATGCTAATGTGCAAACTATTCAAATATGGTGTCACACTTTTACTTGGCTAAGTCTCTCTAAAACCAGTGGGCATACACATATGCTTGTTGATACTGTATAAACCAAACTTATTAAGAGCACACACATCCAATATGTCACTTTGGAAATGTACATGCAAGATTGTTGGAGATTTTTTGGAGTTACATTTTGCTCTGTTCTCACCCAAAACCTATTGGATAGCTACAGAAGACTTGGATTAAACAACTGGAGTCCCTGGAGATCATTTTAGGCTGCCTTTATGTGCTTTTCAGAGCTTTTGGTCACCATTCTCTTGCATTTTCTGGACATACAGAGCTGAGATATTCTTCTAAAAGTTCTAAAATTGTTCTGCAGCAGAAAGAATGTCATACACATCTGTGATGGCATGAGGGTGAATACATGAGAATTAAATGTTTTGGTTGAACTGTTTCTTTAAGTCCGAAGAAAGTAATTTTAAAAGCTTACATTTCATATAATCTTAAAGGAAATGTTCACCCAAAAATGAAAATGCTGTCATCATTTACTCACACTCATGTTGTTCCAAACATGTATGACCTATGACTGACATGTCTGAGGTTGCATCATGATGTCATGAGATGTGCAAGAACCAGTGAGATTTGATGATGTCAACGTTGTTGCCATATTGTATTCCAGCTCTGTTTATTCAATTGATAAATTATTTGTTTTGATTTGAGAGTGAATAATGAATTAAATAATGGTCTATTTATACAAAGTGATCATATATGTTCAAAAAAACTTGGTAAATGAGACACGAGTAGGATGGGCTGCTTTTATGACACTATGGGTGCTATGTGAAGTGAGTCACCATGTACTGGCTTTATATTGAATTCAACCAATGGACATTCATTAAATTACTTATTTTTGTGTCATATAGAAGAAAAAGAGTTATGCTGGTTTGGAATACCATAGAGATGAATAAATGATCAACTTTGACTTTCTCGCTGGGGCTTTAAAGACAATAATTTTTAAAGCATGATTCAATTGCATTATTCACTTAAACCATAAAATAATGATTTTAAGCCATCACATCATAATTTTCTGTTGCTGCATAATTGTCTTGCTGTAATGCTGCCTTGAAATTATGTGTGTTGTGAAAAGCGCAATACAAATAAAACTGACTTGGCTTGACATAATTGCAGAATTTCCTCTTTTGAGTAAGTAATTATTTAAGGTAACAACAGCAAATTTTCGCTTTTTATGATGCATGCTGAGGATAGACCCTTAACACTACATAGTCATTAGTCATTGCATATGATTAGATGTGCACTGAACCCATTGATTTCTATGCTGGGTCAAATCTTCTGTAGTGTATTCTTGCCCACAGCACCTCTTTTATGTGGCCTGAGGATCCTATCAGTTCTTAGGTTTTTTTTAGTCCCTGCAGAGCGCAGTAGGAGATTGAGATTATCTCTCATAGATTTGGCAAACGTTCTCTGGCACTGGAGTTTAATGCTTGCAAATGCTGATGTAATTTTACCTTGGCCTTCCTCAATATCCTGTGGTGAATACAGAGGACAGTTGATTCAGATAACTCCATTCCGTGAGCCAGCAAAATGAATTTAGCTCTGTTGGACTAAGTGCTGTTTCACCCCAGGTCTATTCATCCTGGTTCATCACTTTCTCAAATATTATCATCCAGTGCTGTTATTGGTTTTACATTTAAACAAGTTGAATTATTTTTCTCCTTCTGAGCTGATGAGGAATTCACAAGTCTCCCACATGTTAACGCATGCTATCTTCTTTTAATGTAGACTCATCTACTAGTGGGTAAAGTACTAAAATGAAATTGGCACATTCTGGTCATTATCATGGGATGAATTTCAGTTTATATGTTCCTGTGACAAGATTCCCTTTATAAATTATTAATTTATTTTACCATAATATGTCTCCCCATTTATATACTCGTACTGTTATTATTATTACCCCATAGGAGATGTTCCATTGATTTTGGCATTTAGTTGCCCTTGCTGAGAAAAATCTGCAGATTCTTTGATTAAAGAGGATCATCATAAAAGCTAATCTCCAAGCACAGAGACTTATTTCATTTAGATGCCTACTTAAGCCTGTAAAATTCTCCCAAGATGTTTGTTCAATATACTAAAGATGTGATATAATGAAATTGATAAAGAGCTTTTCAATGCAGGCACAATCTCTATTATATTATGTCTCATTACTGAGTGGTGTGACAACTAATTCCAAATATGAAGCTAGATAAACCTTTGGAAAAAAAGGTAGGCTATCATTATTTCTTCCGCATAACAAGTGGATCACTCTGAGCATCCTATAAAGATAACCATGTTCCTTTCATAATGACTCATATCATAATACTCTGGTTGAAAATCAGCCTGTCAAATCATCTTATTTAATATTTTTTAAATACAAGAGATAAACCTTGAAGTCTCAATCATTTGTTTAATCAAGCAACAAAGTATTTAAATTATGGACATTGAGGAGCCATTTTGATTCTTACCATAAATGGAGTAAAAATAGTGAAAATGATGCCACAAATGAAGCTGGTGTATTCATCAACTGTAAGATTAGTATTTATTTGATGTGCAATGTTAAAGCAGTGTTTAATATTACATTTTCCTTTAAACAGTGCATACATATAGCAACAGATGATATAGTTACAAAGGAGCAAAAAAAATAGATGCTTACTTTAAGAACTCTATACATACACAAGAAATTCAGATGCAAATGCATCTTGGGAATATGAGCAAATGGGAATTATAAACTATACCTTGGTGACAAGGATTTGGGGGGCATAAAAATAACAACACGCTTTTGCCATCCACTACCTTCTCTCAAACACGGAGACAGTCAATAGTCTGAGTGGTAGCCTGACAACTGAACATACAAATGTTATTTTAGATCTGTACAATCACACTTGACCCCAACTAATAATACTAAAAAAACATTGGTTTTACGCAGACAACCATAAACACAAAGTTAAATGGCATTGCTAAATGAACAGCACATTTTACATGGAAATCTAGTGCTATTTGCACTTCAGAGGTTGTTTGGATTAATCTTTGAGGCAGATGGAGATATATATATATATATATATATATATATATATATTATTCAGGGTAAGAATGACTGCTTTGTGAAAATGTTGAGAAAAGAGCTGGCAAATAAGTGCGTGGCTCAGCATATTATACAGTGCCATTAAAATTCAATTTACAGCCCATTTCAGGCATGCCTGTACTTCCAAGCACTATGAAGGCAGCTCACCTTCCAAGTAGGAGATGTGGCGGACATTGCAAATTGACATGGCATTTCAGTGCTGTGGAGCTATTTATTAACCTTATCACTGCTTGAACTGTCTTAACATTGCCCTTCTGCTGTCGAGACCGGCAGCATTGTCAGCTGCTGAAATTAAAGGGAGATAGAAAATGGGCTGTCTGCATTTTCAAACTGTATTTAAAAGTGTGCAAGGTATGTCTCTAAGAAAGGGTAAGATGTGCTATTGACAGGAAAATCTGCAAGGACCAGTTATTGAAGTACATCTTTGCAGAAAGAGTAATAGGTCATAAAATTCAGCATGCTGAAAAGAGCAAATACATTTATTAATAATTACTGAGTTTTCATCTTTTTTTGGTTTGGATAAATAGATTGTTCCAAAATAAAGGTTGTGCGAGATTATAAAAAAACAAATCTATATATTTGAATATATAAAATAAATAAATAAATATTATTTAGGACCCCTAAATTTATCACAATATTACATTTGCCCAATGTTCAGATCCGTGACTAGAGGCAAGGAAAGAAAGGTTCCCCTTCTGTCGCTCTCTCCAAGTTGTGTCGGAAAAGCGACACTAGGGGTCTCTCTTGAGCGCCGATATTCACCTCTGACCTATTGAAAAGGGCCAATGAGAGTTGGCAGTTAGTATTTGCATACCCCGCCCCTGCATATGGGTATTTAAGCGGGGCAAATACGGAAGTTTAGTCAGAAAATTTCTTCGGAGCCGATGGTCTGTCTGCAGTTTGCTGCGAGTTACACACCACATTAAAACGTTCCTGTTTCCTCTGACGATCTGCATGCTGTTGGATCTTGACGGCGCACAACAGCGGCTTTCTCCTTTACATTGCACGCCGTGCATTGTTGCCCCTGAGCGCTTCGACAGCGCAGACACACACACACACACTGTGTATTAAAAGAGTAAATTCCTATTAAGAGTAATTTCTCTAAAAGAGCAAAACACAGCGGCGTTGAACGTTCTTTTCAGAACGCGTCTTTTTCAAGATGCCCTTCCGCCCCTGTGTTGTTCCTGGATGCGGTAGAGTGCTCTCCGCTTCAGACGGCCACAGGCGCTGTCTCGTGTTTTTTGGCCGCGATCACACCGAGACGGCGTTTGTGGATGGTTCATGTTCTCACTGCGAGAACATGACCATGACCACGTTGCGGTCGCGGCTTGCTTTCAACCGAAAGCAAGCCACCCCAGCTGCACCCCGCATTGCTCCTTCTTCCCACGGGATTGAGGACGATGCGGTTGGCGCTGGGGGCGATTTGGGGGCGGCAGCGGGTGCAGTTTCGCCGGGTAGCCCCCCGCGAACCTCTCGTTTCCCGACACGCTCGCTGGTCCCCGTCCACGCTCGCGGCGTTAGCGGCTCGCCTCACGGCCCGGCTGTCTATCCTCCCGAGCCCGAAGCAGATGAGCTCACCGCTGCATCGGAGAGTGTGATGTCTGATGCCGAGGACTCCCCTGGACTGCCGCCTTCGGGCCAGCAGGCCCAGGCTGAGGCCGACGCTCAGATGTCTGACATGCTTTCCCGGGCCACCGTAAGCTTGGGGTTGGATTGGAACCCTCCATCCTCCCCACAGCCTTTACGGTTGGATGACTGGTTCCTGGGGGCAGCGCGCCGTTCGCGGCCTCGCATCCCCCCGGTCCCGTTTTACCCGGAGGTGCATGATGAGCTGACGTCTACGTGGAGAGCCCCGCTCTCCGCCCGTCTAGGTGCCACCCGCTCCACTCTCACCACCCTCGACAGCGGAGAGTGCCACGGATACGGGGCGATTCCCCAGGTTGATAGGGCAGTTGCGTACCATCTATGCCCCGGTAGCCCTACCTCCTGGCGTGGCCGCCCCGTACTCCCATCCAAGCCCTGTAGGACAACATCCTCGCTCAACGCGAAGGCCTACAGTGCGGCTGGACGCGCTGCCTCCGCCCTGCATGCGATGGCCCTCCTGCAAGTCCACCAGGCCAAAGCACTCAGAAACATGCACGGGGGTGGACCTGATCCTGATGTGCTGCAGGAACTGCGCTCAGCGACCGACCTCACCCTGAGAGCGACGAAGGCCACAGCGCAGGCACTCGGACAGGCGATGGCCACCCTAGTGGTCCAGGAACGCCTTCTTTGGCTCAGTCTGATCGAGATGCGTGAGGCCGACAAGAACCGCCTCCTGGACGCACCTGTCTCTCAGACTGGCCTTTTCAGTGACACCGTCGAGGACTTCGCCCAACAGTTCTCCGCGGTGAAGAAGCAGATGGAGGCCATCTCTCAAGCATCATGCCCCGCCGCAGACCTGCCGCTACCGGCCCTGCCCCGTCTGCCAGCCGAGGGCGCCCCCTGCGAAAAAACCACAACCCGGGCCCAGCTCTCAGCCCCAGCGTCGAGCACCCCGCAGGCGGCGCACGCCCCCTGTCTCACAAACCCCCTCTAGGACCCGGAAGGCTCCCAAGCGTTCCTGAGACAGCCGACCCAGAGCCGAAGACGTTAGCTCCGGAGGTGGTAAGACCGCTCCATCCCCCGGTGGAGGGCCGGGAGGAGAATCCTTTGTTTTTTCATTTGCCACACCCCCTGACGGGGGCTGTGGTACCCACATTCTCAATAAGAGCTATTTCCTTTGCCTCTGGGTCACCTGGCCTGCAAATGCCGTTCTCACGGCAATCTGCTTTCAGATTACGACAGCCCTGGTACACCGGACACGGCGATCCCGCCTTCCGCCTGCCCACAACTGTCCCCCGGCCGGCCGGTTCAGATGAGTCCAGAGGACGCCAGCATCAGACCTCCTCCTCGGTCACGAACCCGCCCCCTGCCGGGTGCGCGGAGCAAGGTAAGTGCTTTGAGTCTATTCTCAGCACCTCAGCCTCAGGCCGCGACGAAGCCGCCCGACGCTGCATTACCTGTTCCGCCCCGCTGCGAGGCCCCGCCGGGTACGTCCAAAATACTCGTCCCTTTGGTGCCCCTAGCGCAGAGCTGGGAAGCGTGGCTTGCGCTTCCCAATGCATCACGCTGGCTGCACCGGACCATTCGACTCGGTTACGCAATTCAGTTTGCCCGGCTCCCGCCCCCCTTCAGGGGCGTCCGCTTTTCTGCAGTACACGGCAAGCATGCCAGTTCCCTGCGCACGGAAATCGCGACCCTCTTAGCCAAGGGCGCGGTAGAGCCTGTCCCTCCAACCGGAATGAGGAAGGGTTTCTACAGCCCTTACTTCATTGTACCCAAGAAAGGCGGCAGCTTACGACCAATCCTGGACCTGCGAGTTTTCAATCGGGCCTTGTTAAAACTCCCGTTCAAAATGCTCAAGCAGAGAAATATTCTGGCTGGCGTTCAGCATCTAGATTGGTTCGCAGCGGTAGACCTGAAGGACGCATACTTCCACGTCTCAATTCTGCCATGACACCGACCCTTCTTACGGTTCGCGTTCGACGGCCAGGCATTTCAGTACAAAGTTCTCCCCTTCGGCCTGTCTCTGTCCCCTCGCGCCTTCACGAAGTTCGCAGAGGCGGCCCTTGCCCCGCTACGAGTAGCCGGCATCCGCATTCTCAACTACCTCGACGACTGGCTCATCCTAGCACACTCTCGAGAGTTACTATGCACACACAGAGACCAGGTGCTCCGGCACCTCAGCCGCTTGGGGCTTCAGGTCAACTGGGAAAAGAGCAAGCTCACTCCGGTTCAGAGCATCTCTTTTCTCGGGCTGGAGTTAGACTCAGTCTCAATGACAGCACGTCTCACGTGCGAGCGTGCTCAGTCGGTGCTGGATTGCCTCGCTTCCTTCAAGCCAGGCACAGTGGTCTCTCTAAAACTTTTCCAGAGGCTCCTGGGGCATATGGCGTCCTCCGCGGCGGTTGCACCGCTGGGGTTGATGCATATGAGACCACTCCAGCACTGGCTCCAGACTCGAGTCCCGAGACAAGCATGGCACCACGGCACGCATCGGGTAAGGATCACCCCCGCCTGCCTCAAAACACTCCGACCCTGGACAGACCTCTGCTTTTTACGGGCAGGAGTGCCCCTGCAGCAGGTGTCCCGACGCTTTCTGGTCACAACCAACGCCTCGTGGTCCGGGTGGGGTGCCGTGTGCAGCGGGCACGCAGCAGCGGGCCGTTGGAAAGGGGCCCCGCTGCGTTGGCACATCAACTGCCTGGAGTTGCTGACCGTCCTTCTTTCTCTCAGGAAGTTCCTCCCGTTAGTTCGGGACAAACACGTCCTCGTGAGATCGGACAGCACCACGGTGGTGGCGTACATAAATCTCCAAGGCGGCGTACGCTCCCGCCACATGTCACAACTCGCCCGCCGTCTCCTCCTATGGAGCCAGCAGTAGTTCCCTCCTGGGATCTCTCGGTAGTCTTGGCAGGACTCCAGAGACCCCCCTTCGAGCCGCTTGAATCAATTGGACTCAGGGCCCTCTCTCTTAAGACGGCCCTGCTGATCGCGCTCGCCTCTATCAAGAGGGTCGGGGACCTGCAAGCGTTCTCTGTCAGCGACACTTGCCTGGAGTTCGGTCCGGCAGATACGTCTGTGATCCTAAGACCGCGACTGGGCTATGTGCCCAAGGTTCCTACCACACCATTCCGAGATCAGGTAGTGAACCTGCAAGCGCTGCCCCGGGAGGAGGCAGACCCAGCCCTTTCGTTGCTATGTCCAGTGCGCGCCCTGCGCATTTACCTGGACCGCACACAGAGCACCAGACGCTCTGAGCAGCTCTTTGTCTGCTTTGGGGGATGGCAGAAAGGGAATGCCATCTCCAAACAGAGGCTCGCACACTGGGTTGTTGACGCCATCACACTGGCTTATCACACCCAGGCCGTGCCCCTACCCTTGCGGGTCCGAGCTCACTCAACAAGGGGTGTTGCGTCCTCGTGGGCACTGGCCAAGGGCACCTCCCTAGCAGACATCTGTAGAGCCGCGGGTTGGGCAACACCCAACACCTTCTTAAGGTTTTACAACCTCCGCGTTGAGTCGGTTGTGTCTCGTGTTTTGTCAGGTCCGAGCCCGTAGAACTCGGTAACGCGTAGACTGACCGGCCGGGTGGATCGCTTGCGCCCAGCGCCCTTTTCCTGACGTCAAGGTTAAGTAGTGCGCCTTTTTTCCCAGGGCGCCCCACTCCGAGTCGGAACCCTGGTCGATTCCTCCCCAGCCCTCCGGGTCCACGGTTCAGCGGAGGAACTCGCCAACCCAAGCCACTGTGGGTACCCTGATGGCTACCCTGTACTGGTATAGGTGCTCCACAGGTAAGGCCTCTTGCTCGGACTCCCCATGTGTGTATTTCCATGGTTCTGTCCCCTTACGAGCGGACCCCCGTGTCTCCCTTAGGCAGTTACAGCTGCCCCGGTCGCCGTGCTGTAGCAACTCCCCCCTTTCAAGGCTGGATCTACCACCGCACCATACTTTCCACACGAGCCCTAAGACGGCCGTGTGACGTGTCTACCACTTTTCCTCCCCAAGAAAAAGGGCAGGTGTGGTCTCCGCAGGGTCTGGGTAAGACCTCCTTCCCTATATGCGTGTAAGGGCCCCGGCCGTGATTGCTCTATGCAAGAAACATAGAGAGAAAAGAGGCCCAGCCAGGCTGGCCCGTTCCCATGTTGGCAAACATCACCTTGTTCCCCTCTCAGGGTAACTAGAAGGATCCCGATGTTCGTATGGGGCATTGGGGAAGGGTACGTGCAGCCAGGTATAGACGATGCGCGGCACTGGATGAATCCCTGCCCGCCTCTGTATCGGCAGTTCACGTACACGGTTCAGCACATGGCAAGATTGGAATGGGTCCCCTAGTGTCGCTTCTCCGACACAACGTGGAGAGAGCGACAGAAGGGGAACGTTTGGTTACGTATGTAACCTCCGTTCCCCGAGGGAGGGAACGACACGTTGTGTCTTTCCTCCGCCATGTCGCTGAACCGAGCCACTGTTGTGGCCGGACCATTTCCGGCTCCTCAGAAAAATCCTGACTAAACTTCTGTATTTGCCCCGCTTAAATACCCGTATGCAGGGGCGGGGTATGCAAATACTGACTGCCAACTCTCATTGCCCCTTTTCAATAGGTCAGAGGTGAATATCGGCGCTCAAGAGAGACCCATAGTGTCGCTTCTCCAACACAACGTGTCGTTCCCTCCCTCGGGGAACGGAGGTTTTACATATGTAACCAAACGTTTCCTGTGTACAAACTGAAACCAAAGCATCATTACCTCACTCACTACCCTGCATTGATACTGAAACTTGGCCCACTAATGCGGTTGTGGACAATACAGTTTGAAAGCAAGCATTCACACTTCAAAAGATGTGTGCGAAGAACACAAAATTTCAAAAACATACTGTATCTCAAACACTTGCCAGGAACCAACAGTTACTACAAGCATTCCTACATTCAGGCTCCTTATTTGCACCTTTATTGGTGGTGAAGAACTCCTTTCCACGCTGAACTGTACAGCAATGTAGTACGCGCTGATGTAGGAGAAACCTTGGTCAAGGAACCCAATATTGTGGCAACTACAGAGGTACAGTGGAAAGGCACTCTGTACATAAAGGGGTTCTTTCTTTGTCTGCGCCAAGGCGAGTCGACTGAATTCAGACAAATTGAGCTCATACTGGTGAAGGAGGAGAAGCATGTGTACTTTATTAGACCTCATGATGTGTCATATTTGCCAGAGTTTGGACTATAAGATATGAAAGAGGCAAGGTAGAGCATGAAGTGTAGCAAAGCAGAGCTCAAACTGGATTATTATCTATTGCCTGCGTACAAGCTTTTTGGGACAAGAGTCATTTAACTGAAACATAGCATTGTTGACAGAGAAAAGATCATGTAAAAAAGATTTAAAAGAAAAATGTAAAGATGAGTCCAGACTATACACAAATCTGTCAGATTACTAGTACTGTATTTTACATTTTTGTTTTTGAACAATACCACACTGTTAAATTTACAAATTCTGACCTTTTGACTCCATCCCAACACAATGCCAAAAGTGAAGCTGCACTGTGCATATATTTAGTAAGTGAAAAACACACCTATGTATGAGCACACCTATGTATGAGCAATGGCTGTGAGGGTTATAGTTCCTCAGAAATGACTGGAAATATTACACAGATTGGTTTAATTATATTTTATCAAAAAGTATGACATATAGTCCCTTTTATTACTTACAGAGTCACTTGAGTTATACATGAAGTACAATGATCAGAGAAAACAAACTATCAGTATGTCTCATCTCTCATCTATTGTCATGGACGGAGGGAGTGCTCTTGCCTCTTTTATTAAATCAACTCTTCCAAAACTAAGGGAATTTATGACTTTGCTTGAGATTATTCAGGAAGTAGGAGTCCAGGACCTTGAGGGCTTGAACTACATACAAGAGAGTGTCCTTCTTCAATTCCTAAAGCAAGTGGAAGGGAGGAGACTTCAAAACACTTAATGTTTTAATTTGTACATAATGCAACTTTCATATTATAAGCATAGTAAGCAATATATACTATATAAACATAATATATATAATTTTCCAGGGTTTAATTATTATTTTCAAATAAAGCTATATGGAGTTACTGTGGCAAAATATAATACACAACATAACTCTAGTATTGAGTGTCCTTTATTAAGGCGAAAGAGATGTGTTGGACAGTCATTCCAGCAACCAACTGTCCTCAAATATAGCCTGTGACAGTCCTCAAAACAGCCTGATGAAATGTACCTTTCTGGTGAGAACATGCCAGAATGCAGAGAATGTGTCTGTTTCGGAGTTTGCACTTATAATTATTGTTACTTTATTTTTATACCCAACCTTAGTTAAACAATGTCAATACACAGTTGTTGTACAAGCCAATGCTGTTTGTTTAGTGTCTCTAGCTATAATATACTGGGAGACATAATATATTTAAACAGGATGGAAATGATATGGGAGGCTCTTCCGGCTTCTCCTTAGCGTATCATCTGCTAAATCTTTACTCGTGGAACACACACTTTTTAATTTATTTCATGCATGTTCTAAGAGTTGGACTGTAACTCAAGGTTCATAAGACATTCCAAGCCAATGCAAGTTGTGCAACAATGTCCCTGGTGCAGGTCAAATATGCAGAAATTAATTATATTTACCAGCTGCGATAGCATAGCTGGTATTGTATTCATCATGTGAGTCTGTCTATGTGTGTGTTTGTGTGTCATCTAGAGGTGTAATGGTTCTCGGTAAAAAAAAATAACCGTACGGTTCGCCACCCATGGTTGAAAAAAAGCAGAGCCGGATCTGGCATTCCACTTAAGCAAAACCTGCATGTCAGAGCATCTAAAAGCAAACAACATGGCATTATATCTTTAATGCATCCTTTATTAAAGTTGAAATAATAAGGAAGTGCATCATAAACAAACTACAAAAATGTCATTTCTCTGTGCTGTCAGCACCAAGTCACGTGAAGGGGGAGAGACTGAAACTGCTCCTGACTGAGGCACCCTCTGGCGCTGGGACGCCCGTCCTTCATGTGCGTTTGCTGTTGCTAGATTAATAATGAGGTGGATTGCGACATATTGAATCATAATATTCTGTAGCGATATGCAGCTCTAATAAGAAGATAGATTTATTTTTTGTGAGTTAAAGATGGATCATAGTGGAATATAAAGGTGAGAGAGTGTAGTCTTAACCCATTATACACTTCAACAAAAATGTTATCAGTCTTTGATCAAGTTTTTGATCAGTATTTTTTGGTATGTGGAAAACAATGGAAAACAAGACAAAAACTCATGAATACGAAATTATTTTTTTTGCAGTGAATGTTTTACTGAATAAAATGTTTTTTTTTTCCTTGGAATTCAGTGAATGTCATTTAGAGATATTTTTAAAAGATGATTTTGTCCTCTTTATTGTTAGTAAGCACATTTAATACTTTTAAGTCTAGGCACAAGCTGAATTAATCATTGCAATTGTTAACTGAATAGTCGAATAATCGTTCTAATAATCATTAGATTAGTCGATTATCAAAATAATTGTTAGTTGCAGCCCTAGTTGAGATGAGTTTGAAGTGCACTTTATGTTGATGCATGTAGCGTATTAGTGCAAGTATTAAGTTAAAATGTTGATTTAGTAATTCGAGAACATTTTCGTTTTTTTAGTTAAAGGAGACCTATTATGCTCCTTTTTACAAGATGTAATATAAGTCTCAGGTGTCCCCAGAATGTGTCTATATAAATCTGGAACATGAACAGGTACCGATCCATGCTTGAGAATCAAATTTTTTTTAAATCCTGCTTCATATTGACACTAATTCACAAAGCAGTCCAGTGTAAAATGATTTGCACAAGCATATACACATTGTTTTATGTTTTGGGGCACATTTCCTTCAAAAACAAAACATCATGGTTACTTTTGTAACCTCCGTTCCCCGAGGGAGGGAACGAGATGTTGTGTCGAATGAAGTGACACAAGGGGTCTTCCTGGGACGCCAAACGTACCTCTGAACCTGAGAAAAGGCCAATGTCAAGTTGGCAGACATAATTTGCATGCCCCGCCCCCGGACATACGAGTATAAAGGGAAGTGGGGCAGTGAGTGCCAGTCAGGATTTTGCACTGAGGAGCCGAAAATAAGGTACGGCCGTTTACAGTGGTAGGTCTAGTGCTGTGGCAGGAGGGACACAACGTCTCATTCCCTCCCTCGGGGAATGGAGGTTACAACAGTAACCATGACGTTCCCCTTCTGTCACTCACTTGACGTTGTGTCGAATGAAGTGACACAAGGGGTCCCATCTAAAGTCCCATCGGTGTTAAGCCACTATGAAATGCGTCGGGGAAGGTGGTCTTTCCCGGTCCTATTCTTTCAGGGGGAAAAGACCCTGCGGAGGCCACATCCTGCTCAGTCTAGGGGGAGGTAACATGTGGCAAATACACCCCGAGGGTTGTGAAGCCGTATGTGGGAGATGTAGGTCCAGCCTAATGAGGGGGTACTCTACAAGCACGGTGACTGGAGCAGAGGGGCTGCCCAAGGGAAACGCGGGTCCGCCGACAGGGGGACTGTACTGCGGGAGATACATCACGGGGAGTTTGCCTGAAAAGGGAACTAAGCCCATGGAGCCTGACCCCAGTATAGAGCACCTGTGACTCGTAGTGAATTCAGCTCAGCTGAATTCAGGACCAGAAGGCTAGGGAGGAGAATATCCAGGGAGCGACTCTTAGTGGCTAACCTAGAATAGAAGGCGGACTGGATCAACTTGGTGAAGGACGCTGTGTGCAAGTGGAACACCCAGTCGGTTGTGTCGCGTTACCGAGTTCTACCGGCTCGGACCTGAGAAAACACGGGACGAGACTGACTCTACCCTGAGATTGTAGAATCTCGCAAAGGTATTAGGTGTTGCCCAACCCGCCTCTCTGCATATGTCTGCCAGGGAGATGCCTCTGGCCAGTGCCCATGAGGATGCAACACTCCTTGTCGAGTGTGCTCGGACCCGCAAGAAGGGGGGCACGGCCTGGGTGCGATAGGCCAATGAAATGGCGTCCACCTCAAAATGGGAGAGCCTCTGTTTGGAGACAATGTTCCCTTTCCGCTGTCCACCGAAGCAGACAAAGAGCTGCTCAGAGCTCTGCGAGGTCCGAGAACCATGCCCGAGTGGGCCAGTAGGGAGCCACTAGAGTGACATTTTCCTCATCCTCCTTGACCTTGCATAGCACCTGTGCAAGAAGGCTCACTGGGGGAAATGCCTACTTGCACAGCCCCGCAGGCCAGCTGTTTGCCAGTGCGTCTGCCCCGAGGCAAGCCTCTGTTTGGTCATACCAGAGCGGGCAGTGGGCGGTTTCTTGGGAGGCGAACAGGTCTACCTGAGCCTTGCCGAACCGTTCCCAAATCAGCTTGACTGACTGCGGGTGAATCCTCCACTCTCCACTGGGCAAGCGTTACCACATTGAGGTTGCCGGGGTTGTGAGTGGCACGCAACTACTTGAGTTGCTGCTGATTCCAAAGGAGGAGACGACGGGCGAGTTGTGACATGTGGCAGGAGTGCACACCGCCTTGGCGATTTATGTACGCCACCGGTGTGATCGCAGCCTAGACAAACGAGACAGCGCCTGTGGCCATCTGAAGGGGAGAGCACTCTACCACATCCAGGAACTACACAGGGGCGGAAGGGCATCTTTATAAAGACGCGTCTTGAAAAGTACGTTCAACGCCGCTGTGTATTGCTCTTTTAGAGGAAAATACTCTTTTAAACTCTTTAAAATTTGCGCAGGGGTAAACTGGACTGCCGCACAGAGAAGGAGAAAGCCGCTGATGTGCGCCGTAGATCCAAAAGCAGATCAACCAGAGGAAAGAGGAACAGGTGTGTGTGACTCGCAGCTTGCTGCATGCACGACCATCGGCTCCGAGGAAAATACGCATTTCCCCGCCTTTATACCCATATGTCCGGAGGCGGGACATGCAAATTCTGTCCGCTAACTTCACATTGGCATTTTTTCATAGATCAGAGGTATATTTGGCGCTCAAGAGAGACCCCTAGTGTCGCTTCTTCAACACAGCGTCGAAGTGAGTGACAGACGGGGAACCATGGTTTTACTATAGTAGTATTATAGTAAGTAGTCTGTCACCTTGGTTTGTTATGCAGAAATTATGGTTTTGATACATGGTTTTATAATACTGTAATACTGTAGTTTCTATATAGTAACCATAATTTCACTATATATTGTAACCATTGAGGTTACTATGATTTACTACAAATGCCATGCTTAAACTATAGGTACTGTTGTAAAAGAATGATTGTTATTTAAGGGCAAACCTGCTGAAGTGTTAACCAAATAGATTATTCTGTGGATTTGGCAGTAAATTAATATTTTTTTATTTATTTTTAACTAAGCAAATACTGAACCTTACCGAAACCGTGACCCTTAAACCATGATACAAACCGAAGGGTGAGAAATTCAAACCATTACACCCCTAGTGTCATCATGACAAAATGTGGTCCTGGAGACAAACTACAGTTGTGGGAACTACCACAAAGGCGATTTGAGTACTTTGACTGTCTCTCTGTGGACAGATTTTGTCAACACAATAGTGTCACAACCTTGCAAGATAAAGTCATGAAACTTTACAGGTGTGTAGTTGAGATCAAAATTAAGGCAGTGTTCAAAGATGGGTGTGGTACAAGTACTCACTGAGTACTCATGGGTCAGAGCATCAATATGTTGACGGGCATCATGGCTGGTGTGATTCCATCGCTAGATGGTCTCTAGTAATTGTAATAGTTTTTATTCAGATTTGCACATTGTAAATAATCTAGATTTACATGGGGTTTGGTTTGTTTCTCTGATGGGTTGAAAAATATACTAACCCACCACAAGTTTTACAGTGTGAAAAAATGTATGGCTTTACAGTGCATGTTGCTTCATCATTTCATAACAGCCTAAATTGTTCTTTGTGTACTGCTACCCTTCAGGTGATTACAGTTCAGCAAGTTCAAACTCAATGATGTCAACATCTAGTTCAAGTATGGGTTTCACACCTCGTCAACTGTCTGACAACAGCTGGCATTCCAGTTTTTAAATTCCTTGGAAGAAGCCATATGAGATCATCAGAAAGCTGGAAACAGTGGGTATGACTCAATCAAAAAACAGATGATCAGCAGAGTGGAAAAGCACTTCACTTTTCTTAAAGAGACAAGCTATTAGCAGTGAAGTAGAGGGTACCCCACCCAGGAAGAGAAGACTAGCCTATGGAGGCCCAAACCTGCAAATATAATAAATAAATAAATGTAATAATAAAAAATAAATAAAGGAATAAATGTCTTGATAAAACAAATATAATTTGTTTTTAATTTAATTATTCCTGAATTTATTATTGTATGACTTTATTCCTTTATTATTTTCTATATTTATTTGTAACCTTTTTTTTTATTTATTCATTTATTTTCCATTGTTATTTTTTTGTGTTTATGTTTATATTTATTTATTCCCACATATATTTATGTCCATATTTATACATTCCCATATATATTTATTTATTTATGCATGTATTTATTTTTACTTTTCTGTGTGCAACATGGAAATGTGGGAGGCGGTCCTTGCGTAGCTCCAGTGCATCGTTGGTTGAGAGCTCAATAGTACTTTAATAGCAAATAAGATGGATGTCCCACCTTAGCACCCTCTGACTTGCACAGATTTAGAATATGCAGGGAAACGTTTTGCTGAGAGTTTATCCAGGATGTGCTTCGACATTCGTACTGGCCTACAGCTCTCCTAAACCATCAATAAGCACCTCTACTCTAAATGAAATATAGTAATTTGTTGTGTGGTTATCGACTTCATTCGCTAAGTTTCACAACTCTCTAGATATATGTTAAGCATCAGCTATAGAATTTTTTTTTTATTGCAGAACTTATATATATATATATATATATATATATATACATACATACATAAATGATCAGGGAAATGAAGCATGGTTGTATCTTTTAAAATAAACAATCATGACAACAGAAAACAGAAAACAATATTATGGATTTGCGGACATGAAAATATGAAGTTATATACACAGAAAAAAAGAAAAGTTTAAAGTTAAAATAAGGTTAAATCATATCATTTATGAAACTTGCTCATTTTGTGGTTTTGTTGAAGAAACAGCTCCCCATTTATTTTGTGATTGTAGTATAACAAATAAATCTTGGATTGACTTACGCACTTATTTTTTTAGCCTCACAAATAGCTATAGTTTACACAATATGGCTATGACCTAACATCACATCAAAACAAGTCAAGAGTAATCGAGCACATGCTTCAATCTACGATAAACCAATGGTAAGCAGGACCAGCCCACATAATTATCATACAAGAGACAGAAATGTAAGAATAAATATAAAAATAAATACATGTGGGAAAATTTAAATATGGAAATAAAATACAGGTGGGAATAAATAGATATAAACATAAATTAATACATAAATAAATAATAATAAAAAAGAAAAAAATGAAAGAATAAAAAAGTTTTAAAGAATACAAATAAAAAGAGAAAATAATAAATAAAGGAAAAAAGTCTTCAAAAATAAATTCAGGAATGACTTTCATTACAAACGAATTATATTTGTTTTATCAAGACAATTATTCCTTTATTTATTTTCTTATTATTACATTTATTTATTTATGTATTTATTTATTATTTTTGCAGGTTTTGTCCTCCATACAAGACACCTACGGCTGTATAAACTGCCAACCAGTGCAGCAGTGCACAAGAAAAGTAAAAACAAAATGTACAAACAAATATGTTGTGACAAAAAAGGTATTGAGAATATGATGAGGGCCACATTCTTCACTCAGATAAAATATATTATCAGTGGAATTGAGGCCTATGATTTGACAACTGAATGGCCATATTTATTTGAGACATTTGGCATGACAATTAATTTTAAAGAGCTTACAATCATGGACATTGATGACAAAGCATTACAAATACATTTACCAGAGTTGTTTCATACCTCAAGTCTATTGACAAGACAGGGAAGATGGAGACCATCTTCAGAGAAATGGAAATATCAAGCAAGAATGTTGTAGATGTCAGTGCTGCTGGGTTTCTTCTACTACTTATCAAGTATTTAAATGAGGAAGAGGACCAGATGTTCCATAAAGTGGATCAAATAACCATGCCCTCTGAAGTGGACTGTGCTGAACTTCCAAATACACCATGCTTAGTTGTGTGTGGTACTTTGGAATATTTTTCTTTTTCTGTCCAGTTACTGTTTTTATACAATTATTATAGTATACAATTGGTCTTTAAAGGGGTAGTTGTTATGCTCTGACATGTGATGGCATGATTTACTGACTGGTAGCCAAATTAATGTATGGATATTAGCTCAGGCTACAGTCATGCAGATAAGATATTTCAGTGAGCCAGAAGCTTGTCAGACAGCAGTAAATGAAAACATTTTAAACCACAACACAGAACTCATAAAAATGTTTCAGTCATGGACAACTAAATGCAGTATCTTTTAGTTTATTACCAACGCTTGAGTTTCCTCTCAGACCCTCTGTATCATAGAGCCATTCAGTAAACAAAATGGTTCCATGGCAAAGTGAGCTCTGAGTAGAATGAAAGACTGGAAGTAACTGGTTAAAATAATCTTTTGAGTGGAGTGTTGTGGGTTACATTTGCCGTGGGTCATTTGCTGCTGCTCTGGTGGTGAAAAAATATATTGTGATAACAGTCAATAGCATGATAACAATAAATGCAAAAACTTTGTGTTTTAATTAGGGCTGTCAATAACTGCGTTAAGTCAGTGCAATTAATTTTATAAAAAAATAACGTGTTAAAAAAATTAACTCAATTAATCGCAATGCCCCTGGACCGAAATAAGGAAGATCCCTGAGAAATGCAAGCTTGTGGTACCACCTGTTTACTCCAGAGGGCAGTAAGTGAAACTTCAGCTGTGTGGTAATATGCCTTTTATACAGTGAAGAAAACAACTATCCAGCTGCAGCACAACACAAACATGCATTATGTTCTTGTGTTAAAAACACTTGATGGAGTGCAAATCCGAACTAAGAGATCTCAAGCTGTGTTCTAATTATTAAACTATATTTAAGTTGACACAGTAACCTAAAACATTTATGTTTATGATGCAACACACCCGAGACACTACACAAGCATGTCTGACGCAGGTGTACATTGTACATATATATATATATTTTTTTTTAAATAACTATGTATAATGATTTCATCATTATATATTGAATTATTGTTATATGAGGGCTTTCTCAGCATATATTTGTATACGCGATTAAATGTGATTAATCGCAATTAATTAATCAGGACATGATGTAATTAATTTGATTCAAAATTTTATACAACAGTTTTAATACATGAGTGCAAGATAGCTCTTTACAGTATGCCAGTTAAAGATTTGGACTGTGGTGTGATTGGTTGATTGAACTTTTGGTTTGATGTCATTGTTGGTTGTAGCTTTTCTCAGTTTAATGGTATGGGATTTAGACAATTTATTAATTGAAAATGTGTTTGAATGTATTTAAGCTGGTACTAAGAGATTTATAATGTCTAATTTGATAAATTTGATTAATATGATGAAAATGTCTGTCTGACTAGCTACTGCCTCCCTGGGATGTCTCCATCCAACGTATCTGTATCCCGAAATACGTTTATTCATAGATATTACTAACATTAACGCATCCCACCAAATGTCAAAAAATCCAAACTGTTCCTTAAAGGGTTATAATACACATTTTGGACTATAATGTTTACTTTTTTCTTTCTTTTTGGTATACAGTTAAATCGGTTTGTAAAGTAAAATTATATTTATTAATTGCTGGACTTGATGGTCTTTGGGCTCAATTTGTCACAGAAATATCCTCTCTGTTGTGTATATGTACAACAGGAAGTTCTCCTTTGGCAGCAGAGTACTTCATGTTATCTGTGGACCAAACTATTGGGAATAGCCACATACCTGTCTTCAGTGATGCTGTTTGTTGTTGTTTGCATCCTCCTACTGCCTGAATATTTCTTACCCAGCAGCCCAAAGAGCAACATTGGAGTTCTTGCAGAAGAAAGCAGAAGTCAAATTTATATATCAAAATAGATATAGAATGACCAGAAAAAGTGAGCCCTGCAATAGACTCTACCTATCAGACTATGTCAGAGAGATGTTGATTAAATTCTGTGGTAATTCTGAAGGCTGCAGTTTGTGCTGGTGTTTAACTGGACTGCATTATAGTCAAAGGTCTTTCTAATGTTGTCCATCTACATTTTTATATGACTGAATGACTGGGGCGTTACATGGTACTTCTGTGTTCGCAAAGGCTTCCTCTGGGCGCTCGAGTCCTGCACAGATCCAGTTTTAAAAACCTGTTCCTGTGCCAAACCTGCAAAGACCACACCAAACCTTTTGACAGCAATTATCTCTTAATTATATTTTGGACCCAACCTGACTCATACCCAGGCTTCTCATTTAAAATTAAAAATGTATTTGTCACACACACAACCATATACTGTAGTGTAGTGAAATGCTTTTTACGACTGTCCATGACATAAAATAGAATTTATTTAGAGTTAGAAAAAGGAAAATATTTTTAAAAAAGTATAAAAATTTTGGTTTTCAGCAACAGTCTGACTATAATTGGAATAAAGTACAGATATGTGCAGTTGTTTTGTGCAATAAAATGCTGTGCAACATTAAGCTGAAGTAGTTGTATTGAAATTGGCTACATATTTACATTTACATTTATGCATTTGGCAGACGCTTTTATCCAAAGCGACTTACAGTGCAATTATTACAGGGACAATCCCCCTGGAACAACCTGGTGTAAGGTATGGCAGAGGATCAGTGGCCTTAACAGATTCACGAACAAACAAGAACTTACTGTTAAAAACTCCCCTAATTACTGAAATAGCGCCAGCCAGTCTCCACAAGCACAATAAATGTATTGACAAAGAGACAATGAACTATTGACAGAGAATCGCATGTGACATCCGCATGCTCACCACGTGCTTATCGTGTGGACAGGAAGGGGGAAACTTTGAACGTAAAAATGTGTGTGTGTGTTTTTCAGTTAAACACAGAACTGCATATTGCTAATGAAATACGTGTAATCCCTGTATGTTGTGTATTTCTGAGGTATATCAAACTCGTTAGAACTGTTTCGTTGTGTGTTTTAAACTCTGAGGCCTCATATTTAATAGCCTCAGTGTATATTCCCTTTATAAGTGTACTAAACACATGTTTCTTGGTATCAAATTAAACCTTACGATTTGTCCGAGCTGAATTCGAATATAAGATCTCTGTAGAATGATATTACGCGATGTTTTACTATCTTTTGAGTCATTCAGCCCAAAATCTTTTACTGTCATAAACATGCAAATGAGCTTTGACAAAGGAACTCTCTCATGCCCAGAGTAAGGGAGACTTTTACGACCTCCAAAGGAATGTTCAGAGAAGTGCTGACCCTCACTTCATTCTCTTACTGAGAAAGAGAAATGAACCCTGTTAATCCTATATATATATTCTATATATCCATGTGATAAATATTGACATGTATCTAATGTGCCATCTCACATTTTCCCTTAAATGTGCTTGATCTATGTTTTCTTGCAAACTAATGGGTTAATGTTTCAGACTTTGCATACTATGGTTAACCAAAATCATATGTGTGGCATATTTGGTCTCTATAACTTGGTATTCTGAAGATTGAAATGACTGTGTACATGATATGTCGATAACAACAACATATTAGTATTACAAGTATGTTTCCTATTTTCTTTCTTGCACATGCAATGGGCAATTTTACAACAAAGAGCAATAAACCAAATTCCCGCCTAGAACTCAAACCCTTCTTATTGGTCGAGCCAATGAGAGGTGGGACCTGTTTCCTGAGGGTATAAAATTGCTGCGCCCACTTCCGCTCTCCCTCGCTCTCTTCTCTCTCTCTCTCTCTCTCTCTCTCTCTCTCCTCTCTCTTGTCGCTTATCTCTTGCTTTCTGGTTCTCTGAGCCTTGTGCTCCCTCACTCTCTCGCTGAATGATGCCAAACTAGAAGGCCCCAAGGACTCCCAAGCGTGTGCCAGGCTACGGCCTTGACTGCCCATTCACCAAGATCCTCTGACTCTCACTGGTTCTCTCTCATCAAGACAACATCATCAAAGATCAACTGGAGCCTCAACAAATTGCATCAGGACAGTTTAATTCAAATGGGACATGCAAGTATCAAACTTAGTCTCATTATTTGATACATTAAGTATCCTTAACCCCTTTCTAAAAGGGCGTGTCAGAACTAATATGATGGTTTGCTCAGGCTGTTGATCTGCTGAACTTCAAACAATGCTATAACTTCTTGCCTTCCTGTATTCTGCTTCAGCCCTCTTTCCCTTGGTAAACTGTATGAATGTATGTATATGTATGTTAGAGTAGTTTAAATGTTTAGTCTAGTTAATAAAGTCTTGTTCATGTCACATGTAAAGTTGTCTGTGTCTCAAGCTCATATCTAAAGTCACTAATCATAGATTTTGACTACTTGCTCTTAATACTTAGTAAGAAAGACATTTCCCTTGCCCCGAAATGTACATTTCTATTAATTAATTAATTAATAACCAAAATTGAGTGTTCACGGGATGAACCGAGTATTTGGTTGTAATGTTAATGTAGCTACATCAAGTTAACCCGATTAACTGATCCAAATATTCATAATTGATTATAACAAGTTATGATTGATTATTAATATTTCATAGAGCTGATTCGCTACCTAATGGTGGAAGAATATAGAGCTGATTCGCTACATAATGGTGGAGAATGTGCGGGCATGATTAAACAAAGGTTATGAGCTTGAACCACTGTCAACTTAAAAGTGTGCATTGAATAATTCCGGTCAGAATAGGACATGACATGCGAAACGGCATTTGCTTCACTAGTTGCTGGCTTGTTTGGATGCGGATAAAGTGATGGCTTGAATTGACATCTCTACTGTAATTGAAAGAGTCTTAACACATTTAAGCATATTTTCAAAAGGTATCAGTGTACGAGTAATATGATTTTAGTGAAGAAACCCTAATTTCAGTATTAAAGTGTAAGTCTGTTTTGATGAAGGAATCTCAGCTCAGCGGCATGTAAACTGTACCAGAATTGATTGCTTAACCTGTTTCTGATGTAGAAATCTCAGTACAGTGTTATATAAATGTAGATTTGGGCGATGCTCCCCTTTTCACAGTATAAAGGCCTTACAAATTATAGTTAGATTGATGTCCTTCATCTAAACTTTATCTGTGCATCTAAAAGGCTTAGCTTCCTGGTGATCAAAACTGTGTTTCACTCACTGAAACTCTGAAGTGCATTGGTTCCCATGACAACGACTTGTCACAGGAAGTGCTCACTCCAGATAGCACATGTATTTCCTTCCGACGCCATTTTGTAAACAAACCAGCCTAGGTGGCTAAGCTAACCCAACTTAGCAGCCCCTTAGCTTAGGCTAAGCTAACTAATAGCTTCAACAGTTAGCTGCTAGCATAATTTACATGAAGCCTTTATCTACAGCTTGTGTGCATGCAGAGTGAAGTGATCTAAACCATTTTCCTTTAACCCCATTTCTGGTTTCTGAATTCTCACTTTCTCTTTCCTTAACTTTAATTCTTCTCATCTAACTTCACCTGCACCTTTCAGGTGCATCCCTTACTGAACGCTGTTCAGCTAAATTTGCAGTTACTTTGTTAATTAAATCTAAAAATTAATTACATGTAAACTGTTTAGAAAGAGAATAATTTTTATAGTTATTGGGAACTTTCAATGGCACGTTGACTAAACTTTATAGAGGGACAAACAAATTGTGTGGTCTGGAACACGCTAACAGCTGTGACCAACTATAGAATGATGTCCAAAGCAAATCTAATTGTTGATCATAAGTGCTATTGATTATTCCCAATACAAGGTTATTCTGCTATTTTAATCACTTCTTCAAGTCTTTTTATTATTTTTACTAATAAGAGAAGTCAGCTATTAATTTTCCCATTTAACCCTCTTGGTCTTGTGTGGTTTTATTTCACCATAAAACTGCAAAAGTAACTAGACATACTTTTCTTCTCGATTTTGTGTTTATTTGCAACAAGTTGCTTAAATTTTATGAGCCAGCTACACTAGTAATCTAGACGATTTCTATGGCATAATTTTGAGCACCACTAATAGACACAATCTAATAGGAAAGCTCTTTTCTTCCTCTTTCTTTCTCCTCTTCATGTGTTCAAAGATCAAGCCTGTTGTATGCTATCAGTAAGTGCTGATAAATAATTTGACCCAAAGAAACATCTTAAGTCATTTATTAAATCTAGGCTTACGCTCTTTTAGCAAAGCCACTCAGATTCACACAAATCTGAGCATCCTGCTATTTGCAGCTAAGATAGTAATAATCAGGAACACATTTCAATTGTTAACCACACCTAGCAAAACCTAGCTGTACATTATACACCTTGCTGTCTCACTTTGCCTTTAGCTCCAAATTCTGTTTGATCTTGCATTAGTCTCTTGCCCTTACTCTCACCAGAAGTGTGCCAAAAATGTTGCAGATGCTCAGCCTAACTGCCCAGATGGCAGGCCAAAAGGACTGGCTAGGTGTTTTGAGGAACACCCTTTTATCCATGGCTGCTGACGACCTTCAGCAACAGAACAAAAAGCAACTGGAAAACGAGGGAAAAGAACTAATGACAGACGACTCAAACCAGAGGTATGAGCACAAATATCTGACTGAGGTTATCGTCCTGGCCCACAACCTCACAGGTTTGAAACAGGAGGTAAACAACCTCCAACGCCAGATCACTGAGTCCCAAACGGAGCTGACACATGCTAAAAACCGCATAGACCAGCTAGAGATGGAGACTCAGGACAGACACAAGGACCCTGGCAGAAGGGAGTCACAGGAGGTAATCCACAGACTTCAAACGGCTCTGACAGCAACAACAAGAGCAGCTGGAAAAGACAGCCAGAGAGCACCTGGAAAAGGTACTCTTTCACAAAGATTCACTGTTAAAAACAGCAAATTCTGAACTCTTGGACAAAGATGCCAGAATCATGGCCTGTGAAGGTCAACTGAATGTGTCCAGAGCTGAAGTTAAAGTGCTGACTCAGCAGCTGGACAACACCAAAGATGAACTTGACATGGTCCAACGAGAACTGAGACACTCTTACCTGCTGCAAAAGGGACCACAGCAGGAGAGACATCTCACTCCCCCAATTGCAATCAGCAGAGAAACCTCCCCAGCCAAGCACAGATTTACAAAGGGGAGACAAACCCCTATGCTTAACACGTCATCGGACAGTTTCCTTAAAGCTTCTGCAGCCGCGGAAGGAAAAGGATTGATTCAGACGAATCTTGAAACGACACGTGTAGCGACACTCAAAGACCTCAACCGAATGGCCAGACATATCCCTGCATTTACACCAGAGCTTGCAGGAGACCACGACGTCCACGCTTACCTGCGAGACATTGACTTTCACCTGCAGTCTTTGATGAGTGTGAACCATCAAGATAGACTTCATCTGATCTGGATCACATCCAGCCCAGAGTTGCGACGCTTTCTGGCTCGACAGCCAGAAAACATCCAGTCTAACTACCAGCAGCTGAAACAAGCCATCATAAGGGAATTCTCAGAGTCTAAAAACGGACTGATCGCTGCCCTAGACACCAAACAGGGTCGGCATGAATCTCCCTATGTTTACTACCACAGCTTCAGACGAGCTTACTTCGGAGCTCGCAACAAACCCGGGATGGAGGAGGACACCAGCTTCAAGTGCCTTTTCCTCCGAAACCTCCATCCTATGGTAAGTCACCATTTAGGCATTATGGCCTGCCCCCACACAATGCCTATCCAACAACTGCGTGACCTGACACAGAAGGCCTTTAACAAACACAAGGCCTCACCCAGCAAACACCACAGGACGTCCCACAGCAGTCTACAACAACATCCTCCTGTACACCTTTCAAACAGGTGCCAAACAGAGGCTGCACAAAGACAGCTAGAAACGCCTGTTACTGAGTTACAAGAGCTGCTAGCACTAGCAAAGAGCTCCTGGAACAGAACTCCCCTGAGGAGTACTGGGAAGAACAAACCTCTGACTCTTGCCCAACACCACTCAGGCAAGCTCAAGTCAGCACTGCTGCCAGAGCAGAGTAACACTGCAGACTTCAGACACCTGGTGACTAGGTGCCGAACCAAGGGCTGAACGGCCACCTGCTGCCCTTTTGCTACCAGTACTAGGTCAGTCTGAAACTCTCTCCACACTACACAATGCCCATAACCACTCCCTGCAGCCACAAACAAGCACCTGCCTCAAACGAACTGACTTCATAATGACAGGTGACACACTGTCAAGGCACCTGCTGCCTCTGCACCTGCTGCAGAGACCTGGATGTGGCTACTGTCTACATCACCCACCGTGGAACAACCACCTGCTACAAAACCCTCATGATTCACCTGCCATCCGCCATTGTGATGATTGTCGATCCGATGATGTCTCCAACAGGGACACCACCTGGCGAAAAAGGGGACTGTAAGGTATGGCAGAGGATCAGTGGCCTTAACAGATTCACGAACAAACAAGAACTTACTGTTAAAAACTCCCTAATTACTGAAATAAGCCAACCAGTCTCCACAAGCACAATAAATGTATTGACAAAGAGGCAATGAACTATTGACAGAGAATCGCATGTGACATCCGCATGCTCACCACGTGCTTATCGTGTGGACAGGAAGGGGGAAACTTTGAACGTAAAAATGTGTGTGTGTGTGTTTTTCAGTTAAACACAGAACTGCATATTGCTAATGAAATACGTGTAATCCCTGTATGTTGTGTATTTCTGAGGTATATCAAACTCGTTAGAACTGTTTCAGTTGTGTGTTTTAAACTCTGAGGCCTCATATTTAATAGCCTCAGTGTATATTCCCTTTATAAGTGTACTAAACACATGTTTCTTGGTATCAAATTAAACCTTACGATTTGTCCGAGCTGAATTCGAATATAAGATCTCTGTAGAATGATATTACGCGATGTTTTACTATCTTTTGAGTCATTCAGCCCAAAATCTCTTACTGTCATAAACATGCAAATGAGCTTTGACAAAGGAACTCTCTCATGCCCAGAGTAAGGGAGACTTTTACGACCTCCAAAGGAATGTTCAGAGAAGTGCTGACCCTCACTTCATTCTCTTACTGAGAAAGAGAAATGAACCCTGTTAATCCTATATATATATTCTATATATCCATGTGATAAATATTGACATGTATCTAATGTGCCATCTCACATTTTCCCTTAAATGTGCTTGATCTATGTTTTCTTGCAAACTAATGGGTTAATGTTTCAGACTTTGCATACTATGGTTAACCAAAATCATATGTGTGGCATATTTGGTCTCTATAACTTGGTATTCTGAAGATTGAAATGACTGTGTACATGATATGTCGATAACAACAACATATTAGTATTACAAGTATGTTTCCTATTTTCTTTCTTGCACATGCAATGGGCAATTTTACAACAAAGAGCAATAAACCAAATTCCCGCCTAGAACTCAAACCCTTCTTATTGGTCGAGCCAATGAGAGATGGGACCTGTTTCCTGAGGGTATAAAATTGCTGCGCCCACTTCCGCTCTCTCTCTCTCTCTCCTTCGCTCTCTTCTCTCTCTCTCTCTCTCTCTCTCTCTCCTCTCTCTTGTCGCTTATCTCTTGCTTTCTGGTTCTCTGAGCCTTGTGCTCCCTCACTCTCTCGCTGAATGATGCCAAACTAGAAGGCCCCAAGGACTCCCAAGCGTGTGCCAGGCTACGGCCTTGACTGCCCATTCACCAAGATCCTCTGACTCTCACTGGTTCTCTCTCATCAAGACAACATCATCAAAGATCAACTGGAGCCTCAACAAATTGCATCAGGACAGTTTAATTCAAATGGGACATGCAAGTATCAAACTTAGTCTCATTATTTGATACATTAAGTATCCTTAACCCCTTTCTAAAAAGGGCGTGTCAGAACTAATATGATGGTTTGCTCAGGCTGTTGATCTGCTGAACTTCAAACAATGCTATAACTTCTTGCCTTCCTGTATTCTGCTTCAGCCCTCTTTCCCTTGGTAAACTGTATGAATGTATGTGTATGTATGTTAGAGTAGTTTAAATGTTTAGTCTAGTTAATAAAGTCTTGTTCATGTCACATGTAAAGTTGTCTGTGTCTCAAGATCATATCTAAAGTCACTAATCATAGATTTTGACTACTTGCTCTTAATACTTAGTAAGAAAGACATTTCCCTTGCCCCGAAATGTACATTTCTATTAATTAATTAATTAATAACCAAAATTGAGTGTTCACGGGATGAACCGAGTATTTGGTTGTAATGTTAATGTAGCTACATCAAGTTAACCCGATTAACTGATCCAAATATTCATAATTGATTATAACAAGTTATGATTGATTATTAATATTTCATAGAGCTGATTCGCTACCTAATGGTGGAAGAATATAGAGCTGATTCGCTACACTGGAGTTAAGTGCCTTGCTCAAGGACACAATGGGGTTAGAACCTGTGACCTTCTGATTAACAGCCCTGTGCTTTAGCCACAGGACTGAAAGTGGTTACTGAAGATGAATGAATAGAAAATGCATTAAAGGAATGTAGGTGGTGTGGGTGTTATGTAGCAAGTCCAGCTCAAGTCCTTTAAAAAAAAAAAAAAAAAAAAAAAATTTGAAACAATCTACAATTAAAAAAAAAAGATAATTGCTCCTCATGGTAGTCTTTAACACACATACACCTACATCCTGGAGAGTGTTCTTGATCTGTTATACAGTTGTAAAGGGGTTTTTCATCACCATTCCAACTGTCTGTCTGTCACCCAAATTTTGTTTATGAAATCATGATACTAAACTCAACTACCCAAGAAACCTTTGAGTAGCCAATCGTCAAGTTACTTTCTGTTCCCTAAAAGTAGTATGGGCAATTTAGAGTCAACAATTAACCTAACCTATTTGGACATACAGGGTATTTCTGGTACAGGGAGGACATGCAAACTCCCAATACAAGCCTGGTCTGTTCAAATCCCCACTATTCTACTTTCATTGCTAATATATTATAAGAGAATTTTACAGTAGAGTCCACGTTTCATCACTGAAGTTGTTTGTTGTATTTCAATCGACAGATGCCTTTTCAAGATAAATCCCGACAAGGGATCGTAAGTGGAGAACACTTCCAGATAGCAGCTGGCAGTCAGTCCAAAGGTTCTTTCCCTGATAACAAAAATTGAGAGTATGAATGGAGGGAGTAAAAAGAAACATTATTCAGAAGAGAAAACATTGGAGTCCAAACTCCCTCCAATAACATGCAAAGTAATTAATGTCAGTCTCACATAGACTTTTCCAAAACAATCACTCTTGCCCACTGTATTCTTGATTTTGAGTATACGATAAGTGTTGTCTGATAGTACTACTGATGCATACTATATACAATTTCTAACCATATTTTAAGTATAGTAGGTTCACACTACTGGACGAAGTTATTACTTTGTTACTACAGTAACTTAAGTTATTACTCACTGGTAGTGTTATTGATGTATGGACACTAGCTCAGGCTATGGATCCTGTGTACAGAGATATCGCAGTGAGCCAGCAGCTTGTGAACAGCAGCAAATGTGGCCATTACAAACACCTCAGGTCCCTTCTCAGGTCTCACAGGAGACTCAACTGTTGGAATATCGTCTCTGTCTGGCAAGCTGCTAGCTTTTTTGAGGTGTCTGCAGCACAAGGTGGACTTTATTGCTTGATTTTTTTATTTATTTTGTCTCTCATGATGGGCAACTGCGAATCTTAGCTGCCCCTGCTGTAAACTTTACCTGGATTGAAACACAATTTATCTGCCCACAAGCGACCAAATGTTGGAGGCCGCACCACTAGGTGGCCTTGTCGGCTCAGTGTGGTTTTAAGTTGGTTTAATTTCTAGATAAAAAAATGTATAATAATTGTTCTGCTTTGTTTTTATGACTCCTTTTAATGTATCTGTCCACAAGTGGTCAGTTTTTGGAGGTGTCAAGAGAGACTGTTTAATATTTTGATTATTTGATTTTTGATTGCTTATTTATAGGGCTGTCAATCGATTACAATTTTTAATCGAATTGATTACGTGGTGTCCTGATTAATTAATCGTGATTAATCGCATATACAAATATTAGCTGAGAAAGACCCTCAAATAATAATAATAAAATATATAATGATGAAATAATTATACATAGTTATCTTTAAATAAAAAAAAATTAAAAAAATATATATATATATATATATATATATATATATATATATATATATATATATATATATATATAGGTACAAAGGGTATTTAAATAATATTTTAAGTCTTTACAAAAAAGTGCAAATAGGGGCTTTATAGACATAAATTTATCAAATTTATAAAAATAAAAAATAAAAATGAAGGGCTCTGAGTACTTTCTGAATGCACTGGATCCAATAGCATTCTGAGATGCTATAGCATTATTCTTCTCACCTCACAGAGTGGTTATCTGAGTTACCATAACCTTTGTCAGTTTGAACAAGTCAGGCCATTCTCTGTTGACCTCTTTCATCAACAAGGCATCATTCTGAGTAAATAGTTATAGAGACTTGTGCATGAAAATCCCAGGAGATCAGCAGTTACAGAAATACTCAAATAAGCCCATCTGGCATCAACAATCATGCCACAGTCCAAATCTCATTTTCCCCCATTCTGATGGTTGATGTGAACATTAACTAAAGCTCCTGACCCATATCTGCAAGCTTTTTCAGCACTGCTTGCCATACTATTGGCTGATTAGATAATCACATGGCTGATTGTTGGTGCCAGATGGGCTGGTTTGAGTATTTCTGTAACTGCTGATCTTCTGGGATTTTCACACACAAGTCTCTAGAATTTACTCAGAATGGTGCCAAAAAAAACCAAAAACTTCTATGTGCATGTTCATAACCGCATCTCAGAACCGCATGATGAGGCCATATATATATATATATATATATATATATATATATATATATATATATATATATATATATATATATAAAAGAATAATGATACAGTTCAGCAAAATGAAACCGTGAAGAATGAAAAACGGAAAAGATGAAAAAATGGAAATGAAATACAAAAAATGAAATATGGTACAATGAAATAGAGTAGAGGCCATGTGCACAAAACTTGGTTAAACTGCACACATCCAATCCATATGCATCCCAGTCCTCACATGTTCAAACACCACACATGCAATCCATATGCATCCAAAGAATTCTCAAACGATGAACAAAACCAGGAGCTCTCTTGCACAATGTATGATCTCACATATCTAACACGAGAGAGTGCCAAAAAGCAGGGGTCACAAAACTCCAGTTCTTAATGGGGCCACGTCCAATTGATAAAATTTTATCATGAACATCATGAAATTTCTCCAATTGGCAACAATTTTATATACATATATATATATATATATATATATATATATATATATATATATATATATATATATATATATATATTAGGGCTATCAATCGATTACAATTTTAATCAAATTAATTACATGGTATCCCGATTAATTAATCATAATTAATAGCATTTAAATCGCATATACAAATATTTGCTAAAAAGTCCCACATAAAACAATAATTCAATATATAATGTTGAAATAAGTATACATAGTTATCCTTAAAAAAACAATAATAATATATATATATATATATATATATATATATATATATATATATACATAAAACATTTTCAGATAGTTAGAATGCATTACATTCTTATGGCAGAAGAGATAATCACTGATCAGACAATACAAAAAGTGGCTTTAGAATACAATGTATTGTTCCCCGTCTGTCGCTCACGTCGACGTTGTGTCGAAGAAGCGACACTAGGGGTCTCTCTTGAGCATTGAATATACCTCTGATAAATCAAAAAAGGCCAATGAGAAGTTGGCAGACAGTATTTGCATACCCCGCCCCCGGATATACGGGTATAAAAGCGGGGAAATACGTCATGAGTTCATTCAGAAATTCATTCAGGAGCCGATGGTCATGCATGCAGCGAGCTGCGAGTCACACACAGTTCCTCCCACCTCTGTGTGCGATTGCTGTTGGACCTACGGCGCATATCAGCGGCTTTCTCCTTCTCTGCACAGCAAAGTAAATCTGGTAAATCCCCTCGTACCACCCGCCCCCCCCGGCACGCTTGCTTGCTTGCTTCCGTCTGAGCTCGGGATGAGTGTGGCCTGCTTCAAGGCCGGCCGGCCGGTCCCTTGAGCTCCCGGAATTGGATGACGACATCGCCGCTGCATTACAGAAGCATCTGATGCTGATGACTCGCCTGGGCAAACCTGCCGCCATGGGTCATGCCCCTTCTGCTCGCCGAGGGCGTCCTCCTGCGGCTTAAAAAAAAAAAAAAAAACGCAATTCCAAATGTTTGACAGAGGTTTTCCTGAGACTTGATGCTGTTTCATCTGATGTCTGAAACATGACTGACGGCTGAGGATGTAGTTTGTTTATCAAGCCTTACCTCCCTCAAACTCTTCTCTCCTTTCTGCTTACCTGTCCCTGCTTCATCAAACGCACTCACGAACTTCATCTGAGATAAAACGGCATTGGTGAAACATCACATTCGAGTCGTTCCTTCTCTCATTATTATCCTTTTCCAGGAAATAATGCACTAAACACCCTTCACACTAACTCAAATGAGGGAAGAGATGATATAATACAATATTGATGGTTTCTGAGAGTTTAAGTATTGGTTTTACAGTTTATAAAGAGTGTTATATGAGTTAATAGATCAAAGCACATGGTTTGCATAAGTGTGCCACAATTATCATGCTAGGCTGCGATACACGATAAATGATGGAGATGAGTGTGTACATTTTGTTTAAAGAGTGTTTTAATGTATGTTTGATTATCACATGTGATCACAAACTTGCAAATTCTGTAAATTTAAATTTTTTATGCCTGTGAGCTGAGTTAAATTTCATACTGCCTTATTGAATCCAGCACGTGAACTTGAGCATTCAGACATAGTGGATTAAGAGTATTATTAATTAAATGTGTTATACTTAATATAGCTATTTCTCTAAAATATACTATTGAAATGTGATTTAACTAATCAGAAAAATCCTGAATGAACTCGACGTACTTCCCCACTTTTATACCCGTATGTCCGGGGACGGGGTATGCAAATACTGTCTGCCAACTTCTCATTGGCCTTTTTTCATAGATCAGAGGTATATTCGGCGTTCAAGAGAGACCCCTAGTGTCGTAAGTCAGTTTGAGATTTATTATGAGGGCTTGTTTAAGGACCCATCAATGTACACCTGCGTCAGACATGCTTGTATAGCGTTTCAGGTGCGTTGCGTCATAAACATATATTTTTAGGTCACAGTGCCAAGTTAAATATAGTTTAATACTACACATCTTGAGATCGTTTAGTTTGAATTTGCGCTCCATCAAGTGTTTTGAACGCAACAACGTAACACGTGTTTGTGTTGTGTTGTCTGCTGATGGGTTGTTTTCTTCACTGTATAAACTGGTACAGGTACAGAAATGTAAACAAAATCAACACAGAGACAATCATTTTCACTAATATTTTGTTTTTTTAACTATCACATCGAGACATTCTAGGCTTGCATTCCATCCTATATAATTCCTGATTAATGTGTTGGCATTATTGGCATAATGTGAGCAAGGGTACAACTGTACTGTTAGTTGAAAATGCATACAATGACCATTGTTTCTTTTTTGCCATTTTGGTTGTTCTCTTTTCCTGTCATTGCAGAGACACGGAGGGACGTTGTGCAAACTGTGATTGACAGCACTTAAATAACTGCAAAATTCCAGGAGAGGCTGCATTCTCCACAAATCAGGCATGGGCATCCCCATGTTCCTCAGGCCTAAATTAACAGTTCTAAAACAGACCCATGAGTCTGGTGCTAAACAAAATGAACATGGATAATGCCAAGTTAATTAACACAGACCCAGATGCTCAGCCTTATGAACACTTGTTCTGCCAAAGAGGGAACAT